>NW_026856049.1:0-613613 GCF_026571515.1 Ruditapes philippinarum
CGCTTATTAAATTTGCCGTAGCTTTCGGCCTTGCGGCATTTATTATACATACAGATACATGTATATCAAAACAAAACAATGGAAGTGAGGGTAACGTCAATGAACGACGCCCGCCGTGGCGTTGTTTACCGTCTGTCGCGTTATTCTTTAGTATTAACTCCATATGGTCTATAGGTTCTTAATTTATTTTTCCACAAATTTTTTTATTGTTTTTCGGTATTAGTTTTTTCCAGCCCCATTATTGAAAAATCATTAACTGTGTGCCCGGTTGTGTAAAAGTGTTGGGGAAACAGGAGATACATTGTACCAAAGACATCTTCTTAATTTATCCAGAATACGGACCAAGTACAATGATCCTTTTGCGGCGCATTTTAATGTAAAGATTATTTAAAAAGTACGTAATAAAGTTTGTGGAACTTCTCTCTAACAATGTAAAACAGAGATCATGATTCCAATCCGAATAGTGTGAGCATTACAATTTATTGTTGGAAGTGAAGTTATGTACGTGATATAGACAATGATGTGTCCCTTATCGTTATCATCTTTCTTAAGTAAATTTGTTAATTTAGTAATAAACCGATTCCGCTAAATAACAAGAAATAGATCTCACAAATTTCGAAGAACGACTCCTATTGCCTTTGGGTTTCAATATTACCAGTGTCTTTGAATCCGCTCAATAACTAGATAGGCGGTACATAGTTAGACTTTAAACTTTACAAGACGAGTACCCTGTTGAGCCAAAGGCCTCTGCTCTTAAAATGTTTCTTTTATCGGTGTATTTTAAAAGTTTCCAAAAAGTCACTCATTGACCAATTACCTTAACTATTTTTTCTTCTGTAGCTTTGTGGCAATAAATACAATTATAGTGATTTGATATTTTGTATGGAAGTCAAAATACTACTTTGTTTACATTTTGCTACTTATGTGACAAGTCATTTCACATTTAGTGCTTCATTCTTCAGGTTACAAGCATCTAACATGCTCTAAAACATTATTTAAATGTTATCAAACTTATATTTCCCTTTTCTAAAGAAGTAAAAATTTATCCGTTTCTGAGTTTTTATTCTGACACACACCACGATATCTAAGGAAACCTAATCATCAAAGTTTAATTATACCCCCACCACAAAATGTGGGGGGGCTATAATGGATTCGCTTTGTCGCGTCGGTCGGTCGGTCGGTCGGTCCGTCCGTCGGTCGGTCCGTCTCCATTTTCGTGTCCGCTCTATAACTCCTATACCAATTGAAGGATTTTCTTCAAACTTGGCTCAAATGTTCACCTCAACAAGGGGATGTGCAGAACCCATATTGCCCATGTGTCAGCTCAAGGTCAAGGTCACAATTGAAGGTCAAATATCAAACACTATCAAATATTACACAGTATGTCGTGTCCGCTCTGTAAGTCCTACACTACTTGAAAGATTTTCTTAAAACTTGGCTCAAATGTTCACCTCAACCAGGGGATGTGCAGAACCCATGTCGTCCATGTGTCAGCTCAAGGTCAAGGTCACAATTGAAGGTCAAATATCAAACAATTAAATATTTTACAGTATGTCGTGTCCGCTCTGTAAGTCCTACACTTCTTGAAAGATTTTCTTCAAACTTGGCTCAAGTATTCACCTCAACAAGGGGATGTGCAGAACCCCATGTTGCCCATGTGTCAGCTCAAGGTCAAGGTCACAATTGAAGGTCAAATATCAAACACTATCAAATATTACACAGTATGTCGTGTCCGCTCTGTAAGTCCTACACTACTTGAAAGATTTTCTTCAAACTTGGCCCAAATGTTCACCTCAACCAGGGGATGTGCAGAACCCATGTTGCCCATGTGCCAGCTCAAGGTCAAGGTCACAATTGAAGGTCAAATATCAAATATTACACATTATGTTGTGTCCGCTCTGTAAGTCCTACACTAATTGAAAGATTTTTCTTGAAACTTGGCTCAAAATATTCAACTCAACAAGGGGATGTGCAGAACCCATGTTGCCCATGTGTCAGCTCAAGGTCAAGGTCACAATTGAAGGTCAAATATCTAACACTATCAAATATTACACAGTATGTCGTGTCCGCTCTGTAAGTCCTACACTACTTGAAAGATTTTCTTCAAACTTGGCTCAAATGTTTACCTCAACAAGGGGATGTGCAGAACCCATGGTGCCCATGTGCCAGGTCAAGGGCACAATTGAAGGTCAAATATCAAACAATCAAATATTACACAGTATGTTGTGTCCACTCTGTAAGTCCTACACTAATTGAAAGATTTTCTTCAAACTTGACTCAAATATTCACCTCAACCAGGGGATATGCAGAACCTATGTTGCCCATGTGTCAGCTCAAGGTCAAGGTCACAATTGAAGGTCAAATATCAAACAATCTAATATTACACAGTATGTCATGTCTGCTCAGTTTGTCCTACACTAATTGAAAGATTTTCTTCAATCTTGGCTCAAATGTTCATCTCAACCAGGGGATGTGCAGAACTTATGTCACTCTTTTGCTGGCTTAAGGTCAAGGTCACACTTGAAGGTCAAAAATTGAAAATATTCTTAAATTTTAACATTTATTTGAATATTTCTAAATCTAGAAAAGGTATTTGCTTGAAACTTAAAATATTTTTGAAGGGTCACAATTCCGATATGCTGTTTGTTCAAGTTTCATAACTCCTCTGTATTGCATTTTAACAAAGTTATGCCCCTTTTTAAGTCTTCAAATTTACATACAATCAAATATTAGACAATATGTTGTGTCCGCTCTATAAATCCTATACTAATGGAAGAATTTTCTTCAAACTTTACTCATATTTTCACCTCAACAAGGTTATGTGCAGAATCCTTGTCACCTTTGTGCCGGCTAAAGGTCAAGGTCACACTTGAAAGTCAAAAATTGACTATGTAAATGTTCTTAAATTTTAACATGTACTTGAATAATTCTGAAACTAGGGCAGGCATTTGCTTGAAACTTAAAAGATATATGAGGTGTGGCAAATAAGATATGCAGGTCAAGTTTCATTACTCTGTATTGCATTTTGTCAAAGTTATGCCCCTTTTTTAGTCTTCAAATTTACATACAACCAATACTAAGACAATATATTGGGTCTACTCTATAAATTCTATACTAATGGAAGGATTTTCTTCAAACTTTACTCAAATGTTCAACCAAACTGGGTGATGTGCAAAACCCATCTTACCCTTGTGCCAGATTAAGGTCAAGGCCACACTTGAAGGTCAAAAATTGACTTATGAATAAAGTGTTTAATACATTGGGAAAATGAAAGGTTATTTGTAACTGTTTCGAACATGATTTGATAATATATATTTATACTATTACATGTACAATTAATCTTTTTTTCACCAGAGATAATTTCTTTTTATGTATTTGTGCCACATAAGTTATTCCCTTTACCACCTTTCAAAGAGGTCTTCTGTCAAGGACATTGGTGGGGGTATGAATCGCATTCAGCGATAGTTCTAGTTAAGCAATGGCGCGACGCAGTATGCTAAAAGTGACAGTATGCCTTATGGATTGCTTACTGCCACATGTTATATGGCATACTGCCGCACCTTTAAAGGCTTACTGCCGCAGTATGACATACTGCGTTGAAAGGTGTTACGCAGTATGGCATATGCATTTTTTAATGGCATTCTGCAGCGCTTTGTCGTTATTTTGAAAATATCAATTAAAAGAGTTGTTAAGAATTTTTAGTATTTTGCATAATAGAACCTCAGAAAGAATTTTTTTTCAATATTCAGCGGAATAAATCGTCAAGCCAAACAGACCGACCAAACATTTTTTATGCTCCCCGAAAACATATAGTCGCCACTTTGTCCGTCCGTCCGAACTCTTGTCCGAAGCATAAGTCAAAAACTATTCAAGCTACTATCTTAAAACTTCACAGATGGATAGATCTCATTGTGGAGAGGTGCAGTGCTCAAGAACCGTAACTCTCTTACATGATTTTGAGTTATTGCCCTTTGTAGATTTTCATACTGTACTCTAAAACTACTAGAGATGTCAACTTTAAACTCAAGAGGTGTTCTCGAGGAGCATCACCGGTTCTACCGGCTCTTGTTCCAAAAACTTATCTTAAATACATTGAAAACGTTTTTATGTATTTTTTTTTAAATAAAAGAGTCAATTTACAATTGTCATTCGATTGACTGTTTTAAAGATTAAGGATTTTCCTCAAAAGTATTTTACAACGACGCACTATGCCATATGATGTTTTTCAAGTCGACTTTCCTCATATAGCATAGTGCATTGTTGGTTCCGACGCATAGGCTATATAGACGAAGACGAAGCAGCAAGCGAGTAGGCCTCAGACCACAATTAATTTCACTATATGTTCTATATAAACATTAAACCCTGTGGCAATTTTACTAACTCTCCAATCAAATCAAAGTCACTTGTGCTTACAGTACCATCCAAGATAAATAATTCTAGCTATAGCAAACTAGGGGTCATTCATCATTTTTCCACAGCATTTCAGTTCAAAATACATCAGTCTGACAGTTTTCAGTAATTAGCCGGAACCATGTGAGTTCTGTCATGTAGAAAAACACTAAAAAAATACTTACTCGCATAAAATCTGGATCAAAATTGGCATTTACCAACTATTTGAAATGAATTCTGTCAGGAAATGGTCTTTTTTCTATCTCTTTCATTCAATTATTCATTTATATCTGGCATTAAACACAGGCACTCTTTTATGAGGATTTACTTCCTTATTGTGGTCAACGAAAGGCAAATAACTGTGGACTGATTCCAGTATTTATATGGAATCTTAGTTCCAAAATGGCTGTTATGACCTCATGCGGGAAATACCATTCCCACAATTATTTGATTACCGGTGTAGCACATTAATTCCTATTGACACACTTTTGACAATGTTCAACCTAAAGCAGTCGGTACTTTGACAATGATAAATTGAAATAAAGTTTCCTTTTAAAAGGAAAGGCTTGCTCAGTTGTGCCATCATCCCTTCCCTTTAAAATTGTTTTTTTGTGTTTCAATTTATTATCACAATTTTTTTTAATTACGTATTTGTATATCATAAAGGGTTTATTTAGTTTGTTTTTTTTCTCGAAAAAAAAAAGTTTCACTTTTAAAGGGATATATAGGGTTTTTTCGTTTTGGCAGTTGCTAATTTCATTTATATAGCAGCTTTAGAGACAAGTAAATGCACTAAAAGACTTCGTTACGTGGCATGCACCTTAAATATCTATGATCGACAACACAGGAGATCAGCACGTGGCAAGGTTAATGGTATGCATGGGCTATTTTTAGATTACCTCACCGAGACGTTTAAACGTCAGTGGATCTAAATATAACTTGATCATGCACTAATATTATGCGTGATTCGGTCACGATCTTTTGATAAGCAGGACCGCCCTTTGGAGACGGAATACTACTACAGTAACCATTCTCTATTGTATAAAACTAATAAAAAAAAAAACGATTATAAAAGAAACTAACTTTTGCGTCTTGAAAAAGAATTGAAACGGAATCAAGTAAAAATAGAAATCCTATTAATATAAACAAACTGGGATTACCGAAGTAACTAAATAGCTTAGATTTCCGTAATATTACTACGCCCGAATTGTCACGATTGCAATCGGAACTACATCGGCTATTATCATTAATCCGAAGAGTGACGGAAAGGACCGAAAAGTTGCGATTGGCACGATTGCAGCTGGTTTCCCGTTCAACCATGCACTAACAAATGTAAGCAGGAAACCACCTAACCGGAACAAGTTTTCCAAAACAAATGTCCATAAAGTTTCCTTTTAAAAGGAAAGGCTTGCACAGTTGTGCCTTCATACCAACCCTTTAAAATTGTTCTTTTTTGGGGGGGTTTCAATTTATTATCACATTTTTTTTTTTAATTACGGTATTTGTATATCATAAAGGGTTTATTTAGTTGTTTTTTTTTTTTTTTTTTTTTTTGGAAAACCGAATATTTTTTTGTCAAAACGATTTAGATCTATTCTCTATTGTATAAAACTAATAAATAAAATGATCAATCGTAAAAATATTAACGTGATACTGAAGGAAAACAAGTGTGCACATCTCATTTCCCCTTTTTCGCAGCGAAATCATTCCTTTGCTTTATAGACAAGTATAAATGCACTAAAATACTTCGTTACGTGGTACCAATTAATAAGCATGTATCAACTCAGCACGTGGCAAGGTTAATGATATGCATGGGCTATTTTTACATTACCTCACCAAGAAGTTGAATTGCGTTCAGTAGATCTAAATATAACTCGATCATGCGTGATTTGGTAAGCAGGACCACCCTTTGAAGACGGAATAATACTACAGTCACCATTCTCTATTGTATAAAACTAATACAGACAAAAAAACAATTATGAAAGAAACTAACTTTTGCGTCTTGAAAAACAAATGAAACGGAACAATTTCGTTTATAATTTATTACGGTTAAAACCGATAAATCAAGTAAAAATAGAAATCCTATTTATATACACAAACTGGGATTACCGAAGTAACTAAAATAGCTTAGATTTCCGTAATATTACTCCGCAGTATGACGGAATCGCCCGAATTGTCACGATTGCAATCGAAACTACATCGGCTATTATCATTAATCCGAAGACTGACGGAAAAGGCCGAAAAGTTGCGATTGGCACGATTGCAGCTGGTTTCCCGTTCAATCATGCTCCAACAGATGTAAGCAGGAAACCACCTAACCGGAACAAGTTTTCCAGATGAAATGTGAAAGTTTGTGAGTACATATTGTGTCTCCAACACCAGCAGAAGATGCGCATGTTATTGGACTGTCCCGG
The DNA here is from genome assembly GCF_026571515.1 of Ruditapes philippinarum. Lineage (NCBI taxonomy): Eukaryota > Metazoa > Mollusca > Bivalvia > Venerida > Veneridae > Ruditapes > Ruditapes philippinarum. The sequence goes on from NW_026856049.1 coordinate 6,804, forward strand.
TAGGACCTTTTTACATAGAATTATAGCCCCTGATTAGCGATGCACTATGTATACAGAGTAACATTTGTTTCCGCACTATTTCTCTGCAAGTACTCACTGGATTTTAATGAAAGTTTATGAGAACCTTCAATACCAATAGGAGATGCACATATCTTGTCCTGGTCAGACCTTTTAACATGGAGTTATGGCCCCTGAATACTTAGCCTTTGTTTGTGCAGTTGCTGTTGTTAGAAATAACCAGTTTATACCAGTTACCAGTGTTAACAACCCTCTGTAGATTCTGGTCATATATATAACGGATATTTGAGCACAGTGTAATAACAATAATAATAATAATTATACCGAAAATAATTATAATAATAGTGATGATGATAAAAAGCCGTTTAACTCAAATTGACTGTGACTGGTCCGTGCGTTAAGTAACGAAAGTAACCATATTTTAAAAATGTTCAAAATAATAGTTAATAAGTATTGCCTAGACCTTCCATTTTGTAGGAAGGGTAGTACAGCTTTCGAACAAAAACATAAACCGATTTCTTATACCAACAGCAATTCCAATATTCAAATTTTGGTTTATCCGGGAGTTTATATTTCATTTCCAGATATATATACCTTGCAAGAATCACGCATCTAGATGACTTAGATAATGTTATATGTAGTGTTTCTTGGTAAAAATGGGAAACTATAATTCTGAACTTAAGTCTGGGCGAGTTATCGCTCCATACAGATTTTAGAGGCACAATGTCTTTCACAGCCTTGAGCTGTATAAACATTTATCCATTTAACTTACGGTACTGAACTATTATTACTTGGACATCTTTAAGTTTAATAAAAGGTCTTATGCCAGATGTATACAAAACACTTGGTAATACAATTCAATGAATAAGTTTCCTAATAATTTTTATTGGAAGAAAACAATCAAGTCAAACAAAAGGAAAAAGGTTCTGTTTGAGCGCAAAACTCGTATCCACCATTATAATAATTTATGAGCCCAGTTTTTTTTAATGTCCGCTGATTACAAATGATTTGTAGCCTTTAAACATGTATACTGTTGTTCTTTGTGTACTGTTGTTCTGTGTATCACAAGACAAAGTAAGAGCTGATATATGGATTAAACAGAACAACAAGTATAATAATAACAGACAATGATAAGATATTTATAATAAAACATCTAATAGGTTGATTTCATGTAATCAACAAATAAAGTGAAATAAGAAGTTTTCGCAAACTGCCGCATTCCGTCGATACGTATCGACGGACAACGGCAAAATGCCAGCATGCGAAAAAATATATATGGCATATTGTCGCATACACCCATCAGCACTAAGCCATACTGAAAAAAAAACATAGCATACTGCCGCATATAGCATACTGCGTCTCGACAAAGCACATCAAAATCACAAATAACACCAAAGCATTGACAAAATAAAATATACGCTTTATAGATAGATTATCATAACGTTGACGAGCGTTGTCGAAATTCGGTTCCCTCTCCCTACCGTAGTGTGACAGGGCCTTAAGTGACAGTAATGTTTGAAACGGTAGCTTAGTGGGCGTTGGATTAGAGGGGTAGCATGTTCGATTCTTAAATTATAAACAACTTTTATCACAGATATATATTTCTTGCATATCAGACTGCCAGAGACTGGCGTTTCCGTTAGTTTTACCCATGCCGGAAATTTCATCTGGCATGGGGGGTTCCAGATGAGTCGCGTGCTATACAATGGCACGATAAAGATGACGTCATTTTACCGTTATGAATGATTTTGTAATTCATACGCTGTTGAATGAAAGTAGTCACGGTTGTAATGATATAAATTTTCATTGAAAAGCCTCGTTACCGCCCAATGGGCGGGTCACCTCGGGAAGGATATTCCGATCCGAACCGCAAAATATGACAGATATTATTAATACATTTAGCTCCATGCTATTATACAATTTCAATTTCTCTCTTTTTGCTCATCTTAAAATTTATAATGATAAAGATTACATTGTTAAATTAAAATTAACAGGATTCACCATAAAAGCGGAATACAAAAGAATATTTGCACATTTTTTTGCTATTTATCCAAATTTATGGTTGAAGGTACTTTGAATGCGTTTACTTCAGGCATGAAATTTATGCATGTATGCGGGCGTTACACAGACTGAATAGGCAGGAATGAATGGGTGGCGGTATGGCCAAGTGGTTAACGCGTCAGACTAGTAATCTAATGATCGCTAGCCGCATGGGTTCAAACCCCGTCAGGGGCAAGTCGTTGATTCTTTGAGCAAAAAACTTTACACTCATTTCTCAGTACTGGTTGGTTCCAGGAACGGATTCGAAAGTGTTTCTATAATCTTATAGCTACCTACACAATCGAACTAAATTTAATTATATATAAACTAAAATGAATGGGCAAAAAGCGAACCAAACGCACTTGACCTAGAATACTGCGTTGCATTGTATATCTTAATCTATATACAAATAAAGAGATATTTGAATGCATATTGTCGTTTAAAATTGTCTGAACATGCTACTAGCGGACACTGTCAAATACTTATCGCATTAGGCATAACTTTGATAATTTACAATATTGCCGACACGAAATTTCGGGCAGGAGTGCATATGTTCCATAAACTTTAAAATATACACCGTACATACATTTTCCGGGAAAGATGTGCCACCTCTGTTTATCTATAACGGGCTTGTTTTGTAAAAGAAGCAAACAAAAAACAAACTTGACCTGTTGACGAAAATCTACTTCATCTACTGAAATTTTATATCAATTTTCGCTGAACTGTCCTCCAATAGAATTGACAATAGACGGTAGAAAGATACAGCTTTTGGTCAATCGTGTAGATTAAAGTGTATAAAGCTATACATTTGTATATCTGATGCAAAAATTATTGTTTGGACTCATGTGTGTTAAATAACAAAAACATCCTATACTAAAACTTTTTCGAATAATGGAACCAATATAATTTTACTGTTCATAAATTTTATAAAAAAAAATTCATAAGATATAGATTTATACTCTTTAACCGGACAATACCAAGCTTTATTCATTTCCATAATCAAGGTGTATTATTCCAGATACTTACAGTTTATTTAATAAATACGCTCTTAATCATTATTTGGACATTTTTATAAGCACAAGGTGGTTTTCTTCTAAATACCAGTGAAAACAAATTTAAAAAAGTATGTTATCAAGAGAGAGAAAACTACATTGGTGAATGATCTTTCATTTGTTTTTGGTGTCAAACTCACTGAGAATCTATTGTGAGTCGATAAATATACTGTCTGGATCATTGCTCGTGATGTGAAAAATATCTGTATGAGGTAACTGTCCAATCAATCTCGAAATTATTTTCGACGCTGTCCTTAATGTAAACCCCATTGGAGACAAAATACACAGAATCTGTTTCTGTCACATGTTACATAAACAACGTCTGAGACCTACAATGCTACAATATACATTACTCACTAAACCGTGAGTAAATCAATTATTTTCTATTCTCAAATACTTCTTAACAACAACAACAAACAGTTAAGGTCGTTGTATTGGACAGAATTAATACATTTCAAGAACTATCATTTCTCTAGTCTGCAAAAACATCTGCTGGAATGCGGGCTGTCTCGAATTTCGGCGGAGTCATGATGAAATCAACTGAAAATATCTGGAACTAAGAAAAGACTGTAAAAATAAAAAAGAACATAAAAAGGGTGTGTGGGGCGAGAGTATGTATGCTTTCTTCTGTCATTTTAAGAATTTTACTTTTACACATATACTCCGTTATATACAGTACACGCACGTGAAAATCGTTCAAAATTATAAAGGTGAATCGAATTAACGTAAAATCATAAATATTTGCTTTAGATATAACAGATACCATAAACTACGTATTGTTCGAAACAAAAATAATTTCATTTTTGTTCAATTAATTTTAGATACTCGGAGTCAATACATAAACCTACTGGAATTAGCGACATCCAATGATGACAAAGCTATTATAAATATAGATGTAATAGTCAAGCTTTCTTACTTCTTCATGTGATATGAAACACATGTTTATGATATAATTACATGTAATACTCGTACGAGGGCACTTATTTGAGTATAATAATTAATACAATCATGCATTCAGAAATTATATGTACAAATATAATATACTTTATGTCTTTTTGTTAATATTTATTGGTACAGGAACTCGATATTTTAACAGTACAGCTTTCCTATCATATGGCGATCTTGGATTTCGCTTTCGATTGAGGCCTCAAAACATGAACTTTGAATTATTCAAAGTTGCATATTAAATGCTTTTTCTGCTACATCTAATGTAAGTACATGTTTTTAAACTCAAATCGAGCATTATTCTATAACGCACTCAAAATTGATGCCTGTTTTTCCAAAAAGAGAAAGTCTGTTTTGTAAATATTTCTCTACAATTACACCTTGTAAGTAAAGAAATGAGAAAAGGAACGAATAAAGGAAGGAACGATACGCGGCTGTCTCTATGGATATCCTAGTTCGTGACATGAATGCTAGATAAAACTTTATTTCTTTTGCTGTAGCTTGCATAAATATTGCGATCGTCATTTTCTCAGCTTCTGTCACAGCATCAATGATCTTCGTTCGATATTTTCCTCATTACGAACAAATCAAATAACTAATATGTGGCAGACATGACAACGTGTTCAGTTTTTAAACGTTTTAACTTCTCGTAAAAGCCTAAAAACATAACGTTTGAATTTCTTACATAAATGAGCTGGGACACTTTAAAAAGAAATATATGCAAAGATAGTTAAGAAATATATTTTGAAATGAATTGAAAATTGTATTTGTATGCTTTTCTTAGCCCGATTTGAGTGAAAAGTGTTTAAACGCTTTTCATTTTGGGTCATTTTTTTACAATTCGAATAATAATTCTGGAAAAACGAAGTGCGCGAATGATCTGAAATTTTGCAAAAAGATTTTTGGTTTAAGTCTACATCAAATGGTACATTTATCTGGAAACAATATTTTCAGTCCCATCATGTCAAAGAATCTCAGTGGAGTCCCTTTAAACTATCAACATAAAAAGAATAGATTAAAATAATTTCTTAGAGAGACGGCATAGTCATGAACGTACATGCTTTAAGTTCTTAGAGTAAATTCTGTATTGTCATACGAGATAAATAAAAAAAATGGGCGATATATTTTCTTTCCATCACAGTAATACCAGTATGGAAGGGTGTATTTTTGAGCCTCTCTTAATTAGTATCAGCGTTAAATATACTTTTACTTGATTTCAAATTGTTAATTGCTCATTTTCTTCTTTTAACATGTCTCTAATAGACATCATTTGGTCAAATAATATAATATAAATAATAATAATATCAAATAATAAATCTATGTCAATAGTCGAATGATTATTGTTATTTATAATTTGTATCTAATCGCTATTACTAATATAGATCTACATATACAGACTAAATGAAATAGAATTCAGGTATGGAAAGTCATGACTGTCTTATATTGTCATTTTTCAATTAATTTAACCATTTGGATAATATGTAAGACCCCTTCCACAATATGTGAATTGAAAACACCTTCTTATTACATCGTAAGCCGTTATATTAATCCACAGTTACAATATATGAAACCATATACCGTCAGTGTATGAAACCAAGGTAGCAATATATAAGTTAATTTCTCAATATATTTACCAGTTCTTCAAAGTTGCCATGTATGGAATCAGATATCCTTATATGAAAACGAATTATCAATATATTAATTCAGTTTACAATATATGAAACCAATATATCTATGTATGGAACCGAAATAGCAATATATAAGTTGCTTACAGTGGCGTAGCTACTATGAGGCATGGTAAGCCCAGGACTACAAGTTGGTCAAGAAATTAACATCAAAAGTCCAAAATATACAATAAAAACAGGCGTGGGTGGAATTGGTAGTGTGTTCAAGCCGTATGGTCGAATCAAGTGTCTTTTAGGCTGATGCATGATTTACCGTCCTCAATAAAGTTGGCATCTAATCAAATTCATAGTTGATAATTTTCCTTGAAAATACTTTAGAACGCGCAATTTGCTCTTTTTAATCTGAACTTGTTTTTGGCTTCTGGCGTTACGCCCCAAGACCCCCTTTTATGGGCCTACAAGTTGAAAAAAAGCTGACTACGCCCTTGGCTCATCACTTTATATGGCACCAAAGTAGCCATATATGGAACCAGATATCCTCATATGAAACCAAATTATCAATTTATTAATTCATTTTACAATATAGGAAACCAATTTATCAATGTATGGAACCGAAGTAGCAATATATAAGTTGGTTATCACATTATATGATACCAATTCTTCAATATATGATACCTAAGTAGCCATATATGGAACAAGATGTCTTTATATAAAACCGAATTGTCAATATATTAATTCATTTTTACAATATATGAAACCATTTTATCAATATATGGAACCAAAGTGGCAGTATATTAGTTTACTTTTATGCTCCCCGAAAAAATTCGGGGGAGCATATAGTCACCGGGTTGTCCGTCCGTCCGTCAATCAGTCTGTCAGTCCGTCCGTCCGAATTCAAGGTCAAGGTCACAGCATGACCTTGCAGCAAAATCGTGTCCGGTCCATAACTTCATTATTTGAAGTCGGATGTTACAACTATTTAACAGAAATGATCACCATATTAAGACGACGTGTCGCGTGCTTCATTTGGCTCGATACCTTGAAGGTCAAGGTCACAGCATGACCTTGCAGCAAAATCATCGTGTTTGTAGTCGAATTTTACAACTATTTCACAGAAATGATCACCATATTGAGACGACGTGTCACGCGCAACATTTGGGCTGCTACCTTGAAGGTCAAGGTCAAAGCACGGCCTTGCAGCAAAATCGTGCCCGGCCCATAACTTTGTTATTTGAGGTCGAATTTTACAAATATTTCACAGAAATGATCACCATATTGAGACGACCTGTCGCGAACAAGTCGGTAGATAGATTTCATTGAGTAGAAGTGCAGTGCAAAGAACAGTAACTCTGTTTTGCCTAAGTTTGGAATTATCACATTTTGAACTATGTCTGGGACATAACTCTGAAACTACAAAAGATATACTTTTCTGTGTCCAAAACCTAACCGGCTCTTGTTTACTCTTATTTACTCTTCAATGTTTTAAGCTATCAAATGATATTTAATGAATTTTTTTCTGATATAGAATTTATTTACTTGGGATAGAACTTATAAATTATGAGAAACTAGATGGGACTAAAGTGTACAAACTGGGTCCCCATTAACACCTGTTTTATGTAATAGGTATAGTGATGACACATTGCTATAAATAGAGTTTTGAAAATATTCAGATGAATATTACTTTAAAGACCTGTCATGACTTTTAATACTATAGGTACTACTGGGATCTTTATCAAGATTATATTTTAATTCACAAATTAAGAACTTAAATGACACTACAATAGTAAATAAAATTATAGGTTATAAAATGTAAAAGAAATATTTATCCATGTATTCCCGAACGTCGGGTTAATATTAATTTACATTTTATCTGTTAAACAAGTTTAGAAGGAATAGTTCAAGTGCCTTATATATGCGTATTGAATGATTCTTTGGTGGGCTAAGTAAATTTTCTGTACTATATCCAAGACCTTCTGCATTAAGCGAAGAATGCAGTTACTTACTATGTTCTGTGAACTGTGCACATTCATACAATAGGTGATATATATCATATCTCACTCCACATTGGGTACAATTGGGATCATCTTTCTTAATGTATTGTCCCATATCCCCCGGCAATAAGGTTGTTCCCAATCTCATTCTTGTGAAAGCCTTATCTATTTAAGAGTTATTTGAGTATTGTCTTGGTCGACTAAGCCCCACTGAGTTATTAATATGTGTACGGTGACACTGACAGGAATTTAAATCAGCCTGCTATAGATTAACAATATACAATGTACCAGTTTTTCAATTATCAATAAGTAGGTATTTTGCAAAAGCAGCAGATGGAAAAATCAAAATTATCCTGACCTTGGTCCTAGAAGGATAAGTATTTCACTCCTATATCTAGTTATTGACCAGAAACAGAGTTTCTATTTTTAGGTGCCTTAAAAGCTATCTTAAGTTAGGTCTTCACATGAGCTTAATTTAATGCAAGTTTCTTTAAAACATCTATTTATTGATCAGAAATCGATTTTCTATTTTTAATAACAATAACCTTGACCTCAATCCTATGAGACCCAAGCAATCCCAAGGAGATCTTCACAAAATGTTACTATACACCAAGCTTCACTGAAATATCACTTTCTTAACTCTAGTTATTGACCTGAGAATGTCTTTCTATTTTAGTGAGTGACCTTGACATTAGGGGTCCAAAAGCAATAATGAGAGAAATATTCATTAAGCTAATTATACACCACATTGCATTGAAATGTCTCATTCCAAACTCAAGTTATTGGCTGGAATCTGATTTTCTATTTATAGTAAAAATGACCTTGATCCTATGGGGCTCAAAAGCCACCCCAAAAGGGGTCTTTATAAAAACTTACTATACACCAAGTTTCAATGAAATATTCCATTTTAAACTCTAGTTATTAACCAGAAACCAATTTCTATTTTAGTAACAATGACCTTGACCCTAGCTGGCCAAATGTCTATCAAAGTGAGGTTTTTACAAATGCTTGCTTTACACCAAGTTCCATTCCAATCTCTAGTTATTCACCAGAAACCTATTTTCTATTTTTATAACCAGTGACCTTGAACTTGACCATAGGAAGCCCAAAAGCAAACAAAAGCAGGTCTAAACATAGGTTTGCTATACACCAAGTTTAATTGAAATATTTCATTCCTTACTCTAGTTATTGACTAGAAACAGATTTTCTATTTTTAGTAACAGTGACCTTGACTTTACAGGACCAAAGAGCAGGCAGTTGAGTTGGCAGGTGTGCATCAAACTAGATGGTTTCTGTTTAATAACTATATAAAGTTTTGTTACATGTAGTAGTTGTGATTAAAAGGATATTAAATTATATAATTTATGGAAAAAACAAAGGGCCATAATTATGTCAAATATTATCTAATCACAAAACCCGTACAACATGCGCTAGGGCACTTGATGACAAAGCATCAATGAAAGTTTGAACAAAATCCATTGAGAAATGTAGGAGGAGTTGCACACAGAAGAAATTTTTTCACTATATATTATCTATGAGGAAAAAAAACATGGGCCATAATTAGGTCATATATTAAGCAATCACAAAACCCCGACAATATGCGTCAGGGCACTTGATGACAAAGCTTCTGTGAAAGTTTGAACTAAGTCCTTTGAGAAATGTAGGAGGAGTTTCACATCGAAGATGAAATTGTTCACTATATATTTTATATGAGGGGAAAAACAGGGGCCATAATAAAGTCAAATATTATGCAATCACAAACCCCCGACAATATGCCCCAAGCCACTTGATGACAAAGCATCTGTGAAAGTTTGAACAAAAGCCCGTCCTGGTTAATATGCAAACGGTGTGAAACCTACGCATCCCCCACCAACCCTCTGGGCACAGCCATTTTTTAAATATAAGTGAAATTGGAACAATTGCAGGCTTCTTCTATGCAATGATACATGCCAAATAACTATGATCTGTGATTTGTAACTTTACATAAGAATACATACATGAAAATAAGTTTTTCTTTCTATGTGACCTCTGGGGCAGAGCCAAAATTGACCCTTAAAGCATGATACATATACATTTTGTAGATGTCAACAAGGCATGCTTCATGCAAAATACTCGTATCTAAGCTTTAAATAAATATTGTTGGGTCCCGTGCAGATGGCTCTTTAATAACTGTTGTTAACTGTTAGATGATCTATTAACTTAAAGGCCCCTTCGCTATGTAATCTGTTCATGTACTTTGGATAATCAAAAGTCTGCATTATAACAACCTAGGCTTGAAACATTGTTATTTTGCTGGCAGTTATAAGAATTAAAACCACAAGCGCAGATTTACAATATATGCTGCCTCATAGGCATTATTTATAAATATCTACTTTAATTAGACACATGCGGACATACTACGATAACATACCAATACTTATTAATAAAGCATATAGAGGGGTCTATTCAAGACTTCTTTACCAGGTACTAAAAATTAACCCATTACTTCATGAGCATTTTGTGAAAAATGGCTGTTTTCATTGAAAAGCCTCCCGTTACAAGTTCAAATTGCTATAGAACTATAAAAAAAAGCTTTAATACTAATCAAACTTGGCACAAATGTTGACTGGACCATTGCCTTGGTAAAAACATGCCCAGGCTTAAATTTCCTGTTACCATGGCGACGAGGGTACATCTCAAAATTGCCAAAAATGATTTTTTCCATCAAAATTGATTTCAAAGTGCTGCAACTTCTCAATGGATTGAGATAAAGTCAAATGCTTTTCAGCGTTGCTAACACGTTACCTTATGATCGATCTGGGGTCTTTTTTAGCCTCTCAAAAGCCCAAAAAATTGGCGATGAGGGGGTCTACAGCCCCCCTTCAACCCCCCCCCCCCAAACAGAAGGGGCACATCCCCCTTCTGCCAACCCCCTGATGTATCTTTTGCTTGGGGGCCGCCCCCAAACAGAAGGGGCACATCCCCCTTCTGCCAACCCCCTGATGTATCTTTTGCTTGGGGGCCGCGCCGAAAAAGTGCTCACCTTTTTTATCAACATTTCTCAAATGAAAACATGTGTTTGGGGCCCAAACAGGACATTTTTTCACTATTTGAGGCCTAAAAGAGGGGGAGGGGTCGAAAGGGCGTTGTTTCGCGTATATATGAGGTAAAGGGTTAAGTCTTCAAGCTTTTATGCTTTTTATCTGACTTAGGAAGACGGACTGACGGACATCAGATGACACTCTTATGAATCCGCAGTAATTAAATAACATTATATTATAAGTTACCTACACAAATAACATAAGGATATTCAAGTTTAACTAATTTTATTTATGTAAGCCCTTAACAATCAACCTTGCGCATCTGTAATATCCGACAACAACACGAAAAATATCTCGAATTTCAATATACAATCGTTCTTACAAAAATTATCATTTACATATGATTAAGAACGGGGCTGGTGCCTGTTAATATACAAGAAATAAAATGGTTATAATTAATACTTAATTTTTAGAATGGAAAATGTAAACATGTACAATTACTTTAACTCACTTATAACATAATTCATCTAGGAAAATATGCAAATTATTAAGGCAGAACTTTTCCGTAATAGAATCTCGACTTAAGTTTTATTTCTGACAATCAGTCTAATGTAAAAAACAAATAATAATAAGATTTTACTAAAATTTTCTTAAGTTAATTTCCCCTTAATAAAATAAAATTAAATTACTTTTTAATGTAAAATAATAGTGTACATTACAAGCCCCATTAATTAAATTAACATATTTTAAACATAAATAATGAGGATACATAATAACAAGGATCGGTGATGGAATGCAAAACTAGATATAAAGCTTTATAAATAATTTACATTGACAATCATTAGAATTTAACATTTTATAACATATCAACTGTATTTAATCAGGAAATAAGTATACATAGGCTAATTAAAAAGTAAATAAGCTCAATAAAATGCGGTGCATTACAATATAATATTTTTGGGCATATGAAAGTGTGTTCTTATTACCTCCATTGATTTAAAGCATTTAAAATTCAGCAATTCAAAAAATGCAGTGGTAGTCATTGGCTAAACATTCTGCAACTCCTTATATTGGTATTTCTTCCATTGAACATATATTTTGATATAATATATGATAAAACAGGTATGGCCACTTGACATCAGCCCTTGAACTCATATCAGTCTTTCAATAAGAGAAAGACTGCCCACAATATGGCAACACAAAGGTAGCACTGTAAATTAACAACTGCCGATATGGTATGGTACTTCAGACATCACTTAAAAAATTGACATTTTATATGCATCATTCATAACTTAATGTTATGTTAGTGAAATTACTTATCTCAAGTAACATCAGTTTCAATTAATAAGATTGTTATATTTCAAATAATTAAATCATATAAACCTATAATTTCCGCAATTGTTATACTCTGAACAGAAAAAAACCCCTAAAAATATCAAGTTTGATAAAACAAGACAGCCATGATGGCCCTTATCTCGCTCACCTGATTAATGAGGCTCTGAATTAATATTATTAATTATTATTAATTAAAGGCAGATATAATGCCATAAATTTAAACTGATATCATAACATTCATCTTTGCACTTGATCGAAATAGTGCAAATGTTAATAAGCTTTTTTCATATATATATGCCATTTTATGTGCTGTGACCTTTTTGATATCAGTTGACCCTTATTCAACCATGCAAACAACCTTTCTGACCAATATATCCAGGATATTTTTTGGCCTGAGTGAGCTAGATTTTGACCATGGATGACTCATGTTCAAAGCTGAGCTAGAAATCATCAAAACAAACTTTCTGACAAATTTTCAGGATATTTGGGATGAAAATATTACCTCTAGAATGTAAACAATATTTTTTCATAATACTGGTTGTGTGAACTACAGAAGTAGTTTTTGACTCCAGATGACCCATATTCAAACATGACATAGAAACCATCTAAACAATGTTTCTGACTAATTTCCAGGATAGTTTTAACCTAAACAGTATCCTTTATTTAGGCTGTGTAATCTAGTTTTTGACCACAGATGAACTATATTTGAACACGAGCTATAAATCAAACAAACAACCTTTCTGACCAATTTCCAGGATATTTGGACCACAACAGTTGCCTCTAAAGCGATAAGGAGGTGTTTTAATATTTGGAGTGTATGACCTACTTTGACCCAAGATGACTCATATTCGAACATGAGCTAGCAATCTTCATAACAACCTTTCTAACCAGGACATTTGGACCAAAACAGTAGCCACTAAAGTAATAACAAGGTTTCTCCATATTTGGACTGTGTGACCTAGTTTTTGACCCCATATGACCCATATTCGAAATAGCCCTGGAAATCATTAGAACAACCTTTCTCACCAATTTCAAGGTATATTTGGTCCCTAGAGTGTTTTTCTATATTTGGAAAACCCAGGGTGGGGCTAATTTTGACACTTTGAACAATATTGTTAGAGGACATATAGATGATATTTACCAAATATCAAAGCTCTAAGCCTTATATCTTCAGAAAAGAAGATTTTTTAGGTTTTACTATATGTACAGTACATAATGAAAATCAATGACCCCCAGGGCAGGGCCAATATCTCTAGTAGAATTGTTTCAGGCAGTAACTTGCTGAGAACAATAATTTATCAATATTATCAAGTAACAAGTATTAAATTAATTTAAAACATTTGATTATTTAACATGAATAAAATTATTTCAGGAGATAACATCATTTTAATATTAACTCAAATCTATTTATTAATGCATTATGTGAGAAATACATGCACATTGTCTACATAAATTTAAAATATCAAGGAATCACTATAAAGATCCTAAAACATTACATATATAATTATAGTTTAACATACATCTTTATACATAAAATTGTGTAGAATAAATGGAAGTTTCTCAGCTGTAGTCCTCTATACTTCTATATGGCCCTGAGCAGAGTGTTTTGCTTTGAAAGCTAAATGGGGATGAACAAGAAGTATTGTGTGACCACAAATGAAAACAAAGGAACACAGTGACCTTCACCCCTAAATGCCAGTAAAAAGGTACACTTGGCTATTTTTGTAGGAAAAGTTTTGTATTCTTTGGCATATAACATGGTGTTAAATGTAAACATCCAAACACAATTTTCAAAGCTTTTTTCTAGATTGTTCTTAATACTTGTTTTCTTGAGTATTTGGGAAATGCTTATAGTGTTTTTTCCCCCAATCTGACTTGGCAAACATGGCAAGTGGTTGTATGTATCTCTTCTAGGGCCTTCAGCAAATACATTGAAATATGTTTAACTGAACATGTATATGAAGGCTGTTTTTTGTGCAAAGTACAGGTTTCCTTGTAATATTTGCATGGTTCCAGACAAAAGACTGTAAATACCATTTGTTCTACACAATTTATCTTGTAGATATCAATGTAATATCCATTTGTATAAGAATAACAATTCTAAATGTCAAGTGTAAATGTTTGTTTAAAATATCAATTCATTGAATCAAATCAGATCAGAAATTAACATACAAATGTAGTTTAAATACTAAATGCTAATTGTAAGTTATACTTCATATATAAATCAGTTAAAGGTCTTAAAATTCCATGGAAGCAATGTTAAGTTATTAAATCTAATTCAACAAAATACAAATTCAATTCCATGAAATTTGAGGCATATCATATCCATATAAAATATATATTCATGCCAAGTAATATTAGAATCAAATACATCATTATAGCGAAAGTCTAAAAGTTTCCATAGAAATGTTAAATTGTTAAATCTTAAATTGACAAAAGGTCATCATAGTTAAAAAAAAATAAAATGGTCATATATAAGTAAGAGTTAAGATCAAGCCATCAAATTTAACTGATGTTCTTCCTGCTTCTCTGCTTCATGATCTTTCTTTTCTTTTTACTAGTTTCAGTACAGTCAAACTTCATTATCACATAATTTTTCACATTAATACATGCATATGAAATAATTAATGATAAAGTTATTATTTATCAATTTATGACTACAGTATCTTTGAAAGTAACCATACTTCCAGTGTTTTGATACATATCATAATCATCTGGTATCATTGGTTCTTCATAAACAAAACTTGCTTGCCTGGGTCTATCTGGTGCTGTCAGACCATTCACTGTTGGGGCCAACATCAACCCATTCTCAACACCTCCTTCAACAATACCAAGCAGTTCATTTTCTTGTGCTGCAATAATTTCTTCAGTTTCTTTCTGACACCTATCACATATAATATACTGCTTTTTATCACGAGGGTAAGGAACATACAAATGCCCTTTGCTGCAAGTATGACCATGTTTCCCAGGATAACCTTTGTTTAGCATTCTTGGATTATTTTTCCTATAGTCACTTTTCATGAATGTCTTATGAGGGTCTTCTGCCACTGGTGAAATAGATTTTTCAAGCCTTTTAGCCTCATAACGTTTTTGTGAACGTTTAGGGGCATAAGGATTATTTACAGTGCTGTAGCGCCCAGGTACATGGTACCATGCGGATTTATGATGTATTACTCTTGAAACATCCTTAGGCCCCATCTCTCCCATTAAACTGTTAACAGAGCTATGAGGACCCATGGTTGTACTTCTAGCATTACTGATATGAAGACTATGAGGACCTCGTGGTATATCACAGTTAGATTTATGACTGGCCGAAGACATTCCTGAAGCACTAGTATACAATGAACTGCCAATGCTTCGTATACTTCGTGCACTACTGATTGGTCGTTTGTGTCTACCTGTAGATTCTTTTCCAGTAGCCATACTCATCTCAGATGTTCGAAGTGTCACTTCACCACTTCTCATTGCTGCTAAATTACCTTGCATCATGTTTTCTGGGCTACCAAATCGACGATACAGTCTTTGTGGTGGAGTCTCTCTTCCCAATGGCTCTTCTACAGGTTTTCTTGTTGGTGTTGCTCTAAATGAAACAGCAGCTTTATCACTTTCTGCTGCAAAACTATCTAACAAGACTTCATTGTTAACTTTGTGTGCTTTATGAACATGTCCAGACTCTCCCTCAATACTGACATGTTTTGTCTCCTCTTCAGCATGTAGAGAATGTTCACTGTGTGGAGATAATTGTGGGGATATACCATCTTTCTGTTTTAATTTCCTATGTACAGTTTCTCTTTGTAAAAGCCTTGGTGTAAAACTTGACTCAAGCATTAACTTCTCTGATGCAGACATTGTGCTTGTCTGTTTGCTCATTGCATTGACAAAGTCCATCTGGCTACTCACAGGACGAGAGATGTTTTGGCTGTATGAACGGGACACGTGACTTCCTGCCCGTGACATCTGACTTCCTGGCCGGGACACCTGACCATAACTGCTTGATCTGCCAGACTGCAGACGTGATTTCTTTTCAATGTTGGCTAGATCGTGACTCCTCCATGACAAGGAGCTGTATGGTCTTTCTGATGACCTTATATCATGTTTAGCTGCCTTCAACGACGTTTCTAGATTGTTTAAGTACTGGCGAACTGCCCTTGTTTCTATATGCTCACTTCCTGAAATATAAGACATGAACATTTGAATTAATAGGAAAGAGCAATCACTCATCAAAATATCAAGTAAAAGATATTTTCAAATCAAATACAGAAATTACCATTACTTCAAAAGAAATGATAAACCCTTAAGACCAGACTAATATGTTAATGTTTTGTGATAACTTAAACAGCTTAAACCCTGTTTAGACTATTTATTGTATAAGTATCCCTATTAAGTTGTCTAAATGCTAGATATCTTAAAAAGTTTCACACCGACTTTGTATCAAAAGGAAATAACAGATTCTTATACATAAAACATGCAGCATTTAAACAGTTTTTGCTACCAAAAGGGAAATATTTCATCAGAGCAGCTTAAGTCTTAAGACAAGAATATTTCAGATTTCTTTATTCAACAAATTTAATATTTCTAGTTAATGCAATTCTATTTTAACTGCAAATTTGCTGACCAAACTATGACAGTAATACAACAAAATATGACAGTAATACAACAAACTATGACAGTAATACAACAAACTATGACAGTAATACAATAAACTATGACATTAATACAACAAACTATGATAGTAATACAACAAACTATGACAGTAATACAACAAATTATGACAGTAATACAACAAACTATGACAGTAATACAATAAACTATGACCGTAATACAATAAACTATGACATTAATACAACAAACTATGACAGTAATACAACAAACTATGACAGTAATACAATAAACTATGACAGTAATACAACAAATTATGATAGTAATACAACAAACTATGACAGTAATACAACAAATTATGATAGTAATACAACAAACTATGACAGTAATACAACAAACCTACATGTTCACAGTATACAGTCAAACCTGTCTTATAATGTTCAGACAAAGGAAATGTAAAACACGTTTTACTTGTAGACAAAAGTTTCAAACAAGTTATTATGCACTGATATTCGGTGACCAATTCTTTTTGTTTTAGTGAACATCTAATATATCTCACTAAACAAGAAGTATCTTTAAAAAAAATACTTGGCCAAGGTAAAACTGGTTAACTTGCATATGTTATTTATATATAGAAATATTAGCATTGCTTGCATAACCATGACATAACATATGTAGGAAGATAGGGCATACTTTAAAGGCTTTAAATAAACAAAATTTCAATATTGCAAACATGGTTGGACTACTCTACATATAACATGGCCCTGATATTCTACAACGTTGCATCACAACTAATGAGGCAATAACAACAATAGAACCAAACAATGTTAATTTATACGATGTCATGAAAATCTTTTTGTTGTACATAGTTCTAATTTAAAAACCAACGTTTTTGAAAAGCCCAAAGTTTAGAGGACTGTTCATGATTTAGTAGAAGTTAGATTACATTAGATCCCCTCAATCCTATTCAGAAGAAAAATTGTGAATTATCTGCCCTTGGATTAAGCAGAAACGTCCAATTCAGTGGCAGATAACGAACCACTCAAAATGTTTCTATTATCATATTCTAACAACATGCTCTTAGTTTAAATAAATTCTATTAAAAAAATTAATTTTCCCTTTATTTCTATTTCTATATGAAAACTCCAGAAAACTGTTTTTAAAATCAATCCAGGAGTGACAATTGTTGAATGGATACAACTAATATCATGACTTTGAAATACAAGTGTGACCTTGACCCTTCAGGTTGGGACCTAATTCATCATCATTATGTCCAACATATTTATGCATACAATATTTAAAATCAGTATAAACATCATAAAATATTGATTGCAGTTGTTGATTGCAGTTGTTACAAAACAATGATTTGCAAACTTAAATCTAGAGGTAATAATACTTAAAATCTATACTTTATAATCATGGATTAAAGACTTTGAAGATTTAAATCCAAGTTTGCAGGTCACCTGATCTGTGAACCCAATCATTTATAGGTTGAAGATCAATTTTTCATGGATTTACTGAAGTTATTTGATATGATTAAGCTACTTAAGATATTATAAAGCATTAAAAAGCATTTGAAGTGAAAGCAACATATCAATATATTTACCATAAAAATCCATACCTACCACTTACGGAATATTAGGTAAGAAATAATATCAAAATAATCTCAAACAAGAGGTCCTTAATGAACTTATGATTCTCACTTAAGAACTTCACAAATGCAGCATGTATAACAAACATGTCAATATCAGTAAAGCTCGAATTCGCTATTACTTTCATTATCTGTTTTACATCAATATTGACATATAGAAGTGACGAAAATTCCTATATAAAAGCATACGATTTATTGCCTACATTTTTGACAACCTGAAAAGTTACTTATTCAGCGTTTCAAACCGTAATTATTTGAGTGTAGAGGTAGAGTGTCTCCATAAGTGAGACCTTTACCTTTATTATAGATAAATCATGTAAATCTTCATTCAAATGGCATCAGTAGTCCGGACAAATTTTAAAAATTAAATCATTAAAAGACCATAACTCTGACAAAAATCAATAAACCAATGCAGATAATATGCACAACTGAACTTTGTATTGAAAATTGCTATTAAGTTTGGGTAAAATTGCACCGCCCTTTTGGAGGAGTAATCCAGACAAGCTTCTATGTAGCTGGCAACACAAATAAAACACCTTTATTATTTAAGGGCCATAACTTGATCAAAACTCATGCAACCGGAAACCTGTGTAAAATGCAAAAGTACTAAATGAGCTACCAATCAATCATGTAATGTTTCATTGAAATTGCATCAGAGGTATAAGAGGAGTAGTCCGGACAAATTTTATTCAAGGGCCATGACCCACCCAAAAATCATTCAAGCTGAAAACCTGTGTACTATGCATGAGTACTTGAGCAATAGATCAATCCTGTAAATTGCATTAAGGTTATAAGAGGAGAAGTATGGAAAAGTTTTATAATAAAAATCATAAAAGAGCCATAACTCTGACAAAAAAAATTGAACCGTAAAATTCCAATATCATGCACAACTAGACTTGGTACTGATCGTGCCTGTGAAATTTCACCAGTAGTTTCTGAGAAGTAGCCCAGAAAAGCTTCTGTGTAGGTGCAAATAAAAAAGCCCTTATCATTCAAATAAACTCGCCAACAGGCCACCACCGGCATGAAAGCCAAACATAACATACAAATTTAAAAGAAATTAAGGAAACCTTTTTTTTTGTTTTGATCTCCACACTTTATTTTGCCAAAGTAAAAATTAATTCACAAAATTTTAAAAAATCTACCCTTAGTTTTATAAATTCGGGGTTTTTTTTAAATTTTTTTAACAAACAAAGGAAAACCCTATCCCCCGGGGGAGGGCTAGTTTTGAACTAGAGGAAAAATTTTGAACAATTTTGGTAGATACCTAAATATACAATACCAAAATCAAACTTAACCTTTTAAGAAATAATTTTTTTTTTTTTCACTAATTACATAAAACAAACCCCCGGGGGGGGCCAAATTTTTGACCCCGGGGCAAATTTTTTGTTCAATCTTGCTAGAGTTAAATACAAAAATTTCAGAAAATATCTAATCTAGTTTTTCTTTTAGAAAGTTTTTAGTTTTTATAACAAAGGCCCTATCCCCCCGGGCAGGCAATTTTTCAAAAGGGAAAAAGAAAATTTTGGAAAACCTTAAATAAAATAAAATCCCCTCGCCGGTCCCTTAAAAGAATATTATTTTCATTTCAAAGTGAAAAAAGACCCCGGGGGCGGGCCGATTGCCCCCAGGGCTAAAATTGAAAATTTGGGAGGTCACCAAAAACCTTTATCAAAATCAAGCCAGGTTTTTGGGTCTTTCAAAAATTTTTTTTATTATTTTAAATTTTTTGGTTGCCAGGAAACCCAGAACGCATAAAAAATTTTTTTTAAAAACTTTGGAAGGGCCCACCAAAACAATCCGAATTTGGTTAAAAAAATTTTTTTCACAAAATTTTTTTTAATTTCACTAATAACAAATATAACACAAACACCCAAAAAAACACACACACGGGTAATCGCTAATCCCCCCGCATGAACGGGGCAAAAAATAATTTTATCATTCAAGGGCCATAACTCGGCCAACAAGAGCCACCACCGGGCGGGGGCAACGTTCGATAAGAGCAAACAATAAATGGTTCATACAAATCTTTAAAAAGAAAATTAAAGAAAAGAAATTAAGTTTTTCCTTTTTTTATTTTTAATAGATCTGTCTAATCACACTTGTTGTTTTGTCCAAGCATGAATCCTTTCCAAAAAATAAATGACAAAATATGAAAATACAATCCAAATTCTATCATTTGACAGTCAAGGTCATTTAAAGGTCAATGACATATCTAAATTATTCCCTATGTATATTTAGTCACAAGTGTTGTTTTGTCCACATATGAATCAAATCTGGACATAAATAACAAAATTATGACAATTTCACCAAAATTCTATACTTTAATAGCGATAGTCTAGGTCATTTAAAGTTCAAGGTCAAGGTCAGTTCAACCTTTAAAAATGCCTTGTTCAAAAGGTTGTCAAGGCCAATTTGACTTTGATATACATGATGGTCCTGACCTAAAAGATGTAGAGGTGACACAATAAATGCAGATGCTGTGGCCGATAAGGTCATAACAAAAGCTCCATTTACTTTTCTTTCAAAATAGCCAAATATCAATACAATTTGTATGATGGTACAAGGACCATGTAGTTTCATTTAATTTAAAAGAGTTCTCAGATATAATGTATACAACATGTACAGAAAAGAATCCTCAAAGTTATAATATAATGTTTTTCATCATCTTTGATTGCTAAATATATTTTCTCTGATAATCATTTATTATTAATGTTTAAATATGTTAAATACTAAAATTAAATGTAAACTACTATACCTGATATTTTTAATTCATGCTCAGGAATTCCTGTTAAAAATGTATGAATTGTTGTATACATTTTCTTGCCTTTTCAAGGAAATTTCTTAAATCCAGCTAGAATAATATTTTCAGAGTTACATTGCACACTATGCTGTTGATTAAATGTTCCAATACATTATAACAAAAGGTCTCAATCAGCCAAGCTATTCATCATTACGTATTAAAACATCCTTTTTGTTGTAAATTTTTAAGCTAAAGAACACAATATAAAAGAGAGTTTTCATCAGGCTTAGTGTGTCTGATCCCCTGTCAGTAAATGCCCCACATGACCTCTAAGTATTTTATACTTGCCACGTTCAAATCAATAAGAATAAATCATCTATCTATATTCTGTATCCATTAATGACAAAAGTCCTTGATTGTTCTTTGACTCAGTGTCACATTTCCTTTTTCAATACTTCATCGTCGTATTATTTTTCTCCAATCTATGCTTCCTAATAAGTAACTATTATATACATGCATATATGAATGGTTTATTGTTCAATATATCAGATATCAACAGAGCAGTTACCTAATGTTTATATGATAATTATTTGATTAAATGCAATAATGATTATGAATCATGAATACCGTGACCTGAATAAATATTCCTAGAGATTCTATCTCTCATATTGTAGATATTTATCATTTTAATACTCTTAAGTACCTAAAAGAATGATTAAAAGAATGATTTAACACTGCACAATTCTTATATACTAAACTACCAGTTGTTTTCATTGACAAGACTTAGTGCAACTTTATTCAATGTAACTTGTATACCATATGCTTATGTTTATTAATCCAAGCATTCAAATGTTATCAAACAACAATACAAGAGGGCCATTATGGCCCTAGATCACACACCTAAGATATATTGCTAGAAAATGTCACATATTTTTAATGCAGAAGTAAGTAATTAGGTCATATTGGGTGTGTTATTTTTGTTGCGCTGCATTTATAAGCTGCTTGACCATTCTAGCTAAGTGTCTAGGTATTTACACCTTGTACATTTTAACTATTTTCTACCCCTGACTATAACATTATAAATAATGGTCTGCAGTTTACTGACTGCTGACTTGAGACAGGATAACATTTTTATAAAACAGTGTGGAATTTGCTGCTGTCTCAGACATGAAACTGACTATTACAGGACAGGGTCATGTTAAAACAAGAGTGCATCAGTATGGAGCCATCTATATAACATTCGTATAGAACATACCACCTAACGATCATTCTTTGAAGTTTTGTCAAAATCTATATTGTAGTTTAGTGAGATATATATGTTTAAAGAAACTTAGGATAACAATGTGGAGAGGTGGATAATTTAGCTTGCATGTGGAATCCCTCTGAAATTTGGATATCAACTAGCGATAATCACAAAAAAACTAGTAAAAATCACACAAAAACTAGTGAAAATCTGCAAAGTATTAACTCATGACCCCATCTGGAAATATAGTATAAAATCAACCCCTTTAGGTTATGCAGTAACTCCTGATAAGTAACAAATGACAATGAATAAAGACCACAGTCACACTGACATCATAAAAGCTTATCTCTGAGCAATTTCCGGGTTCAGGTGAGCTATAAAAAAAGCCACTATGAAAATGTAAATATTAGAAATTCCAGAATACAGTCCTTGTTTATATAATTTTATGTGACGCACCTATGATCTCACTGATTATAAATGATCCAAATATTTATCATATTTCAAACTGAATATGAATTATCTCTTTTTTAATATATTCACACAAGGCCTGATTTAATCTTGTACAAATAATTTTGAACATTTATTTCCTTACACTATCAACACTGTAATCTAATAAGACAAAAGAATAATCATGAAAAATCCTCGTTTAATTTAAAAAACAAATTTAAACACTCTATGTACTTTTATGTAACACTTTTTACATCAAATACAATACTAATTTTTTCATTTAATATTTATGACTTTAATCAGTTTGGAATAATACAAGAACACAATTTTCCCCTGCACATTTCATATAGAATTGAAAGGTTATAATGCCAATACCATTATGAATTACTGTTACAAATATCAAATAAAAATCCAATCTGTTTTACAACAGTAGGTGGCATTACTAGATATTAGAATGATAGGCTTTATAATTAAACTTCTTACTGACAATAACTGTGACAGATATTCAATATAATATTACCATTATAAATCTCAATGTACTATAAATAAATTGACCTGTTCCCAACTTAAGTTTAACATTCAACTAACATATAACATAAACATTAATTCAATCTCAACAATATTGAAAATATGTATAAACATTAGCATTTTTCTAAATAAATATTTGATTTTCACTTTAAGTTTTCAAATGAACAAATTTTAACTTTTGAACAACCTATCTTACAATGAAATAATACAATTTTATATATAAAAATACTTTATACAACAAGATGGCCATTTGGGAAACAGAATAAAAAGTACATTTGTTTGTATCTTTTCCTCTGGCACAAATAGGAAAAACTCTGGAAAATAACCAATTTTTCATGAACTTCATGGAAACAAGCTTTTCCAGATATATGGAGAACTCTGGAACTGGATCTTACCATCAAAAGAAAAACCATGAAACAGTTCTGGGAAGTCTGCAGACTCAACTTTTAGACAATTTACAAGGAGTTTTACTCTGCATGAAACACACTTTTGAAATAAAGAAAAACAAACACACTTTTGAAATAAAGAAAAACAAAAACAATTTGGCATGTTTTCTTCATTAGTTTTTAGAATGACCTTCCCCTAGGTGTTTATGATATGTCAGCATTATAGTGATTAAAGGCTTTTTTCATGACATCATATTGCCTAACAATCTTGTCATGTAAAGTGTTATAAAAGTCGGATAAGGATCATTATGTCAAAATTAGGAAAATTCTAATTTTAACAGGAAGATAATTTTGAAAATAATAATCCTTTGAAAAATAGAGAAATTAGAGCAAAAAAAAGAATAATGTGAAAAAATGTTATCAATTTAATACTTTCATTACAGCAAGGTACATTTCAATGTAGAAGGTAAAAAAATTACATAAAATTTCAATCATCTTCTTATTGAATATCTAACTTTAATTTAAACTATTTAACTTAAAGAATAATAAGTATTTGAAAATGTGTATCCTCATATTATGTAATTCATCTAAAACATATGAATTACAAATTATCATATCATAAAATTGCAATGTATATCTTTATGAAACATTTTTGATAATCAAAAAGAAAACAAAAATATCATTATTTATAAGCAAGCTCCATATATCACATACTATTGGATATATTCATACAATAAAGTGCCAATTTAAAATACCTCAAATAATTTATTCTATGCTTATCTGTGAAATACTGAGGTGATTGATGGTTGGGCTTATTGAAAAACAATTGTATATGTATAAATTGATTCATAGTGATGGAAATTGAATATGTTTATTAGTTACAGTAACTGCTTTATCATGGCCACCATATCGGATTCGTTATTGGATGTAATATTAATGTCTAAGGCATTACAATAAACCATTAGCTTTTCCTATGGCATTGATTTAAGCCTACCGGTCCTGTCCTGTCACAGTATAAAACAAGAACTAGTATGGAAGTAATGGAATTTCCGTATGGTAATGCTTCCCTTTCACAACTGTGCAGTCATCTAAACAGACGTTATACTTTATTCGGTGACCATTTTCTTCAAAGCTTTAATAAGTTATAGAGTTGGGTTATATAGACATATAAATATACACTTTGAAAATTTGCAGCAGTTTTTCATTGGATCACTGAAACAGACCAGTCTGTGAAACTGTCACTCTGATTAAAAAGTTCTTGTTACCAAATCAGTGTAGAATTCTGACACAATTTTATCAAATAAGCAGAAGAAAGGTA
This sequence comes from Ruditapes philippinarum, assembly GCF_026571515.1. Classification (NCBI taxonomy): domain Eukaryota; kingdom Metazoa; phylum Mollusca; class Bivalvia; order Venerida; family Veneridae; genus Ruditapes; species Ruditapes philippinarum. The sequence continues at coordinate 31,745 of NW_026856049.1, forward strand.
AGAAACCCTGTAACCAAATCATAATTTCTTTAGACATATAATAAAATTTATAGCAAATGACTAAAGACAGAGTGAGTGTGGAACAGCAGTTTAAATGATCAGAATGACTAGAAATGCGTTCTAACACCACAAATGCAGACATAATTTCGAATGTTATAATAATATTTAGTTCCAAATTTGTTTGCACAAACCATTTTTTCATTCTAAGTTCAAGGCCCTTAAACTATTCAATGTTAACACAAACCATTTTAAAAAAAAGTTTAAGGCCCTGAAACAATTCATTGGTAACCTTTGGTAACCTTTGTACCTGAAATAATGATAAAAAATTGTTCAAGGGAGATAACTGTCAAAAAAACATCTGACCATGACCATATAAAATACCAGCACATGCAATATCAACCACGAACATACATTCCTATAAAAGTTAGAGCAGAAAGTGAAAATTTCTTTTCTTTTTTTCAAAGTTAAAGGGGCATAACTCTGCCAAAAATCATTAAACCATGAACAAACTTGACCTGGGCATTTTTGAGTTGAATGTGTACATGGGGAGATAATGAACAGAAACTGAAAATTTCTTCAAGGGGCATAACTCTGTGGAAAATCATTGAACCATGACCAAATTCGAACTTGACCTCCATTTTCCTATGATATCCATATGTCAAATTTGAGCTGAATCCAAGATAATGAACGGAAACTGATGATGATGGAATGACAGAAGGACAGAATGACAGATAAGGCAAAACAATATGTCTCCAAATTTTTGAGAGACATAAGAAATTATTATTATAAATATTAATAAAATAATAAATAAATAAAATATAAATAAATATTAAACAAAAATGAAGTATATTTTAATTAAAATAAAGTAAACATTACCAAGTCTTGTAATTCTTATATCTAGAGCTCTTGTTAGCAAACTGTTACATTCTGCTCGTCCACAAAAACTTGTCTCCTGTTTCAACAACTTTCCTGAAATATACAATATCACACATGTGATAATAATCAAAGCTGAAAAGGTGGTAAATTTTGGTCAAACAATGCAATATTTTTTGTAATCTTTACTTAATTTTTTTTTAACCTGAGCCATTAATCCTGTTTATTTGTTATCAACATTTTTAAAAAGTAAAAAAAAAGCTCTGAGCAAACAATATATTCTACACTTGAATAAATAATTAGTGAGGAATTTGTTCCTTGTAGACAGTCAGTTTATGTATGATAGATATATGTCAACAGTATTGTTTTCTTCACATGATGCTATAACAATGATACCAATATATTACTTGTATTAACAAAAAACAAGAGCTGTCAGAGAAGAAAGAGACAGTCAACTTTTAACTTAAATACTGGACGCAGTAAAGGAAGACAAAACTATGGGGGGGGGATGTGATACAAATATATTTCTGTATCAGTATCAAAAATACACTCAAATGTTCAATATTTTTGCACAACATAATATGCATGTAACCATGTCAATAAAAGTTAAACTGACATTTCTATACTCTAATGGAAAAAACAAAAAATAATTTGTAGTCTGAAGTCAATCCCTTCAGTAACAAAAATGATAAGAGCAAAAAGTAGATAAAGTTTTTAAAGTAAAATTTAAGTTCAAAGAGGAAATAACTCTTGAAATAAAGATGCTAGAGTTTTGAACATTGTCATGCATGATGTGAGTAATGACAAAGAACAATTATCTTTAGTCTGCAATAGATAACATTTATAATAAGAAAGATAATTATTCTTAAGAAAATATAACAATTTTCAAATAAATTCTAGAAAAGATACCATTTATAATGCTTTTAAAGTAAATCTTTTGAAAAATAAAGAAGTTAGAGCAAAAAATAACAATTTCTATTAAACAAGAGCTGTCCGTAAGACAGCGCGCTCGACTTTTTTATTGCTTGCCAATAAAAAAAGTTTTTGCAGTAAAAGGCAATACAAGAATCTCTGTATTTTTAAAGTGAACAATGGCCATGAGCATTAAGATATTTAGTGAAGAATTATTTTACTGAATTGTGTGATACCCTTGAACACTGCAGGTTCAGTGGATAGGAATGAATTTTTTTAGATTTTTTAAGTTTTTTAGTGCTTGCCTATAATACAAAACATTGACAGTTAAGGGCCATAATTCAAATAAAATCTTTGACAGAATTACCTTCTCCTGGACATGTTTGGGAATCATGATTGTAAACAAGTATTCCAACTTTCAAATTAATATCTCAAACAGTTCAGTCAAAAAGTGGATGGTACTAAAAACTTAACCAAGATTCTAAGTCGATAAAAGGCCTTAATTTTTAAAACAAATCCTTGACAGAGTTACCTTCTCTTGCGTACAGATGGGGTAATGATGTGAAATAGCATTAAAAGTTTCAAAGCAATATCTCAAAGGGTTAAGGCAATAAGTGGATTTTACCCATATTCAATGTATTTTCTAAGTCAAAAAGGGGCATAATTCTGTCAAAAACCTTGACAGAGTTATGTCCTCTTGTCTGTTGATGAAGGTCGTGATGGTAAACAAGTATGGTCAGTTTCAAAGCAATACCTCCAATGGTTTTGAAATAAAGTGAGGTGGTACAAAAAACTTAACCAAGCTCAATACACTTTCTAAGTCAAAAAAGGGCCATAATTCTGTCAAAAACCTTGACAGAGTTATGTACTCTTGTCTGTAGATGGAGGTTATGATGGTGAACAAGTATGGTAAGTTTCAAAGCCATACTTGTAATACTTCTGAAATAAAGTGGGGTGGTACGAAAAACTTAACCAAGGTGTGACGCCAACGCCGACGCCGGGGCGAGTAGGATAGCTCCCCTTTTCATAGAAAAGTCGAGCTAAAAACATAAAAACATTCCAAGTTTAAAGGGGGAATTATTCTTGAAATATTCACACTAAAGTTTTGAATCTTATCACACATGATGTGGGTAATAGTAGGTAACAAATTTATTGTATTTGAGGTTTGAAGTAGATACATTAGAATCTGAGAAAGCCTTAACCTGTATTTTGCACAGCAATTGCTGCCAATTTTTGTTTATTTCCTTTTATCAATTTTGAAATTCATAAACAACCACTGTGACCCTGACCTGACAAAACCCTAACCTGCACTCTGCACATTGTCTCATTATGGTAAATATTTCTATTATACTGTAATTTCTATTTCCTTCAATCAGATCAAAACATACAGAGCAGATAACATATTCCTAAGAGACAAGCAGATGGATGTTCAAAAAGTTCATTGCAAGACTTAGTATAGGACAGAAAATCAGAAACACATATGGACGTGTCAGAATAAAAAAAGATATGAATAAAATCATTGATTATGATTGTCAAATGAATATAAAGATGGAGTATTATTATAAAACAAGCAAATTCGTTGAATTTATATTCCCCGCCGAGTACTGGTTATTATTAACACGTTACAACTGAAGACATAAGGCTTTATTTATATATAAATCATGGCATAAACAGTAATATTCTTTGAACTTGATAAATATTCAGGGCAATAACAGAGCCATAATTTTGTGTTAAATAGTAAAATCTGGAAATGCCAATGAGATGTATGCATACTGCATAACTAATCAAGGGCCATAAATCTGAGTTATAAGTATCTGACCGGGAACATCGCGACAATATGCACATCTCCTCTTAGTATCCCATACAGTTTCATTGAATTCCAACCAGTAGAAGCAGAGAAGTAGCGAGGAAACAAATATTTTTCTATATGGATACTGCATAACTAATCAAGGGCCATAACTCTGAGTTAAAGTGTCTGACCGGAACAAGCCGACGATATGCGCATCTCCTCTTGGTATTGAAGGTTCCCATAAAGTTTCGTTGAATTCCAGCCAGTAGTTGCTGAGAAGTAGCGCGGAAAAGATTTTTACTCTATATGCATACTGCATAACTAATCAAGGGCCATAACTCTGAGTTAAAGTGTCTGACCGGAACTAGCCGACAATATGCGCATCTCCTCTTGGTATTGAAGGTTCCCATGAAGTTTCGTTGAATTCCAGCCAGTAGTTGCAGAGAAGTAGCGCAGAAACGATTTTTACTCTATATGCATACTACATAACTAATCAAGGGCCATACCTCTGAGTTAAAGGGTCTGACCGGAACAAGCCGACGATATGCGCATCTCCTCTTGATATTGATGATTCCCATAAAGTTTCGTTGAATTCCAGCCAGTAGTTGCAGAGAACTACTACGGAAACGATTTTTACTCCATATGCATATTGCATAACTAATCAAGGGCCATAACTCTGAGTTAAAGTGTCTGACCGGAACAAGCCGACAATATGCGCATCTCCTCTTGATATTGAAGGTTCCCATAAAGTTTTGTTGAATTCCAGCCAGTAGTTGCAGAGAAGTGGCGCGGAAACGATTTTTACTAATCAAGGGCCATAACTCTGAGTTAAAGGGTCGGACCGGAACAAGCCGACGATATGCGCATCTCCTCTTGATATTGATGATTCCCATAAAGTTTCGTTGAATTCCATCCAGTAGTTGCAGAGAACTACTCCAGAAACGAAATTCGGACGTACGGATGGACAGACGGACGGACAACGCCAAAACTATATCCCCCTCCCGATTCCATCGGCGGGGGATAATAACACATGTCCCTTAGGGTTAAAGTGTATATTAGCAACCTAAAAACTGAAATAACCCCCCAGACAGATTATAATATTGATAATATTTATCATGCTGAATAACATTTTAAAAGGAAAACATTTTAATATAGTAACAAGAGGGCCATGATGGCCCTGAAGTCGCTCACCTGTATATAGGCCCCACAGAGCGGGGCCAGTTTAAACTCCAGGGCTTTTATTTGAACAAACTTGGTAGACACCCATTAGAAGATGTTTCATGCCAAACATCTAAGGTCTAGCTCGTTGGGTTTTTTAAAAGAAGATTTTTAAGTTTTTTCTTTACACATTAATTTAATATTTAAAAACAATTACACCCCTGGGGCAGGGCCAGTTTTGACCCAAGGGCTTTTATTTGAACAATCTTTGTAGACACTTACTAGAAGATGTTTCATGCTTAATATCTAAACTCTAGCTATTCGGGTTTTTTCGAAGAAGATTTTTAAGTTTTTGCTATACACATATAAGGAAAATCAATGTCCCCTGCGGCGGGGCCAATTTTGACCCAAGGGCTCTTATTTGAACAAACTTGGTAGACATCCATTAGAACATGTTTCATGCTAAATATCTTAGCTCTAGCTCTTTGGGTTCTTTAAAAGAAGATTTTTAAGTTTTTTGCTATATTCATATAGGGAAAATCAATGACCTCCCTGGGGCGGGTCCAATTTTGATCCAAGGGCTCTTATTTGAACAAACTTGGTAGACATCCATTAGAACATGTTTCATGCTAAATATCTTAGCTCTAGCTCTTTGGGTTCTTTAAAAGAAGATTTTTAAGTTTTTACTATATGCATATAGGAAAAATCAATGACCCCCTGGGGCGGGGCCAATTTTGACCCCAGGGCTTTTATTTGAACAAACTTGGTAGACACCCATTAGAAGATGTTTCATGCTAAATATCTTAGCTCTAGCTCTTTGGGTTCTTTAAAAGAAGATTTTGTAAGTTTTTACTATATACATATAGGGAAAATCAATGACCCCCTGGGGGGGCCAATTTTGACCCCAGGGCTTTTATTTGAACAAACTTGGTAGACACTCACTAGAAGATGTTTCATGCCAAATATTTAAGCTCTAGCTCTTTGGGTTTTTTAGAAGAAGAAATTTAAAGTTTTTCTTTTGGTTGCCATGGCAACCAGAGTTCTGCATGGAATTAAATTCTTTAACAATTTTCAAAGGTGACCACCAAAGGAACAATCCTGTGAAGTTTGGATGAAATTGGCTTAGTGGTTTATGAGGAGATGTCATTTAAAGTAAAAGTTTACGGACGACGGACGGACGGATGACGGATGGACGGACGCCTGACGAAAGGCGATCACAAAAGCTCACCCTGTCACAAAGTGACAGGTGAGCTAAAAAGTTTATTGGAGCAGAGTGGCCAGGGGAGAGAACTAGAACAATACTTTTTCTTAAGTCTATATAGATTACTTACCCATGGGGAGTATTGCAAAAAAATTATTGACTGGGTGATATTCAGTTCCAGAATGATAGATTGAAATAACACCATGTGACGGTACATTTGGCTATAAAGTAAAAAGTTTATGTGAGGTATCATAAAAAAAACAACTATAAATACCTAGCTCAAACAGACATTCAGCAACTTGAATATGATCTTTGTCAAGGTGGAATTCTCGTATCTCGAGACATCTGCGCAATGCATCACTGGCAGCTCTTTTATCAAATCTAAAATCAAAGAAGAGAGTTAGATGGCCCTGGATTGCTCACCTGCTAGAGAAGGTTACAGTTCTTCAATGCTAAAGTCATTAATAAGGACTCTTAAGGTTTTCTTTTTTAACCCAAGCTACATATTTTCTTAAAACATTTGTAGATGTCAGCAGAAATACCATATGCCAAATATCAAAGCTCTGGCGATTGTGATTTCACAAAGAAGATTTGAAGGTATTTTCCTATGTAAGTCTACAGAGGTTGTGCCTATTTTGACCATAGGAGCATGATTTATGTAACTTTTGTAGAGGACCACAAGGTGATGCTACATGCCAAATATCTAAGCTCTGAGCATTGTAGTTTCTGAGAAGTTTTTTTTTTATAAATTTATATTGTTTATAAACGACATGACTTATATAAATTCATCATAGATTCACTAGCCAACGCTCGATGCCATATATCTAAGCTTTGGCAATACATTTGAAAAAGAAAATCCTATATAACTATTTATAAGCTCCCTTGAGCTACTTACACACAGGACTGAAACTTATATATAATGTTTATAATAATATAACGTTTGGCCACCTAAGTATCAACTTGTAAAGTTTGATCAAAATCCACCTTGTGGAGGAGATGCCATTTAAAACAGTTTGGATAACAAAGAAAACTAGAACTGCCACTATCATGGCGTGAATACCCCCGCATACCAGTTTGTCAGAATCAACAGTGGCCATTTAGAGCTCAAGGACAACCTCCCTGCCAAATCTGAGGTTACTAAGTTATGTATTCTACATGCTTCAAATGTGAAAATGTCAAAATAAATACATTGCGGACAGGACATTCTTTAGCAATTGAGAAGAAAAGCTTTTTTTTTGTCAAGGTCCCTGTGACCTTGACCTTTGACCTGGTGACCTCAAAGTCAATAGGGGTCATCTACTTATCATGACTAGCCTCCATGCCAAATATGAAGACTGTGGGTCAAAGGAATGTTAAGTTATTGGGCGGACAAGCTTTTTGAAGTCAAGGCCCCTGTGACCTTGACCTTTGACCTGGTGACTTCAAAGTCACAAGGGGTCATCTACTAATCAGGACTAACCTCCATGCCAAATATGAAGACTTTGGGTCATAGGAATCTTAAGGTATTGGGCGGACAAGCTTTTTAAAGTCAAGGCCCCTGTGACCTTGACCTTTGACCTAAAAATCCATAGGGGTCATCTACTAATCATGACTAACCTCCATGCCAAATATGACGACTGTAGGTCAAAGGAATCTTAAGTTATTGGGTGGACAAGCTTTTTGAAGTCAAGGCCCCTGTGACCTTGACCTTTGACCTAGTGACCTCAAAATCAATAGGGGTCATCTACTAATCATGACTAACCTCCATGCCAAATATGAAGACTAAGGGTCAAAGGAATCTTAAGTTATTGGGCGGACAAGAAAAAACCGACGGACAGCCGGACGGACGGACGGCCGGACGGACGGACGGACAAGCTGATTCCAGTATACCCCCCTTACAACTTTGTTGTGCGGGGGTATAAAAAGGAAGATGGACACACTGCCATCATAAAAGCTCCGCTCTGAGCGCTTTTGATCAGGTAAGTTAAAACAGAAAACTTTTTATGGTTATATTTATGATTATATTTTATGAACAAAATTAATACTTAAAGTCTATTTTACCCTTGAAAGTGAGACACATGCTTTCATATGATATAAGCTATTTTCAGGCAGACATACAACTTATACTTCTGCTGACATCTAACATTCTCATGGAAATATGTAGTCTCACTCAAAACTGCATTGTGGGTGAAGAAATAAAGCTTAAAATCTTTTTAATGTCACCAGTTAATGACATCCATCTAATTTCTGAAGTCACTGATACATCATCATTGCTTATTATACTCCGGAATAAATGGTCTACCATATATTTAAAAGCCACTGCCAAGTGGGGACCACACTCTATTTCTTAATTCTATGGTCAAAACATTGAAGAAAGAATGAAATACTCCTAGAAAACATAACTCTCTTGAACAAATTATTGTTTAACTTTAATTACTTCAGTCTAGGTGACATTTGAATTAATCATCATTGTCAATTTTGTAGAGTAAGTGTTTTTTTGTCCAAGAATAACCCAAATCCATAAAATAAATAACAAAGTTATGACAATTTAAGTAAATTTCAATAGTTTGACCATGAAAGTCAATTAAAGGTCAAAGTAATATCAGAATAATTCAACATGTTGGTTTTGTAATATGTGTTGTTTTGTCTAAGTATAATTCAAATTTGCAAATAAATAACAAGGTTATGACAATTTGAAGTTTTGAACTAAATTCAATAATTTGACCCATGAAGGCCAACATGTCATTTCAGTCATAAGTGTTTTTTTCTCCAAGTATAAATCAAATCCATTTTTCCTTCGAAACAGATGAGCTAAAAAAATTGATAAGACCAGTGTTATTAACTTTATTTGGCTATTAATTCATGTTCTTAATACAGGTAGTGCTAGTAATATGTAAATACTATTTTACAGTCAAAACTGTCCATTTACCCTTTATCATTTTTTTCATCTGCCATAAGTACCCCCAGTTGGAAAAGAATGTCTGCTACCAAAGTGTGATTTCTACCATACCACATCTGTCTTAGCATTAAACTCTTGCGTAAGTTTGTCTCTGCCATCAAATAATCATTCTGAAGCATTCTGAAATATATAAAAATTAGCTCCCCTGAGACTGGGCAATATATGCCAGATGGCAAATTAACAAGAAGGTATCATGCAAATAGAAAGAGAGCAAAATTATTGTTGTAAATGGCTCAGATCATGAATTTTCCTTCCAACAATTGTAAGAGAAAAATAGTCTTATTTTCTCATACATTGTATAAGTAATTGAAGATAATTGAACATTATGACTTGAATTTCATTTTGATTGAAAGAAATCAATTAAATCAGGTTGCAATCAGCTGAATGCAAATTTAACTTGTCTTTTGTTAGTACATACTGAATGCCAAAATATAAACACATTTAGTGAAATCTCTTTAAAACTATTCTGTGAAAACCAATAATTACACCAAAATTTTGCTGAATAAGGGGCATAACTCTTGATTGCAATGGAAACTGTTGTTTTGTCCAAGTATGAATCATTTCCATAAATAAATGACAAAGTTAAGAAAATATAGGCAAAAATTCATTTATAATTTAAAATAACAAAGTTATAGCAGTTACAAGAAAAAAAAGAGAATTCCATTTATTTGACCTTGATTGTTAAGGTCAATTTAAGGTCAAGGTCATATTACAATAATTCAAAATGTTGGTTTGGTAGCAAGTCTTGTTTTGTCTCTAAGTACGAGGAATGATCAAAAATTGACTGGACTTTGTAGATTATTCTTAACCTGTTACTGGCATTTACATAACTGAACATAAATCGGAATCTATCCCCTAAATGATACAAAAAATACCAACAAGAAATATAAACAAATAAAAAAGTTACATTGTTATTGGCATGTACATGTAAAGCAATGCGGCGCATGGTTTAGCTTAAAAATTGACGTTAACGATGCCACAAGCGTATTATCTTCAACGGAACAGCTTTTAACTCTTTGAAAATTGTAGCTTACAGTTTTTGTATACATTGCTTGCAATGTATACAGAGTTATAAGCTATATCTCGGAAATCGTTACAGGTTAAGTTGTTACCGAACAACATCCACTCCCGGATAAAAACCGTTATAGAAACTAGTTCTTCATTCTGCAGTAGCGTTACATTCCGACTACACATCATTTATATAGTGTTTGCAAAGTTGTTTAAATGCTTTGAAAGTTCCAAATCGTTCATTTTCATGAAATAATAGACTCTACATTCCTTTAAATAACAGTTCATTGATAAAATCGTAGTTTATACCTACGCGTTAAACTTCACATATATGCATGCGCTTGCTAGTATGAATGAATACATCGTAAATATAGTAAAGTCGTCAGAATTATATAAATGGGACGAAACATCCCAGATAGATATTTAATCAAATAAAATTCCTGATTTACATTTATGCAATAAAATTGGCCTATAATGTTTTACAAAATGAGTATGGAGCTCCGTAACAAAATTTACCAGCGTATGACACCGGAAAATGTTTTTTTGTTTTTTTTTAAACCTGGCAATTATCCGTGCTTCGAAAAATAGAAATTCGTAAGCCTATTCTTTGAATACCTTTTTTACACATGATTTTTCAATTTCAAACTTTGTATACCTTAGAATTTTTTAAAAGAAATATGTTTCGAATTCAGCGAAGATTGCATGATTCAGTAACGGGTAAAAATAAAGATTCGAGCCGCTCGACCGTTCGACCCATAACAATTCATTGAACTTGGGATATGACGGATTAAGCCAAAGCATGGAGCTCAATATAAGCATATGTGGCCAGGATTCGACGATAAGAAATAATCATTGAAACTAATGTAAATCAGGTTAAATACATTAAAATAGGAATTATTTAATCTGCTTATATTATGGTGCATGGATGATTGCCGAAAAACACCATAAAAAACACACAAACAATACCGAAAACACTAAAAATACAAAAGAAATATTAAGGCTGTGATTAAATTCAAGCAATATAAACAATTTTGAGGTTATTTGATGAAATGGTTCAATAAATCAGTTTTAAATCGATAATATATCATAAATACGCTGATAAATGATTCGCTGAGCTTGCGTCGCACATAGAAAGCCGAAAACACATGTCACAGGCAAAAAAAAATGCTAATTTCCATTTTAATCACTAGAGAAATTGTTTTCACAATTCCGATCAATAAATTATCAATTGTCAGCATTATAAGTCGAAAAGAACACACTATAAAAAATGTTTTGGAACTCAACGGTAAGCTTGAAAAATATGGATAAGCCGAAAAAAACAATTTTTATGGCGATTACAATTGGTATAATTCCAACAAAATTAGTTTTATCTACTTTTTTCTATCCTTTAAATGATTAAAATTTACTTTCTTTTTGCAACCAGTGTAAATTAGAGAATGATTCTATTCTGTATTTAATGCGATATGAAAGTGTTTTTCGGCAACGTAACAGTCTAGCGTCAAAAACGTGGAAAAGCCGAAAAACACATTTTTACGAGCGATAAATAGTAGTAGTTAAAACAAGAGCCGCTACTTTTTTTTTCAACCTTTTAAATGACTATTACTTTTACTATTACTTTTTTTGTTACCAATGGAAAATGTCCATAAATACAGTATGAAAGTGTTTTTCAACTATGTAACGGTCTAGGGTCAAAAACATGGAAAAGTAAAAAAAAAAAACAACAAAAAAGAAACACATTTTACTGGCGATGACATGGACATTTTTAAAATAAGAACTTTTAAATAATTTTTTTCAAACGTCTAAAAGAATGATTATAACATCATATTTGTAAGCGATGTAAAATATCAGTAATATTTTTGTAATAAACATTGTATGAAAGTGTTTTTTTTCGGCTATGGTTACTGCCTAGCGTCAAAACATAGAAAAGTCAAAAAAAAAAAAAAAAAAAAAAAAAATAACAAACAAAAAAAACAAAAACCAAATCAAACAAACAAACAAACAAAAACATTTTTACTTGCGATAAAATAGAATATATTTCAAAAAAGTGCTGCTAAATACATTTTCAACTGTTTAAATGAAATAAACTATTACATAAATTTTATTACCATTGTAAAATGTCAGTCATTTTTTTGTGAAAAACTTGTGTTTTTTCGGCTATGTAACAGTCAGTGTTAAAAAACATGGGAAGCCGAAAACCACATTGGACCCTGCGATAAGAAAGGCTATATAAAATGAAAAATACCCATAAAATTAGACTTTTCAATAATAATTAACTTTTATTTTATTGTTTACAGTAAAAACTAAAGCAATCGTTTATACATTTATATGCTATATGAACTTTGCCCGTAGTTACAAATAGAGTAAAGAACATATATAGAAAAGCAATAATTTACTTCTGATATAATGGCTACACATCATCTAAATCATTACGCAGTATCTTATTATTTATTTCAGTGGTGAAACTTATAGGTTGGCTCAGGGTGAGGTTTTAGATTATTGAATGTCGGTCATCCATCTTCTGTCAACTGTGGTCTGTCCACATTTAGCATCGTCGGATACCCACGGCCGAACCATTGACATTTATCAGTTATGTCATGTTAAATGTTAATCAACCATGTGAATCCGACGATGACATTACAGTTGTTAACAATCTGCTGGTCATTTAGTTTGTTAACACTCGACTGGTCACACTTTTGCCCCAATTTTCACACAACATCGTAAGAATGTGTGTGACAGGTTTTGCTCAAGTTTGAACATGGATCACCTTGGTTAAAAATCAGAAGTAGGTCACAGTAGCCAAAAAATAGAAAAAAGGTTTTAGCTCAATGGTTCATCTAAAGTTAAGAAGTTGGTAACACAGCCTGATTATGGAAAAACCCTTGTTAACTTGCTGTCCAATATAAATGAATTTCTTGGAAAGGTTGTATATGAAGACTATAATTATGTAACAATTATTGAATAATGTAAATATTATAGTACATTTGAATTGTTTTGATTACAGATTTCATTTTTATTAATAAATGATAAAGTAATGCATTTGAAAATTAATGTGTAGAGATGAATACAACACACCAGAATATATACATGTATTAATGCATCAAAGTACAGTACATAGATCTGTAACATGGAAAGCTATACAAAAGGATGTACTTTAATTTGGTAATTAAGTCTTGTAGGATTATTCAATTAATTGACTTTGTATAGAGTTCAAGCCAGATCATGTATTTTATTAGATAGCATCACTGGAAACTAAATATGACTGTTTCAATATTCTATACTGCAGTCCATTTAACGGGTGTTTCAAAAAATGATTTCTTTATTGCTCATCTATCAGTTTGCCTAGCAATACACAGATGGAACATCACATCTTCCTTGTCTCATAAATAACTTTGGAAGAAGAAAGCCTTGGTGTGAGTCACTTGTTAGGGACATTGACCTTGGTCAGAAGATGACCCCTATTGTTTTTGAGGTCAGTAGGTTAAAATCAACATGGCCTTGATGACAAAAATGGATTATATTATCAAGCAATGTATACTTCAGTACTTTCAGTGCTTTGATTATCTGCTGGTTTTATTTCCTTTGATAAAGGTGGTAGGGTTGTAACCTCATTACTATCTTTTCATGAGTAAATACAACTAGTTTTTATAACATAAGATACACTGCACAGGATTCATCATCTATTTATGGTGATCTTGTCTACTAATTTTGTTTAAATTTCCAACCATGTATGCAGAAGTAATTGTCTGGACATGAGCTACAGCTAAGCTTTATCACAAGTTTATGAAGTTTAACCTGGACCTTGCAAGACATTTCATGTTTACAAATTTACTTTGAAATTCCATCATGCATGAATACGTTAATGACCTGACATAAAGTCCAGCTGCACTTAGGGCTATATGCCATGATACACTAATACATACATATGTACAGACTAACACACATACTTACATTGTAATCACCACAAGACAACACCCCTCCCTGCCCTTCCCATTACATGATTGTGGCATAACATAACAATTGGGATAGAATAGCATACACTTGAGGGGATGTGACAGGACAAAGTGAATTCTACAAAGCAGACTAAGTTTTGTGGGATGTAACAATGATAAATTACCTTTTATAAAGCATTAAGGGGCAGTATTAGCAGGCATTATTACCTCACAATTCCTATGTGAAATAGGATTGTTGCCCTGGCAGTCAGTTTATTTGTGACCACCACGAGGTCATGAGCTTCTTCCAGGAGGTCATCAGCATCATCTATTGAACCTTTCTGCAAATGTAGACATCCAATCTGTTGTATAATTTTTCCTGAAATCATCATGTTTTATATATTTTACTAGGTAAACAATAAGGATATAGAAATACACAGATACAATACTATAAAGTATGGCAATTTATTGTAATAACCTATAGCTGTAATACTGTAAATATTTTTACTTCATTTCTTTTATAGTTTTGATCTTATCAAGAAATACATTATCAAGAAAAGATCACAAATAACATGAGAGGAATAAAAAATTCCCAGGAGTTTTTGTGTATATGAATATGTGTTTATGCCTGTACAGATCTTGTCATAACCATTTGTAGCAGAAATTCTACTTTTTAATTTTTTTTTGTTACGTGAAGCTGATAGATTTCATAATAAAATTACGCACAGTAAATTCTTGAACAGTCATTGAAAGAATACCTTTAAGACCCTGAAGTTCCATGAAAAAGTTTGAGGATTCTTCTGGTTCAACTATATCCATAACAGTGCGTAGAGCTTTCTTATACCATTTCTCTGCAAGTTCATGGTCATTCTGATCTAAATATAGCTGACCTAAACATTCCTGAACTTTTGAATGAACCAGCTGATCACTTTCAATGAGGGGATAACTCTGTAAGAAGGTAAAAAAGTTATCTTAAGTACAAGGTGGCCATCATGGCCCTGGATCGTTCACTTAAGCCACATAGCTAGAAAATGGTTTGTGCAAATTAATTAGGATGTTTTCCTATATAAATCTACATAAACTAATAGACCCCAAGGGCAGGGGCTAACTTTGACCCTAGGGGAATGATTTAAATATCTTTAGTACAGGAACATTAACTGATGCTACGTGCAAAATGTCTAAGCTTTTGGCTTATAGTTTTCAACAAGAGGCTTGAAATGTTTTTTTTTCTACTCTATTATAGTCTGTATGAATAATGTGACCCAAGTTAAGTGAGCAACTTTGACGCAAGGGGGAATAATTTATATACTTTTGTAGAGTTTCACTAGGTTAATCAACATATCTAAACTCTGGGCATTGTACTTTTAGAGAAGTTTTCAAGTTCTGGGCATTGAACTTATCTGAAGTTTTTTTAAAAACATTTTTACTATACAAGTCTATGTATGAATACTTTTAAAGTCCAATGGTCAATCCATTTTGACACATGGCATCACTTAAAAGAACAACAAACTTTGGGCATAGCAGTTTCATGAAATAAAATTTAAATGTATTTTCATACATAAGTCTCTAATTATGACAAAGTCACCCCAGGAGTGAGAACAATTTTCACCCCATGAGCATAATATATATATAACTTTTGCAGAGGACCACAAGGTGATTCTACATACCAAATATCTAAGCTCTGGGCAGTAGATTTTATATACCATTACATATAACTAGTGTTTGTTAATGTGATTGTATATTATCCCTCCATCACATATGTAGAGAACAGTTTGAGTGTTTTAAAATACAAAACTGGTAATGCTATAAAGTAATGCTATGTAGAATAACCCACAGTAGAAAACAATTCAACATGCAAAATACAGACATAATAACTTAAATTTCTATAGGCTGTAAATCTGTGGTATCAAGGTCTTCTACAGAAGAAAGGTTCCAATAAATTTATACAAATATTAAAATAATAATAAATTTATAAATATACAGTATCTAATTTCAGCTACATAATCACACTAAAGAAATTCTTTTAATCATTTTCGATCAATCTCACCTTCATAAGTGTTGTATTCAAGGCCTGCAGGATTGTCTCCCCTGTCTGCCTGTGTCCCATTTCTAGAATAAATTGACTGACATGCCACGTTAGTTTTATCACTTCAGCCGGGCTCAAGTCAAACTTCCTCTCCTCAGCTTCAGCTCCTAATGTAGACAATTGTTTCTTTTTATATCTATTCATATATAAAACATGAGCATGCAATGCCAATGCTTGTCTGTCAAGGGATACAGTATACTCAACTAATAAAAGACTTGACAGTCAGTAAAGAAAGATAAACTAGGAAAAACAAGAAACTCCACAATGTGAAACCAGGTTTTCCATGTTCATTTTTCACAGATGCTTCATCAAGTGTCCTGGTGCATAATTGTCAGCATTTTGCTATTAAAACAAATTTGAGAAAATTATGGCATTTTGATTTTTAACATGCACACAAATATACAGTTTATATACAGTTAAACTTCGTTCGCTCGAACTCGGATCCCTCGATTACCTCCCTTCGCTCAAACTTATCGCCCAGTCCCGGCAAAATTCCTATATAATATATATTGTTCTACATCGGATCGCTCGAACACCCATCGCTCGAACTCTCGAACCTGATCTCTGGTCCCTTCAGTAGAAATAAAGTGTACATCACACCTTTTCGGTCGAATACAAACAGACAACAAAAGTTGCGGGTCGCCATGTTCTAAATAATTGACAGTCGGCGACACATGTTTTTAACACCTTGTGATCGTGACAAAGGCAATTAAGGTTAATTGATACAAAATAAAAGGTGTTGTAACCGATTTGTTTGTTATGATACAATTGTTTATTTGCCGTCTTTAGTAACGATAAAAAGAAAATAGAGCTTGAAATGTGCAAAAGTCAATAAATAAATGACGTTTACCGGACGGTTTAATTACAACCGTTGTTCATGTAACGTGAATTGTAACAGTGTAATCTATTTATAGAATGATACTTGTACGTGTGTTTATTTTAGTAAATGACTACAAATAGATGCTGCTGTAAAATGTTGTTTTTTAATATTTTATCAATTCATTGTTTTAAATAAAATTCATCCCATATTAAACATATAAATATATTTTGAACATTGTTCACAGTTTGGATAATGATCGCCCGATCAAACTCAACCAATTACAATATGCATGCATATGGATTAACACAGTGTACTGTTAATGCTGTTTTCAATAGGAAAATAATTCTTAATATGACATATTCGAGAAATAGATGTACTAAGAAACAATTCTATTGACGTATTTATCTTTTGACCCATGTAAGCTGGAAAACCTTTAAGCCTATGTTCTATGTAATAAATTAGTTTAACCTCGGTTGGCTCGAACTACCAATCTCTCAAACAAATTTGTACAGGCCCTCTGAGTTCGAGCGAACAAAGTTCGACTGTATATTGTATCATTTGGGCAGCTCATGAAAAACCATATAGTGCAAAAAATTTCACTTTTTCACTTATTACAATTTTAGGAAAATACAATAATTCCCAGTTACTCTGGAATCTATTTCAACAAAGACTTTTGATGTCATCACGTTACACATAGAACATAATGTCAAATAAGGGACGAAATGTTGTAAAGGTCAAAAGTGCTACAAACACTGTAGAAGTTACTACAAATATCATAATTTGTCCGTCTACTGCATTCTACATAAGAAATAGAACACAATGCAAAGTGTCTACTCTTCAGTGAGTTTAACGTTTCTGACTGATCAGTAATTAAAATGGTATGAGATATGAAAAAATCAATTGTTCAAACATCAGTCTAGAGAAACATATATTATAGTCAGTTAGTATAATGCTCTTTCTGTAAAATCTACATCACAATTATAAACTGCTAAATTTGAGTGGTCCAATAAAAGTAACATAATAGTGCCTTCACTGGTGGTCAACGTGAAAATTGTATTATTCTAAGGTCAGCTGACACAAACATCAACAAAGAAGAAAAAGATTTGTGTTGATTATATGGGTGTCAATATTTATATATAAATAAAATTTTTCTTAGCATGACTTCTATCACTAAACATTTTAGTTACATGTACCTCAAAATACCTGTATGCATTTGTTGGAAAATAATGTTTTTGATTTAGTCGTCACTAACTGTACACTTATGAAGAGACGATGTAGTATAATATTGCATCAACTATGAAGTTTTGTTCTTCCACAAGTATTGTTTTTAAAATGAACTTATCATGTGTGGGTGGCATATGGATCTGTCAATCATTCATTAAATAATTGGTAATTATCCAATCAAGTGCTAAATTATGGGGTTGCATGGATAATTATAAGTCTCTTTAAAATATTTCTACATTTTAAATGATATTAAAATTATTTTTGCTGAAATTTTGATTAAAAAAATAGACTTTCAATGAATTAAAGACATTAAAGACAACAATTATCCAGCCATAACAAAACGCTCTTCAGAATATGAATTCATTTATATTTGTATAAATCTTATTGTATATAAGTTTTATTTCAGGAAACATTCTTTTAGTTTTTAGATTTGGTCAACTCAAAATTTAGTTTTGCTGTGTAAAATTTTGTATGAAATTGAAATAGTTATAAAAAATATTAAATAAATACATATATATGTATAGCTATTTCAATTTAAAAAAAAAAATAAATAAAGCCAAAGTTATGTAACTTGCCCTGTTCATGTTCTTTGTATTGATTAGTTAGTGTGTAAATTCCAAAGCCATAGATGGACAGTTCATTTACTATAAGCCGGGGGCATAAAAAAGGAAAATTCTAATTTCAAGAGGAGATTATTCTGAAAACATTGCTTCTAGTGTTATGAACCTAGTCACATAAGATGTGGTTGATGATAAGGCACATATATTTGAAGTCTGAAGTTGATACTGTGAGAAATAAAAAAGTTATGGTGATATATTTTATTGCACCAAAACTTTAATCTAAAATCTGAATGCGGACGCAGACGCCTATATGAATAAGACAGCTCTCCATATACTTTGTATACGTCATGCTAAAAACATATTTTTGTGTAAGGAACTGAATTAAAATTTCATTTTTGACCTTAACAGATCTTAAGATCATTTACAGATCAAGATCATACTTGATTTTATTTTAAATTCAGTCATTAGAGTTGCTTTTTCAATGTGAATCAAATCTGTCCATAAATTACTCAGTTATGTCAATTAGAGCTTCATTCAACAACATGACCATGACCACTTTAAGCTCAAACTTGAATAACTTAACATGTTGTTGTGAATTTTATTAAAAAAAATAACAAAGTTTACACAACTCAAGCAAAGTTCATTAATTTGACGGTCAAGTTCATTTTAGGTTAATGTCATATTTTAATTATTTAATATGTTGTTTTTAACATTGGTTTTATTTTGCCCATGTATGAACATTAATAAATAACAAAGTTATCTAAATTAACTCAAGCAAAGTTCAATAATTTGACTGATATGAGTGTTGTTTTGTCAAAGTTTAAGTCAAATTTTATAAAATAAGAAAATTATTAAAAGTTAAGCTAATTCTATTTTAATGTCAAGGTCATTTCATGTAAGGTCAAGGTCATATTATGTGTCATTTAATTTAAGATCGAATCAAATCTGTAAATTGGTTACAAAGGTATGACCAATTTAAGCAACTTTCAATTACTTCAAAACATGACAGTGGCACTTTTTATAGCTCTTTTTTTCTTTATGTCAAGATGATGAAATGATTTTTGTTAATGTGTACCTTGTGTAAGAAATATTGAATCTCCACCATTGGTAATGTCACCTATACTGCTTCGATCATCCTAAAAAATAAATTTTCAAACATGTTACAAAAGAGGGCCCATCTTTATTACCTGGTATATCACTAACCATACTATTAAGGCTCTGAATGACAAGGGACATCAAAATTGATAACTAGAATGAATGAAATGGAGATATAAGGTCAAAATCTTGGGCAACTGACATCAAAGTTCAAATCTGCATATGAAATAGTTCTTGTAGTTTAAATTTTATAGCTGTAGCTCTCAATGCAAATAATAGGTCACTGAGATATAACCTAAATCAACAATTAAAACAAGAGTTGTCTGTAAGTCTCAGTGCTTGACAGAAAGTGTTTTTCAAAAGTGAACAATATAGTTTCATCAAAATAAAGATGTGTCAGTGTCTGCCATTGGCTGTTATATAAAATTAACCTTATAATCCATGTTACTTTCATTCCTCTGTTAAAGGCCTCTAAATTTGTCATTTTTAGGTCACCTTGACAATATTCCATTACTATAATTGCTTTTATTACTTTGGCTGCACCTTGCCTTAAGAAATCAAATAAGAATGCATTTATTTTTTTCAACAACAAGAGAAGGCAGTGTAAGGAATAGCTGATTCATCACTAGTATAAAGAGGCTTTTAGTAACAGCTGTTTTTCCTATTGGGGTCAAGTATCTGCTGCCATTAAAAATGTTATTGAATTTTTTAATTTTCTGTTTGTAATTTAATTCAACCCTTTTTTATAGATCTATATCAAAGTGAATGCAAAGAAGTTTGAATTGTTATTGTCCCCAAAGAATTTTAAAATAAGTAAGTAATTAGTTCACATTTGGTGTGTCATTTTGTACATGAACTGCATGATTTATAAAATATTTGCTAGGACTACATGCCTAGTTCTTCACACAAGAAGACTTACCGGTATATATGTTTAACTATACAAGTCTTTATAAACTAAGTGACCTCATGGCAAGTCCACTTTTGATCCATTACGTATGATTTATATAACTTTTGTAGAGGACAAGAAGGTTAGGCTACATGCCAAATATCTATGCTCTGGACATTTAAGTTTTCAATTTTTAAGCCTTTTTTTAGCTTTTATGTCAGCTGTGACCTACTTATGAACCCATATAATATTGCGTGTACTGCCCATCACATATGTTACCTTGGAAATGCTTCGATTTTTTAAGTAGGAAAAAAAGAATTTAGATAGAGCGTTTTTAAAGATGGCATACATATTAAATTATATTCAAGCAGTGATATTGACACAAGTGACTGTAAATAAAGCAGTTATAACAAACATCTCTTTACTTCTGTGACAACCCTCGTATAACCCACGTAGTTAGTCAGAAAAGGACAAAAATACATAAGAATTTATAGAATAAAGTTATTAATGAACTGACTTTATTTACAAAACATTCATTTTTCTTTCATCATAATTAAATGTGAGAAAACTTTTATTCAAAAGCCATTGCTGTTCTATATTTGTTGTTATATTTAATTATGTTTTCTTATTAATCTAATTATCTGAAATAATGGTAAATATACTAATAACCTATCTTTAAATGGTGTTGTATTATTTTCATTGCCAATCTATTGGTCACCTGAAAATAATGCATGCAATATGTTCAGCTTGTACCATAATAATGATGTTTAAAGAATCGGTCAATATCAGTGGTACTTGACCATCATGTCATTTTATTTCCCAGATGTACATATATCTGCACATCACAGAATGTCCCTCTAATCCAATGCAAAGAATTCCAGTACAAACCTTTGACATTATATCACTCGCCTCCTCAATCACGGACAATTTGGTGTCAGAAGCTGGAGTTGTGAAAATGGAGGGAATGTTATGCGAGGCTGGGGAGAACAACATGATTGGAGGCTGATCAACCTCAGACTTCTCCACAAAGCTTGTCTCTGATATATTAGATACTGAACCACTCCCTTCCACACTCTCAACCTGAAGTAAAAACAACTAAAGCTATCACTAGAGACAGGTCATTCATACCCCAACCAACCTGCCACATACTAAATAAAGTTATATAATAATTTGAAATGCCCACCAATATCGACCACTTTTTTCTCCTATTTTTTTTTGGTAAGCATACAAAAAGTCCTTGGCAAAGGTTGACAAACTACAATCTTTACAAATCACACATGCATGAAACGACATATACATGTAATTGTTACATAACAGTTATATCATTACATACCTGTTGTTGAGAAACAGCATAGAATACGGCATGCATTAAGTTATCATGAATTACATTTCTTTTAGATAATGCTAAGCTAAAAAAATTTCACAAAGGTACTCAGGTCAGCTAAAAAACATGGACTGGACATGACTTTCAATGCACGATCATATCATAACTTTTGACATTCAAGTATGAACTTTACCTTTTGGGCTACTGATCTAAATTTTGTTCTTTACATATCTCTGGTCTTCAAATTTGTTGACTCCTGAATATAAATATATCTAGATAAAATGATATCAATTTGACAGTCATCTGGCTATTATTATAGGCTGAGTTTACTGTACGTCTGAAATGTCTTTGGGCATAGCAAAAAAAGTATCTCAAACTTGAAAGCAAACAAATGAATATGAAAATATATCAAAAGACAGCACATAATATTACCTCTATTTTCTCTGGTTCAGGCACAAGAGCACCAACACGAAGCAATAACTGATTATATGTGTCAACAGCACTGTATCCTTCTTTCTCCAGGTAGTACCAGTAAAGTCGGAGATCATAGTGATTAGATGGGTACCTATTCTCTGCATCATACAAGCTCTCAAACATCCTGTAATACATGTTTATATTGATTAATGTAAAGTTCTCATTCAACACATACCAAAACTCATATTTGAATGTGGATAAATCCCTAGGAATAAGGAAGAAGACATTTTTTCAGCCACAAGCATGCATTACCAACCTTCTATCAGCTTGCTGGTTACCTCCTTACAACATAACACTCAAAAGTAACTCAAAGGATTTAAATCTACAGTGTAAGGTATTTAATCTGGAGACAACCTTGGCCAGGGAGACACCAAAATATAAAACTACATGTAACTTTTGTTAAACAAGAGCTGCCTGAAGAGGAGCACACTTCACTTTTCTTTATACTTGATAGTATGATTGAAGACAAGATTGCATTTGTGAAAAAATGCTCTGCCACCTCATTAAAACAACACTTAATAGTAGGAACAGATGTAGATTTCTTATTGTTTTTATACAATTTAACTTTTCCATAATGCAGAAGTGTTTAGTGAGTGGGTGGGGGGGGGGGTAAGGTCATATTTTAGCATATCATGTCAAATGAAATTATGAAATGATCAGTTATAATCATGATCTTTGACATTTACTGCATTCAAAAACACTACAAAATTGTTTTATGTTTAAATGTACTAGACTGATGGCAAAGTGGTAACTTATGAAATGCATACTGTGGTTCTGCTAAGATTTCAGCTAAAAGTTTCATTTCCCCTGCCATCAACAGTTGCCATGGTAACTCTTCCACCCTCCTCTGACTGTGACCTTGACGATAAAAATACCTGACAAGGTACTGATGGAATTCTCTCTTCTGCTTTTTCCATTCCTTGTCATTCTCAGTGTGCGAAAATATCTCAGCAGTTGATGGCTTCACTATGCCTGAACAATAGTAAAATCATAAAAAAAAAAAATTGAGTCTGCAAGACTGAAATTGCAGCAAATTAAGAAATTTTTCAACCAAATTAATAGGAATTACATGTATTCTATGTAACAGAATCATCTTTATTGAAATAATATGCTTTCAAATCCTTTCTTTATTCAAAAGTGTGAAATAATAACCTTTAAGTAATCTTCAAAACATTGGATAAAATCATTGTCTTATCTGAATCAACATGCATAATCTATTTGTTTAATCAAGAGCCACTGCCAAGGGATGGTCATGTTCAACTCTTTCTTATTTCGTAGGGCAAACATATGTATCTTAGGAAGAACGTTGTAGTAAATGGATCTCTAAGAAAAAAAATATCACTTTCTTGTACAACAAGAGTCAGCAAGGTCATGCTCAATAGTATAGTAAAGTGTAAGTACTCCTACAAACTTTTTTTTGTAACAAGTAAAATTAATACTTCACATTTGACCTTAATGGTCAAGGTCGTTCAAAGGTCAAGACCACATTAGAAATACTCATCATGTCATTTATGCCATAAGTGCTCTTTTGTCCAAGAATGAATCAAGTCCATACATAAACAACAAAGTTATGACAATTTAAGCAAATTTAAGTAATTTGACCTTGATGGTCAAGGTCAAATAAAGATCAAAGCCATATCAGAATAATTCAACATCTTGATTTTGTCATATGTGTCCTTTTGTCCAAGTACGGAACAAATCTGTTAGTAAAGGTCAAGACCACATTAGAATACTCATCATGTCATTTATGCCATAAGTGCTCTTTTGTCCAAGAATGAATCAAGTCCATACATAAAAAACAAAATTAAAACAATTTTAGCAAATTTCAATAATTTGACCTTGACAGCCAAGGTCAATTAAAGGTCATAGTCATATCAGAATATTTCAACATTTCAGTTTTGTCATATATGTTTTTTTTGTTCAAGTATGAATCAAATAATAAAGTATCTGCACATAAATCCTTGTTTGGATATACTTTATTATAGCCAGAAGTAGTGACACTCATATTTTTATGAGTTAAAACAATGACTACCATGTTTATGTTTTTCTGAATTTGACTATTGTTACATTTACTGACCAACACAGAAAAAGTTTTAGAGCGTCAACTGCTATCAAGATGATAGCTGCAGGACTCATAAGATTATACATCTTCCTAAATTTTATCTGTAGACGATCCCTTAAAAAAACACCAGTAAAATATGCATGTTCCCCTCATCAGTATCTCAGAAATTGCAAGAAATGTATCTTGAATGTTCTAAATATGTTATTTTAAACTACATAATTCATAATACAAAGTTAGTTATTCACAGTTGAATAAATTGACCATAGTCAAGATCTAAGTAAATCATATATTCTGAATAATTCAACATGTTGGTTTTTTCTCAAGTGTTGTTTTGTCTAAGTATCACTTGTTGTTTTGTCTAAGTATCAAGTGTTGTTTTGTCTAAGTATCAAGTGTTGTTTTGTCTAAGTATCACTTGTTGTTTTGTCTAAGTATCAAGTGTTGTTTTGTCTAAGTATCAAGTGTTGTTTTGTCTAAGTATCAAGTGTTGTTTTGTCTAAGTATCACTTGTTGTTTTGTCTAAGTATCAAGTGTTGTTTTGTCTAAGTATCAAGTGTTGTTTTGTCTAAGTATCACTTGTTGTTTTGTCTAAGTATCAAGTGTTGTTTTGTCTAAGTATCAAGTGTTGTTTTGTCTAAGTATCAAGTGTTGTTTTGTCTAAGTATCACTTGTTGTTTTGTCTAAGTATCAAGTGTTGTTTTGTCTAAGTATCACTTGTTGTTTTGTCTAAGTATCAAGTGTTGTTTTGTCTAAGTATCAAGTGTTGTTTTGTCTAAGTATCACTTGTTGTTTTGTCTAAGTATCAAGTGTTGTCTTGGCTAAGTTTCACGCGTTGTCTTGTTCAAGTATAAATCAACTTTTGATTTGAAACTGTTGCTATTGAACTTGAGAACTTGTGACAGAATCTTGATGTAACACAACAATTTTTGTGACATAAATTACAAAAAACTTAGATGTCTGTTTGTTTAAGTTTACACACCAGTTCTGTTTAATAAACATTAGAAACTTTTAAAGAACATTTGTAATTCCTTCTTTCTTAATTTTTCAACAGAAGTTCAAACAAAAAGGTAGTCTGTTTAAGAATGCTCAGCGGACTAGCAGACAACGTTTAAAGTAATCATGGAGAGCAGTCAGAAAGGATAGTTGCTGTCTACAGAACCTAACTTGTCAATGTGAGCAGTCTGAAGGGATACCTGGGGTCTACAGCAGAACAGAGGATAGTCTCAGAGAGCAGACTAACAGACACAACACAGTTGCATTGTACAGAGGAGCTGATAGGTTGACCTGGGCACAGACACATAGAGCAGTTGGGAAGAGAATTGTACAGTGGAATTGACAAGCAGACATTTACAGTCATGTGGAGCAAATGAAATTAGAGCAGTGTATATCTGACAGTCATCTCAACAGCTCATACAGACACATCTTATCCTACCAGATCACAGTTAAAGCTCACCAAGCAAAACAGCGTAACAATATAACCCAAAAGGTAGGGCCAATTTTTTTCCTCAAGGTCATGGTTAATATAACTTTTGTAGAAGCCTAAAAATTGATGCTACATGCCAAATATACAAACTTTAGTTTTGTAGTTTCATTAAGGGTATAAATTTCCAACATACGTTTATTTAAGTAGTCTACATAAAATAAGTGACCCCAGGAGTGTGGCCAATATTTACCTTAGGACTATGATTTGTGTATATTTTATAGAGGTCCACTAATCAATGCTACATGCCAAATATCTAAATTGAGCATTGTTGTTTCACACACTTATATAAGACTTAAATATGTTTTCCTATATAAGTCTGCACTGACTAAGTGTGCCCTGGGACAGAATATTGACACAAGGAGCATGATTACAATTTTGTAATTATCCACAATTCAATAATACATCCCAAGCTATAGGAATTGTAGTTTTAAATGACTTAAAAAACTTAAAAGACTTAAGTGTGTTTTACTATATGTGTACAAACCTATATAAATCAAGTGACACCCTGGATGGGGCCAATATTGACAGGGCATAATTACCACTTATTTTCTAGATGTTCACAAGGCAATGATACTACTAAATATCTAAGCTTTGGGCATTGTAGTCTCATACAAAAAGACTAAGTTATATTATTGCCAAGAATTTTAATTTCCTTTGATAGTTTCAAGAGGCACAGGGCTGACATGAAATTTTGAAATTTATACATAATGACTAAGTGTGACCTTGACCTTAAGGAAGGTCAAACCTGCAGTCTGCAATGGTTTCATGGCTAACATTCTGCAAAAAAGTTTCAATTTCCTGCCATTGCTTAAAACATACAGTGCAGACAGGATATTGCTATAAGGGGGACAGGCGACCAGGTGCTGAAATTCTTCATATAAAAATACAATCAATATTATAGTGCTTATGGCAATAGGACATCAACATGACTATAGCATAACCCCGCTAAAACAACATTCTAACATTACCCTTATTAATATGATTTTTACTGAAAACAATGCTTACGTAGGAGAACATATTCAACAACCTCCCTCGTGTGTTGATGTGAGAAATTTAACATGCCATATGGACTTTGCGTAATATTTTCTCCCATGCAAAGCTGAAACATTAACCAGTCAAACTGGGTAACTTTCACATTCTCTTGGTAACCCATAGAAACAAGAGTATCCAAAATCTCATTTGCAGTCAATCCAGACCTTGACACTGCAAGCAGACGCAATACATCTGGCACCCAGCCAATAAAATCTGAAGAAAAATGTAACATCATAATTTTATTTTGTATTTATATCAATTAATTGTAAACAAAAAGTTTCTTGAAAACAAATTTCTTGGTTTAATGATTAATAACCTGTAAGCAAACAAAAAATATTTTTCTTTATTTCATATAATTCAGGCTGACAAGTGACCTTCTTTGAAAAAAGTAGGGACAAGTGGGACCAGTGCTTGAAAGCTTTCACAAATCGAAAGGATACTTATTTTCTAAATATAACAATGAAACTTTCTAAATTATGCCTATTTCCTCCAATTTATACAATTTACAACATTATATCATCTCTATAAAGTTACTAAAACCTTTACCTGCAGCATCACTTTCTGTTTGCTCAGCAGACAAAATTTCATATGTCCAACTGTGATCCTGAGACCACCGTTTGAAACAGCGTATAAGTAGGTCTCTTATAGATGTACACATTTCTCTGATCATGTCAGCATAAACATTCAAATCTGTATACACACTATATGAGCACATTTCATTTCCCATAATCTTCAAGAACAATGGTCGCCCAGATAATTTAGATTCAAATATTGTTTGTAACTGTGACCGTTTGAGGTGATCAAAGTGCACCTGCATATGATCCTCCAGCATCTCTGCTTTTACTTTTGTGGTATTCAAACTTGACAATGATACAACCTTTGTATCAGGCCTTTTTAACAAGTTGCCATGACTGAAGTCAGAGTTCAAGGTTGTTACTACAAAACGACACTGTGGTGGTAATGGCAGTGGGATCCAGGAAAATAACTTCACCTGAAAATCACATTTTTTAATAAATCAAAGTGTAAAAATATGTAAAACAATTTTTGAAAGTCAATATGGCCTTCAATTCCATCTTTTCAATTACAAGTGCCTAACCACAATTTCCTTTATATATAAATATCAGCATTCAAGAAAATTGCTACAAAAACTTTTAGATTTTGAACATTAAGACAAATAGCTTAAAAAATGTACATATACAAATTAATGTTCATATTTTGAAAAACATTATTTTAACTTTATAAAAATATTTCATTCACTGAATGATTCAATTTGTATGAAATTACAATCCACATTAGTATACTGAGCTGAGCAGTCAGGATTTGTTTTGCTAGACTAAGAGATAATCTCAGTAGAATATTTTTTGCAAGGTTAATGCTGTTTATGTTATCTAATTTTATATCTGATAACCTTTTATCTATTTACTTTTCTTGATCTATTTCATTTATACAAGGTATAAATTTTAATTCAGTTTTTATTACTTTGAAGTTTACATTGCATGTGATTTCCATGATGGTGAATATGCAGTTAAAGATTTGTATGTCAGGGTAATTATTAAGATGTTAAAAAAAAAAACAAGAGGGCCTACATGGCCCTTAATCGCTCACCTGAGTAGATGGTTTAAATGGACAAGACTGCACTATTAAGAACATTCGTAGAAACATCCTTTTTAGAAAGTTCAGTGTGCATGGGTTGGTATATTACAACAATAAATATGTTGAATTGATACATGTATCTTTCATATTATTTACTACCTAATGAACTTTAAAATAGTGACTAGAATTTAAAAAAAAATTTTTTAGTTCTGGCAGAAATCTTGGTCAGCAGACTTGAACCATTTGAGCAATTTTATAGAGGACCATCCAATGATCATTTCTTATAATTTCATCAAAATCTACCCAATAATTTTGCTCTGGCAACCATCATGTTCAGCAGACCAGAAACATATGAGCAATTTTTATAGACAAATATCCAAGGATCATTCCTGTAGAGTTACGTCTTAATTTACCAAATAATCAGCATGATTAAAAGATTTTTTCATATTTGGTCTGTGTGACCTAGTTTTTCACCCCATATGACCCATATTCGAAGTTGGGCTAGAAATCATCAAAACAAGCTTTCTGACCACTTTCCAGGATATTTGCACTGAAACAGTAGTCACTAGTGTTTAAAGATTTTGCTCCTGTGACCTAGTTTTTCATCCTAGATAAACCATGTTCATACTTGTTCAAGCAATTACTGGGACATTCATCCTGATCAAGTTTGGTGATGGTTAAGGCAAAAATGTTACCACTAGGGTGTTAATCAATTAAATTTGGACTGATGGGCGACGAACATTCAAAGCAAACATGTGAGCTAAAAGTATTGCAAAAACAAAATCAGGACAGGCAGGAAGTATAAAAGGATTCCTACATAGCCCTCACCCCCAAAACTATGTTTGATGGTGGTACTACAAATGCAAATATCATAACAACCTCTTGGGGGCTTAGTCCCATAGTAGCCCCTAGTTCATCTACTCCATCTATTAATATCACACATGGTCCTAGTGACAGAGCTGACTGAAAACTCCCACATAGCTCCTTAAATTGTTGCCTCGACACCTCTCCATCCGGATGGCAATCATCATCTGAAATGTTTTAGAAATCTTATAGTGTAGGGCACTTTCATATAGAATCAATCCTTTGAGAATATATCTACATGAAAAAAGATTGAATATCATGTCCCCTAATCTTACATTTTGAAAAACATTTGTACATTAATTACACAAATTCATTATTGAAGGTTCTTATTTCACATTTAGCCTTGTTAACCCGTCGTAACTTACTGAATTTCCTAAATGGACTTACAGATTTTTCTAGGGATATTATGACATAAATTTTAAAGTTTGACAAGCAACAGTGTTGATTTGCGGGGC
Source organism: Ruditapes philippinarum (assembly GCF_026571515.1). NCBI lineage: Eukaryota > Metazoa > Mollusca > Bivalvia > Venerida > Veneridae > Ruditapes > Ruditapes philippinarum. The sequence goes on from NW_026856049.1 coordinate 61,511, forward strand.
CCCATGGTTAACACATCAGTCTAGAAATGTAAGGATTTATGGCCATCTAGAGTCAACCTCCATCAAGGGCATGGCTTTGTTTCCTTGAGCAAGAAACTTGGTCATTGCTTTGATACAGGAATAGATTCAAGAGTCTGTCTTCCTTCAGAATTGAACTTTATAAATTCTGTATAAACCAGCTGACTGCATGGAATTGTAGGTCTGTTCTATATTACATGTGGTGGCAGCAACAGAATCGTAAATGTTAAATACAGTAAGAGTAAACATTTTGTAGAGATTTTATAAGTGTTAAGATTTAACATATACTAACTAGTACCAAAATTAATCACTCATTTTTAAATATCACTTGACGATTCTTAAGGGGTAAGAAAAAATTCAATTTTGATTCATTTTAAACCTCAACAAAATCTATTTATGTAAAATTTAAACAATATGACAAGATCAAAATAACTATATTACCATCAGTTAAATATTCCTCTCTAAGCTCTAAAATAGCCCTTCTGAGGAATGTTGCAACATCTCTACTTCTCCCACTGCAACCTACAAAGTGACTTAAGACTTTCACCTCTGAGTGCTCAGCCATAAATTGTTTGACCCAGTTCGCAACTAGAGATGACTTGCCTATTCCACGATCACCTTTGAGCATGAAGATTGATTTATATTTCACACATATCTCCGGTCTGAAAATTATATGATTTATTTGATAAATTAAGAATAGCGCAAAAAAACACAGAATTGAGAATTCAACAAGAACTGTTGTTGCAAAGAGATAAATGACCCTAAAGCTGGGCCCTGTAGATGGACTATGACTTTTGACTTGCATCAAAGGCATGGTTACTATAAAAAGAGTGTTACAAGAATATAGAAACATAAACAAATATTTTCTTATATTTTCAGTGAGCTGGATTATTTAAAAAAGCATTCATGTACAAATGACAAAGAGATATGACCAGCATAATCAATGTACTACTTTGACATTCGGATACAACCTTCACTTTTTAAACTCATGACTTGGCATTTGCGTGCGACAGAAGTTTTATTAAAATTATTTCAAAATCCATTCACAAATGACAAAATTGAGGACTGGATATAACCATTCATGTACTTTTATGAAACTATGAACCTTAGATGTCCTAGCGAGACCTTGATCTCTAAGCTACAAACTTATAAAGAACCATATATCTAAGCCAAGTTATAACAAAATCTGTCACTGAATGACAAAAAGACATGGACATGACTATCAATGCACTATCATTTATTTCTTGAATTGATGGTTGTGTCCAGTCAACAATTCTATGGACTTTGAAAATATTTTAGGTAGAATGTAAACTTTAATAAAAGAGGTTACACAAACACTTGGGGACTAGGATATAGCTCTCCTTATTCTTCGAATAGTCAAGTTAATAAGCATTCCAATTATTCATTACATAAATTGTTTAATTTCGTAACTTACTGTTTCCGCAGAAAATTTGAAACTGTATATGGTTTGTAGTTTTGATCTAAATTTTCATCATGATCATACGCAGGTTCATCAAGTACAGTACTGCAGAAGTTTGTCAACTCTGTTTTCAGGGTACGTAACTCTGAGTGATTCAAGTAAATATGTCGTCTGCTCTCAGAGAAAACTTCATGATTCATCCATTCTCTATATTCTTCACTATCTGTTCATGATATTTTGATATGTAGGGTTAAAATAAGTTACAATCTACATGGGAACACACTATATATAGGATTGGACACAAGCTGTCATTTCATATAAACAGTTATGAAACAATTTAAGGACTATGATTTAAATGAGTCACTCCCAAAGATAAATTTCTAAATGAGTCTCTCCTGTGATAAATTTCTAAATGAGTCTCTCCTGTTATAAATTTCTAAATGAGTCTCTCCAGAAATAAATTTTTAAATGAGTCTCTGTGATAAATTTCTAAATGAGTCTCTCCTGTGATAAATTTTTAAATGAGTCTCTCCTGTGATAAATTTCTAAATGAGTCTCTCCTGTGATAAATTTCTAAATGAGTCTCTCCTGTGATAAATTTTTAAATGAGTCTCTCCAGAAATAAATTTTTAAATGAGTCTCTCCAGAAATAAATTTTTAAATGAGTCTCTCCAGAAATAAATTTTTTAATGAGTCTCTCCAGAAATAAATTTTTAAATGAGTCTCTCCAGAGATAAATTTTTAAATGAGTCACTCCCAAAGATAAATTTCTAAATGAGTCTCTCCTGTGATAAATTTCTAAATGAGTCTCTCCTGTTATAAATTTCTAAATGAGTCTCTCCAGAAATAAATTTTTAACTGAGTCTCTGTGATAAATTTCTAAATGAGTCTCTCCTGTGATAAATTTTTAAATGAGTCTCTCCTGTGATAAATTTCTAAATGAGTCTCTCCTGTGATAAATTTCTAAACGAGTCTCTCCTGTGATAAATTACTAAATGAGTCTCTCCTGTGATAAATTTCTAAATGAGTCTCTCCAGAAATAAATTTTTAAATGAGTCTCTCCAGAAATAAATTTTTAAATGAGTCTCTCCAGAAATAAATTTTTTAATGAGTCTCTCCAGAAATAAATTTTTAAATGAGTCTCTCCAGAGATAAATGAGTCTCTCCAGAGATAAATTTTTAAATGAGTCTCTCCAGAAATAAATTTTTAAATGAGTCTCTCCAGAAATAAATTTTTAAATGAGTCTCTGACCTGTGATAAATTTTTAAATGAGTCTCTCCAGAAATAAACTTTTAAATGAGTCTCTCCAGAGATAAATTTTTAAATGAGTCTCTCCAGAGATAAATTTTTAAATGAGTCTCTCCAGAAATAAATTTTTAAATGAGTCTCTCCAGAAATAAATTTTTAAATGAGTCTCTCCAGAAATAAATTTCTAAATGAGTCTCTCCTGTGATAAATTTCTAAATGAGTCTCTCCTGTGATAAATTTCTAAATGAGTCTCTCCTGTGATAAATTTCTAAATGAGTCTCTCCTGTGATAAATTTCTAAATGAGTCTCTCCCAAAGATAAATTTCTAAATGAGTCTCTCCTGTGATAAATTTCTAAATGAGTCTCTCCAGAAATAAATTTTTAAATGAGTCTCTCCAGAAATAATTTTTTTAATGAGTCTCTCCAGAAATAAATTCTTAAATGAGTCTCTCCAGAGATAAATGAGTCTCTCCAGAGATAAATTTTTAAATGAGTCTCTCCAGAAATAAATTTTTAAATGAGTCTCTGACCTGTGATAAATTTTTAAATGAGTCTCTGACCTGTGATAAATTTTTAAATGAGTCTCTCCAGAGATAAATTTTTAAATGAGTCTCTCCAGAGATAAATTTTTAAATGAGTCTCTCCAGAAATAAATTTTTAAATGAGTCTCTCCAGAAATAAATTTCTAAATGAGTCTCTCCTGTGATAAATTTCTAAATGAGTCTCTCCTGTGATAAATTTCTAAATGAGTCTCTCCTGTGATAAATTTCTAAATGAGTCTCTCCTGCGATAAATTTCTAAATGAGTCTCTCCTGTGATAAATTTCTAAATGAGTCTCTCCAGAAATAAATTTTTAAATGAGTCTCTCCAGAAATAAATTTTTTAATGAGTCTCTCCAGAAATAAATTTTTAAATGAGTCTCTCCAGAAATAAATTTTTAAATGAGTCTCTCCAGAAATAAATTTTTAAATGAGTCTCTCCAGAGATAAATTTTTAAATGAGTCTCTCCAGAGATAAATTTTTAAATGAGTCTCTCCAGAAATAAATTTTTAAATGAGTCTCTCCAGAAATAAATTTTTAAATGAGTCTCTCCAGAAATAAATTTCTAAATGAGTCTCTCCTGTGATAAATTTCTAAATGAGTCTCTCCTGTGATAAATTTTTAAATGAGTCTCTCCAGAAATAAATTTCTAAATGAGTCTCTGACCTGTGATAAATTTCTAAATGAGTCTCTCCTGTGATAAATTTCTAAATGAGTATCTCCAGAAATAAATTTTTAAATGAGTCTCTCAAGAGATAAATTTTTAAATGAGTCTCTCCAGAAATAAATTTCTAAATGAGTCTCTCCTGTGATAAATTTCTAAATGAGTCTCTCCTGTGATAAATTTTTAAATGAGTCTCTCCAGAAATAAATTTTCTAAATGAGTATCTCCCTGAGATCAATTTCTAAATGAGTCTCTCCCGAGATTAATTTTTAAATGAGTCTCTCCCCGAGATCAATTTCTAAATGAGTCTCTCTCGAGATCAATTTTTAAATGAGTCTCTCCCCGAGATCAATTTCTAAATGAGTCTCTCCCGAGAGAAATTTTAAAATGAGTCTCTCCCAAGATAAATTTTTAAATAAGTCTCTCCCGAGATAAATTTCTAAATGAGTCTCTCCCGAGATCAATTTTTAAATGAGTCTCTCCCCGAGATCAATTTCTAAATGAGTCTCTCCCAAGATCAATTTTTAAGAACATGTTTCTTTTCTGCTTAAATGAATAACTAATAAATTACAGAAAGGTTTGTGGGTAACAGTAAAAATATCATTCCAAGGAAAATACTCACTGTTATCCGAGGTGTTAGCCAAGGGTAACAGTATTTTTCAGAGAGATGATACTTTGAGTGTTACTCACAAACCTATTTGTTATTTATTTTATTACACCAAACAAATACTGTAATGATCTGCATTTTTTTCAACCATATTTAACATTAACAAGATTGAAACAAGAGTTACAAAAACCCAACTGTTCACTTTGTAAGTTGTAATTGTACTCAAGAAATTATTTTTCTTTTATTCTTCAAGTAAAAGATGATATAAAACATACATTAAGCTGTGTTTCATTTAGAATCAAAGCACAAACTCATTTATACAGTTATGATCTGTGAAATATGATCCTATCCAGAATATTCTTCATCTATACTCTCATGGACATGATTTTTGACAAATGTGCATTCATGATCTCCTACATGTGAACAGTGTTTTAGATCTGTCTACCAAATGTTACAACCATTAAATTTGTTAAATGAAAATTTGTTACATTCTTTAATCATCTGAGTGATCCATCCATTTTGACACATAGTAAACTTTACAAATTAGATTGCATTGGTGAAACAAGAACACCGTAAAGGCCTGGCAATATAAACCGAAATGTAAATTTGTTTAAGTAATCAAAAATAATCTTTCAATAAGGGTAGGGACTCGATATAAAAACTTGTTTGAAAACTGTTTTATCTTAATTATCCTTATCATACTATAATCATGACCTCCAAGAGCACAATATTTTCTTACCATTAATGCATAATTTAGAGGTCTACAAGGCAAAGCTATATGTCAAATATAGAGGTAAAGTCAAAGTAGTTATCAACTTAAAGATAAGATGTATTTGCCTATTATACCTTAGTCTATATAAAGCAAGTGACTCCAGGGTCAGGGCCAATTTTGATCTGAGGGTCATAAATACAACTTTTGTAGAAATCTACATATTGTTGCTACATGCCAAATATTAAGCTCTGGGCTTTGTAGTTTTACATATTAAGACTTAAATGTGTTTTCATATACATTTTGTATTAGTCTATTTAAATCAAGTAATGGGCAACCAAAATTGAACTTAATCTGTGTTTTGATATAACAAAGTTACATGGAATCATTAATATCCTTCAATAGTTATCATGTGGAAGTCAATTGTCTATGGACAGACAGACATACAACAGATATTGCATAAGGGGTTATTTCTTTTGTTATTTTCTTTTCTTTAATAGAGGGCCTTTGGCTCCTCAATCTATATTTTATATACAGAATGAACTTAATTGTTCTCTTGTTCTGTTTACAATTAGATGGCCCCCCTATTAATTTCCAGTAGAGCAAGTAGATGGACAGTCAGATAGTCAGATGGACAGATGTCATACCATTATACTATGAACATGCATATCAATTTTATACACACCTAACATTCCAAGGCCACCAAGTAACGGTGGGTACATTTCATCAATGATGTCTTTCCAATCTTTTAGTACATGTGAACCAAGCTCTTGGCACGTCTGAAAATATTTCACTGGAAGTCCTTTGTTGACTATACGCTGCTTCAAATCTCGTATATTCAAGTCTGCATATTCACTCTCAGGTTTATGCAATGCAATTATTTTCTCCCTTTCATGTCCTGATATGTCTATCACAAAAAACAACAACAAAAAACATAAATTTGAGTAACTCATCTGCAATCTTTAAAAGTAACATGTGCTGGTTATCTACTATTTCTTATAATAGATTTATGTAGATACTTTAAAGAATCTCCACTTAAGGTCAATAAGAAACAATCAATTATCAAAGTATTGCAAGCAATATAAAAGTCCACTTAGTTAGAACCCCAGAAACATTCTGAAGGGCCATTGTAAAATTATTCTATATCGACCATGTAAAAACACAACATATGAAAAGCAAAGAAAGAAATGTCAAATATGCTTTATCCTTCTATACTTCTAATTTAATTATTGAATTATTAACACCTCCGATGACATTACTAGTTTCTTGCCCAATCTTCTCACAGTGTTTATGTAATGCTGATAAAAGGAATAAGGCTTATTGCTACAGACATTAATATTCTCAATAGACAAAAGATTTTTACTCATAATGAGTATTTCAATATTAAACTAAAAAGTACCTAAACTTGTCTTTGTTTTGTATTTCTATGAAACGGCATTTAAGAAACTAAATTTGTTCTGGTTTATCTAATGACATCATATTAAAGTGATTTTTGTATGCATGGATAGAATAGTAGTTGGAAACGAGGCTCTGGAAACACATAAGTCATAAGGAAGGCAGTATCGCCTCAAAAAACATAACACTTATGATGATGTTTGTAAAATAGTTTAAAAAACCTGCATGAAGCTTATATTTTTTCCCACATATGGTTATATTCTAATACAATTTTGCAGCCTCTATTTCTCTACTATAACAGAAGAATGTATTATTGTTGGTATCAGTATATAAATTAAGGTTTTTCTTTCCATTATGATAAAGGTTCTGTACTACCTTGTAATTTATGGTCTAAATGTTCTGGTTGTCTGTAGTAAAACTGGCAGTATCTGTTGTCACTCAGGAAAGCCGCTTGAATTATCTCAAGTTCAGGTATACTACAGTTCTGATGTACCTATTCAATGAAAACAAATACATGTATAAATGTCATGGCAAAAACAAGAAAATATGCTCTGCCACCACAATGTTTTGAACAAATAGGTCCATGTATACGATATTATATAAGGCAAATAATATCTAACAGGTACTATAATATAGACAATCTAACATTGTTTTTGCTTTACTGGTTGCAAATGTTTATGAATGTGCACTTTTTCTAAAAATATTATTCAAATGCGGTAAAATGGTTTGTAAAGCTCAAAAACTGAACTAAAATATCGCAGACTGATAAAAATTGGGACACCTTGTTTAGCATCCCTTTAATAACATTTTTGTAACATATTTCTCTTATTTCCAAACAGCAACTACATTTCACAAACATATATGTCTAGGACTAGTTCTGGTCTGATGCATTATACAAATATTCCTAGAAAAATCCATATCCTGTAAATCCGGTATTTTTCGCGATGTTTTAATTTTCGCTATTATTCGCGAATCGGCTGCGTCGCGAATTCATGATGCCGCGTAAATTTTATAACATAACATAAATTGTAAAAAAATAAATCAGATGACATTTTTTTTAATTGTGTTTAAGTTTTATAATGAATACAATAACTGAATACAAAATAACTAATATGCACAATGTTTAATTTACATCATAATAAAGATATGAAGGTTAAAGATTTTTCCCATTCCTTTTTCCTCATGAATTCATCATATCAAACACAAAAAGCTAACATTATTTTCCGACAATATCCACAAACTTTGCACTTACTTTACAGACAAATGTGAACACATATTTTTAGATGACAATAGATTTACGTAAAACAGTGATCAACGGACAATTATCATACGGTAGATTAAGTATTATAAATAATATAGTACATCTTCTTACAAACATTTAACACTTTATTTGCAAACAAAAACCAAATGTGACAAATGATTAAAAAAAAATGTTCATAATAAGTCAATGTATATAGGTACATTTTGTATTTAAAATAAAAAATATATAAATACTGTCTCTTATTAACACCATTAACATTAACCTTGAATTAGAGCGGCACAGTATAGAAATTAACTTCAACCTACCCTGATATATTACGGAAATTAAATTTAAACAATCGCGAATATAAATTTCTAACCCTGCCATCGCGAATTCATGAATACGCGAAATAATCCGTGGATTGGGTTTTCGCGATATAAAGATCACGCGAATATAAAGTGATTTACAGTAGTTGTTGATAATAACTCTGAAGACTGAATAACACACCGTATTACCGGCGGCAGTGATGGCAGATCACTGCAGTGATGGCAGATATCTGAAAATTACCGATCGATACAGGTAGGTTATAAATTTGGTTGGTTTAATTATATTACACAAATACGGCCCATTTCATTGCTATAAAACTATTGTCCATTGAATGGAGATACTGTAAGGTAATTTTGGACTCGTTTTTTCCTGTTTTCAGACTATTTTGAGCAGGTTAAAAGTGAAAGCCTTAGAAAAATCCGTGAAAATGTCTGTTTTCTGTTCAAAATATCTCAAGTTTTAAGTAAATGGCAGGATTTCCTGTTATCAATATAGACGTTCATCCATTGGCACGTAATCAAACTTGGCACAAATGTTGACTGGACCATTGCCTTTGTAACAACATGTTCAGTCTGAAATTTCCTGTTACCATAGCAACTAGGGGACATCTCAAAATTGCCAAAAATCACTATTTTGCGTTGATTTTTTCCATCAAAATTGATTTCAAAGTGCTGCCACTTCTCAATGGATTGAGATAGAGTCAAAGGCTTTTCAGCATTGGTTACACGTTACCTTATGATCGACCTGGGGCCATTTTTAGCCTCCCACAAGTCCAAAGTTTTCTTGGCGATGAGGGGGACTCAGCCCCCCTTCAAACCCCCCAAACAGAAGGGGGCACATCCCCCTTCTGGCAACCCCCTGATGTATCTTTTGGATGGGGGTGGGGGGGGGCCGCGCCGAAAAAGTGGTCAATTTTTTAAACAAAACAACAACAAGTGTTTGGGGGCCTAAATAAGGCATTTTTTCACCATTTGAGAAAGCAAAAAAGGAGGGGGGGGGGGTGAAAAAGGCGTAGAAAGGCGTATATATCTGGTAATGGGTTAACAGAAAATGATGAAAAAAAACGAAATTACCCAAAAACGTGTTTTCCATGTTAAAACATGGCCTCACATATAATTTTGAAGAAAAATTGCTGTTTTGTAGATTTTTTTATTTTTTTCATTAATGCGGTATGTTCATCGAAAAAAAAGCTTATTAGCAACATGCAGTTACAATACAAAAAGTTATGATTTAGTACCACAAAATTTCACTATAAATAGAGAAATGAACATGAAAAACTTCATTTTTCTATATTCATGCATGTGTGCTTGATCTGTTGTGTCTGTCAGTTACATGCATACAATACTATATATATATGTATCTTAAGTTTAGCAGCGCACTCCCTTTTTAAGACATAACGCCAATTGCATATTACAGCAAGTAACTTCTGTAAGTGGATATTCATTTGCTAGCATATGACATTATTTTCTCGAGGTAATAATGTTCATCGCTTTATGACAAATAAAGGCTGAAATTTACTTAATCGGCGCAGATTATAAATTATTAAATTGATGTAATAAAGGGGAGACTATTAACCTCGCAACTGGCATCAGTGTATCATAAAACAATGTATGTTAATGTAAAATGGAAAGATAATATTATTGACATTTCAAATATTTACCTATATTATCAAGTTCTTGAAAAACACGACAACGTGGATTCATTTCTTTAAATTTTCATGTTTGTAATAGCGTTGTAGTTTGCCTTTGAATTACATTTACTATGCTAAACTATTAACAACAGTTCTAACATCACGTGCTCCCATTTAACTATATATTTTTTCATTCATTTTAGTTGTAACCATGACAACTTATAAAGATGAACCTTTCGATGATTCATATCACAAGATGAAAATAAATCCTGTATTCATAGGAAAAAAACTAGAATTTTTTGATTTGTTATATTCTTTTTCTCTTTTTTGACCTTTCAATTCATATAAACAGATCAAGCACACATGCATGAATATAGAAAAATGAAGTTTTTCATGTTCATTTCTCTATTTATAGTGAAATTTTGTCGTACTAAATCATCACTTTTTGTATTGTAACTGCATGTTGCTAAAAAGCTTTTTTCGATGCACACACCGCATTAATAACTTTTCTATCTTGAGATAATATTAGAAAAGATAGTTTAACGTCTCAATTCCGACTAAAAGGACGCAAAGAAAAGAGGAATTGATAAAAGATTGAACTTGATTTTCTGTCAGAATGTTAGCCACTTTCGTGGTATTTCTGCCATCGACGGCAGCATTTATAATATGTATCTGCCTACAACGGCAGCATTTTTTCTTCGACCGGACAAGATTGAGCGTCTGTAAAACTTTCAAGAAAAGACTCACGGGGTAGATATTTGGCTTGCGTGACCCCAATGGATGAACGTCTATATTGATAACAGGAAATCCTGCCATTTACTTAAAACTTGAGATATTTTGAACAGAAAACAGACATTTTCACGGATTTTTTCCAAGGCTTTCACTTTTAACCTGCTCAAAATAGTCTTAAAACAGGAAAAAAACGAGTCCAAAATTACCTTACAGTATCTCCATTCAATGGACAATAGTTTTATAGCAATGATATGGGCCGTATTTGTGTAATATAATTAAACCAACCAAATTTATAACCTACCTGTACCGATCGGTAATTTTCAGATATCTGCCATCACTGCAGTGATCTGCCATCACTGCCGCCGGTAATACGGTGTGAATAAGTGGTCGCCATTAGTCATAGACAAGACATTTTTCTCCCTAAAAGCACCAGGCTACATGAATTAGGTCTAATGCCACAATACTAAAAACTTGTATAGTATTATAAAAATTATGGTTTGTCTCACCTCTTTCAATATCCATGTGTATCCAGCACTTGCAGCAACTAAAAAATTTTTATCTATCCACGAAGCTTCTTCTGGTAAGCTATTTAAATTTTCTGGCAATTTTCCACCTTCTGGCACTCTATGAGGTCCATATGATTCTCCAAGTAAACATATAAAGTAAGGGCTGCACCTCGTAATAAAGTCGAGGTTTATACGTAGCAGGTGACCACTGTCTGTTTGAAGACTGTCTGGTAACCATTTTATATCTACTGGAGAAAAGGCAGTTCCACGTTGATGACACAGCTCTTCAAGCTGTGGGAACACTTCCTGTGCCAGATACTTCCTTTCATCATCAAAATCACATGGTGTTGAGCAGACATATGGTGTGACTGGTTTACGGATTGTAAATTTCTCCTTGGATGGTTCCAGCATGTAACCATCATCATCATCATCACTGTCAAACCTCAACTGGACCATTCTGCCTGGTTCCAACTTTCAGAGCTAATCCTCCAGCTATTGCTAGTAGTTGGAGCAGCTTAAAGCATTATGAAATAGCTCTGTGATAGTAAAAATAAAATAAAAACAGTTAAATATCATTCAAAAGTATAATTCAAAAGTATAATCATGAAAATATTTTAATTTTTAGATCTACAAGTTCTTTTTTCTTCCATAGCCTTTTCTTTAACAGATGTTTTATTAGATTAATTATAGATAAATGCTAGTTCTGTTATGATACACTTGTGTATGTAATGTGATTCACATTCATTTTTGTCATGTAAAAATTCTAATATTTATGAACAAGAAACATGGCAATACCACAAAACCAAGTTTTCAATTATCATTGCAGAAAGTTTTGTTTTAGTTGGAACTAGAAATGTGTCCATAGAACATGGGTGCCCCCAAACTCCACTTTTTTGTCAATCTACTGACTCTAAGTCAAATTTATTTAAGCTCCACGTGACACAAGTTGAAAACTAAAATTTTTTACTTCATCAATGACAAAAGCTCTACTAATACTGAATAAATCCACAAGCAAATCCCAAGGTGCATAACTACACATGCTGACCAACACTCTTGTATACTTTCAGGACTACAAGGTCAAATACTTTTTGAGCTATTCATGAACAAGTCTGTAATTTATACATGTACTAAGTCAAGGGCAATAACTCTAACAAAACTGAAAAAAAATCCACTTTGCAAAACCCCAGGTGCACAGCTTCACAGTGATGTTGATCCTCATTCCTGTAATGTTGGTTGATTCTAACTCAAGCACTCAATGTACACACAACATTTTTGGAAGGGCAATTACTCTACAAATACTGAACAAATCCACAACCAAAAGCCCTGGTGCACAACTACACATGCTGACCAACATTCCTTTACAGTTTCATGACTCTAGGTCAAATACTTTTTGAGATATACATGCTCAAGTTGAAAATTGCAAATTTTTACTAATTCAAGGGCAATAACTCTAGAAATACTAAATAAATACACCATAAACACCCATGTGCACAACATTCCTGTAATGTTTCAAAGGCAATAACTCTACAAATACTGAAATTAATCTACAAATCCCCAAACACCAAGGTGCACAACTGCACATGCTGATACACATTCCTGTAAAGTTTTTATGACTCTTATTATAGATGTTGAAATATGAATTTGTTTCAGAACGTGTTAAATAAAGTGTTTTTTTATATGCTGGGATCCTTCATATTACCAGACAAAATAAAATTATGATGTTTTTTCATTATAACTTTTATTTAAAACCATAAAAAAATGGAATTTTACTGAATTGATTTTGGGTTTTTAATACACTTAAACCTTACCCTAACAAACATATTTTTTTTAACATTTTGACCATAAAAAATGTGTCTAATAAGTGGGGCATTTTAAGAAAAAAAAATTGTATAGACAACTCAATTTACCGGACATTGTGTTTCACAATATTTTGAAGTTGTGAATTGAAATTAATCTTTAAATAATTAGCAAGGGAACTACGACTGTTGAAAGGCAAGGTTAATATATTGGAAAAACCCAAGATGTCACTAAAGATAGACACTGTCAGGGCTTTTTTCCTTCTATAACAGGGGCCGATATAAGGCCCCTTCACAATTCAAAATTGCACTTTTTTTCACAAATGGCAGAAAAAAATTCACAATTTCAAAAAAATGTTGCAAAATGCCAAGTAATATGTTATTTTTTTTCCACAAATTTATGACTTATCAAGCTTTTTTCACAAAATGAACAGGCCCAGACCCCTTGACAATTTTGACAAAAAATGCCCTGACTGTACAAAAAGGCCTATATATGGGGTGTAATGGAAATTGACATTAATTAACTCAATTATCATATTGATTCTTCATAAATCATTAACATTAATTTTGATATTCACTTGTAATTCTGTTCTTTGTCATACAGTTACATTTTGGTCATCATGAAGCCAGTATATTTCAGACAATATATTTTGGTTAAATTTCATGTAGAGTTTCCTCCCTTGGTTTTAAAAATCGAGCATGACCCGTTTCCATATAAGGTTTTTAATTTGCATTTCCTTATAAAATACAACGAAATACTCTTTGGATTAAATTTAAATAAACTTTTTATCATAAAAATATGTTATGATTGTCTTTTGATATTCCATATTATTGCATGAAAACTAAAATTTCTGTTGTCAACAACGCAAATATGTCTCAGCAATTTGAGCTATTTTCATATGTATGTATTTTAAGGCTCAAACTGCACTCTTTTAGATATGTTTTGGGGTTCTGAAATTTTGTTTTGCTGTAAAATCATTAAAAGAATGCATAAATATATAATTAACGTAATTATTTAAACAGATAACTGCACTATTTCAAAAATAAATCTTATTTTCGTACCCCCGATCTAACTTTCGCGAAAATAGCTTATTTTCGGTATCCATCTAAACCGAGTACAAAACTGCAGGTGAAAAACATGTTTTTTTGTTCCAACAACAAAGTTAGTGAAAGAAATTAAAATATATTTTTGTTTATATTGAGGCATAAGCATGTCAATAGACGCCCAAACAAAATTTATACTATGTTAACTCCTACGATGATTATCTGGCACAAACTTTATCAATAATTTCACAGGTTGATCTACAGGAGTTACCTCCCATCTGTACTTCCTGCTACTTTGGTTTTTAACATGCGTTGTTGACAACAGAATTTTTAGTTTTCATGCAATAATATGGAAATATATTGTATTTTTATGTTCAAAACATCCTCTTTCTAAATATCAAATACGCACGCTATCTGGAGCTCTGACAAGTAAGTTATATTGCCAGGGATAAGTTTTTCGTATCGAGCATATGAAGGTAAAATCGTATCTTTCGGGTACTAAATATTCTAGCCCTATTTTACCTTAAAGTATCCTAAAATAGCCTTACCCGCTCTATTACGTGTATATGATAAGTACATGTGGTGGGATTGACAAAAATGCCTTTTATTTAGATTTTAAAGACATTTTGAGCTCCACTCCCCAAGACTAGTGTCTGTGGGGTTGGCAGTATTCAATATTTTATGATTGACCTTTTCGAAAACCTAGCTAAACACAGTTTTCCAGTATGTTACGGATTGAGCTCTGGGGAATTAAACCAAATGAAGTACATAACACACTTACATGATATTTCTATTTTTCCATCATTATTTTACCGTTTAAGGTGAAAAAATTTGATGTTTTTGAAAATTATCAATATTCCTTTAATATTTATTGCAAATTTTTCAAAAAAATAAATTGTTTATAATGAAAATCAATAAAAAATTTAAACAAACGTAGTGGAATCTTCCATAATAGATAAGGTTATTTTCTGCGTAAACTTGTGTATTTACTTTATTTTTTGTTTTGGAATTATTCATATGATATTTTATTACTTTCTTATAAAAAAATAACTGTTTTATTTCAATTTAATTTAAAAACAGGCCGAAAACATTGAGTTCGATATTACACACCATTAGGTGAATTCCTCAGCGGCGGCACGAAATACCCAAATATACCCAATATACTGCCGAGGACGTGATTTTGCGCCATTGGCGCTAAAAAAATGAGAATGGCGCAGGAAAATCGGCAGCAAAGGGCCAGGGGCGCATCTAAAATCTGTGCCAGACTTATAACAAAACAAAACTGTCTGCTGGGTTATTTAGTCATCCAGACAAAACTGGTACCAACAGCAACATGTTACCCATGCTCCTGTAATTACGCATATTCTTGAGTTTATCCGTTCCCCTATAGCTTTTGTCCATGTTATCTACTTACCGCATTTCTTCTCATAATCCCTTTCCCACACAGATACTCATTTCTACTACCGTAAATTTATTCCAATAAAACAAACAAACAAATTAATTTAAAATGTTTTTCGGTAACTGAAAAAAAGTGTTGCTATTTTAAGAAATGCGGTACGTTACAGTATAATCTGACAGGTGTTCAACTTGATCAACCCTAAGGTCACTCAAGTTCACGCAAGTTTTGGCTGATGAAGTGTAAAAAAAGATGTATATTTCGTCATCAGAATATTTGACAGGGTGATTAACCAATCAGAGAAACATTGTGCATGACTTTTTTCATGATCAAAAGGTCTGTCGGTAAATGTCTTTGATGTATGCTGTCTACACAGAGGCATACAAGGGGCAATAAAATTCGTCAATACACAGTGGTAAGGGACATTTGGTGCAAAGTAGGAACAATTCAATGGATAATGCGCAATATAAGACATTACAAGTAAGAACCAGCAATTATGTGAATAAATTTGCATATCAAATTTTTGAGCAGCCATTTAAAAAGTATTTTGCCTGCAATTAATATTAGTTAGAAAGTTACCATGTAGGCATAATTTTTAATTATTGGTTAAGTACTGAATTATAAGTGAACCACTTGTCATTAAATATGATTTAAGTTTTATTACCAGGGAAATTCAATTATCTACAAACTTTTTCACAGTCATTTAAGTCAATGTTTAGTTATTTTCCCAAGGCCCATACTTTGGTAAAAATGGCCCATCATTTTCAGACCAAGTGGGCCCAGGGCCCAGTACTTTCAAATTCTTGGCAGATCTCTGCCCAAATATTGCCCATATATACCCAAATATAGCAATATTCATTTTTATTAGTATAAGATACAGATTATAATGAGAAAATGAATTAATATTTACAACATAGTCTATGACTTAGGCGGCTGTAACTTTCATTCATTCCATTGAAATGGGCAGTTCAGATGTTGTAAGAAAATAAACTTGTGACATAAATTTGCTTATCTTAACAGTAGGTTCATTAATGAATATACTTGCAATTGAAGATATAAAGATATGATATTTGTTGTCTACATTTATTTATTTTTTATTTTTTGGTATAACTTTGATCAAATTTCATACAAGTGTCCATCGTATTTTTTAAAAATTTTATATAGCTTTAATGGATCGAGTAGGCCCTAATTGCTGAATTTGGGTATATTTTGGTTCTAGTCCATCTAATTTTACTACACAACAAGATATTGTGCTTTTTTCGTTTCTGGGCAATATCTCGCCCAGAATGAAATAATTCTCAGAATATAGCTTTGGCACTTCAATATATTTGGACTAATTTTGGTTCAAAACACAATGATAGGAAAATGTATATTTGGGTATGTTTGATTTAATCTTAGTGAATGTGTATATTGTAATTCATACGGGGAAGCCAAAGACCGGGGCCGCGAAGCGGGTCCGGGCTTTGGCTTGCCCGGCTATAGACTACACGTGTATATTTAAAAGAAACAATTAAAAAATATATAGAATTCTATACCTATCAATGAAATTTTCAGTGTCAGTTCTAGTCGGGCGCCCCCATTTACAATGTAACTTAATGATAAAAGGCGGGTTATTCCGATAACGGAACAAATCTCAACTTTTCGGATAAATAATAAACTCGGCCCTTTCTGTCAGTCTTCGGATAAGATTAATATTATAGATAATAGCCGAGGCAGTTCCGAATGATAATAAACGTCGAGTGTTCCGAGTGAAAACGGAAGCGGTGCATGTAATACCGAATGACAATTTTAAAACGGAAAGAATGAAAGGAATTTTTTAACGACTTCCCCGTTCATAGGCTTTGCCTAATTTCATACGGGGAAGTCAAAGCCCGGGGCCGCGAAGCGGCTCCGGGCTTTGGCTTGGCCGGCTATAGACTACACGTGTATATTTATAAGAAAATCAAATAAAAAAACAATTAAAAAATATATAGAATTCTATACCTATCAATAAAATTTTCAGTGTCAGTTCTAGTTAGGCGCCGCCATTTACAATGTAACTCAATGATAAAAGACGATGTATTCCGATAACGGTACAATCTCAACTTTTCGGATAAATAATAAACGTCGAGTGTTCCGAGTGAAAACGGAAGTGGTGTATAAAATACCGAATGACAATTTTAAAACGGAAAAAGAATGAAAGGAATTTTTTAACGACTTCCCCGTTCATAGGCTTTGCCTAATTTCATATTATTAATATAAACTGCATTTTTTTGTATAAAACATTTACTTTTAGTATTTTTGGACAATATTTGTGTATATTTGTACAATAATTGGGTATATTTGGGTGTATTTGGGTATTTCCATTTTCGTGCTGCCCTTCCCCAGAGCTATGTACAGAAAGTACCGGAAAACGGCGTTTACCTAGGTTTTCGAATTCGTGAATAATTTGACCATTATTGGCAAGACAAAATATGCCTGTGGGCTATAGCAGAAAAAAAAACTACAGAACACGTTTTGTAAATCCAATTCAACTAGAAATAAAATAATTCATGATTCAATCTTATCTATTTACCCTATCTTACACTCTTCATCCAAAACTATTGACACTTGCACATCTCCATGAAAACTTGTAAACATCCGCCGGTGCTATTTATTTATATATCTATAACAATTACCATTGAATTACGGACATTTCGGACCACGGACGTTTCGGACCAGATTTTTTGGTAATTTCGGACCAGATTTTGGGATATATCGGACCATGAGTTGATCATTTCGGACCATGATGGGGACACTTCGGACCAGAACTTTTTTTCAACAGACCATTTATTTCTTTTTTTTATATATGATTATTTGTTATTTCAGGGTGCTTTGAAATTGATTTACGTACATTTAGAGTAAATTTTTACCAAGTTAAATTGTGTTCTGGCAGGTAATAAAGAACTCATGGTCCGAAATATCCAACACATGGTCCGAAATGTCCAAAAATCTGCTCCGAAATGTCCCGAAATATGGTCCGAAGTGTCCAAAAATCTGGTCCGAAGTGTCTGGTCCGAAATGTCCTATTACCTTACTATTAACCTACTGAAAGTTTTGCCGCCAATTTCAAACAATTGTGCAAACTGGAAAAGTCTCAATTTTTCTTAAAAAATGTTCAGTACAAATCTAGAATTAAATCTACACACCTGGTAAATGATAGAGTTACTTCCGAGCATGTCGCTATTAAAATCAAGTGTCAAGTGACTGTGTTTTCATTTTTATATTCCCGAAAGAATTTCGGACATATTATGTTATACCACCTGGCGTCCGTCTGTCCGTCCATTAGCAATTTGGTTTCCGGAACATAACTTAAGACTTAAAGTTCCATTTGGCCCACAGTATTCAAACTTCATAGGATGATTGTCCATATTGGGTAGAAGACCCCTATTGATTTTGGGGTCAAAGGTCAATATTACCTTAAAACTATATACAGTTTCCGGAGCATAACTTTCGCCCATTTGGCCCTCAATATTCAAACTCCATAGGAGTATTGTCCATATTGGGTAGAAGACCCCTATTGATTTTGGGGTCACAAGGTCAAGGCCACTTTTACCTTAAAACTGAAAACAGTTTCCAGAACATAACTCAAGTTCCATGTGACTCACAGTGTTCAAACTTCATAGGATGATTGTTCATATTGGGTTGAACACCCCTATTGATTTTGGGGTCACAAGGTCAAAGTTCAAGGTCACTATTACTTTAAAAATGGAAACAGTTTCCGGAGCATAACTTAAGTTCCATTTGGCCCACAATATTCAAACTTCATAGGAGTATTGCTATTTGAAGGAGGTAATACTTTATTTAATTCCCATGCCTTACAAATGCTTCATCCTTACTAAAAAAACACTTTCGGGCATATAATGCTCCGCCTAGCGGTGCTCTTGTTTATATATTTTATACACCAAATATCAAAATTCGGAGAATACTATGCGATGTAAATTTGATTGAAGTTTCCAGAAAACGTAAAGTTGTTATACTTGTGTTTGAAATGTAGTTGTGGCGGCGTTTCCAAGTTAACGAATTGAGTGTTAAAATGGACCGTTTCATCATGAAACAGATTATTTTCCCTCCTATTTTCATCTAAACAGTGATTCGGATTAAAAACAAATTATATTTCAAGTAGATATATACGGTGTTCCGTTTGGACAGTCCTGATTTTTCATTTAGTTTGTTACCGCGATGCATGATGGTACGATGGTGAAAACGCGATGGTACGATGGTAAAAACACAATGGTACGATGATGAAAATGCGATAGTAGATGGTGAAATCGCGTTGGTGCGATAGTACTATGGTGATAACATGATGTAACATCGCGTTTTCACCATCGTACCATCGTGATTTCACCATCGTAACATCACGTTTGAAATCGCCATCATATTTTCACCATCATACCATCGCGTTTTCACCAACGTACCATCCCGTTTTCACCATCGTACCATCGCGCTTTCACCATCGTGTCATCGTGTTTTCACCATCGTACCATCGCGCTTTCACCATCGTGTCATCGCACTTTCACCATTGTACCATCGCGCTTTCCCCATCATACTATTGCGTTTTCATCATCGTGACATCTAAAGGCACGATTGCAAAATGGTGAAAACGTGATGACACGATGGTGAAAACGCGCTAGTACGATGGTGAAAGCACGATGGTAAAAAAACGCGATAATACGATGGTGAAAGCCCGATGGTACCATGGTGAAACCGCGATGGCACGATGGTGAAAACATGATGGCGCGATGGTGAAAGCGCGATGGTACAATGGTGAAAACACGAAGTCACGATGATGAAAACGTGAAAGTAAGAGGGTGAAAGCGCGGTGGTACGATGGTGGAAACGCGATGGCACAATGGTGAAAATGCGATGGCACGGTGATGAAAACACGATGGCACGATAATGAAAACACGATGGTGTGATGGTACGATGGTGAAAACGCGATGGCACAATGGTGGAAACGCGATGGCACGATGATGAAAACACGATGGCACGATAATGAAAACACGATGGTGTGATGGTAGGATGGTGAAAATGCGATGGCACGATGGTGAAAACACAATGGCACGATGATGAAAACATGATGGCCAATTATGAAAACATGATGGTGTGATGGATGGCACGATGATGAAAACACGATGGCCAATGATGAAAACACAATGGTGTGATGGTGAAAAACGCATCGCGTTTTCAATATTGGACAATCATGCCATTGCATTTTCACCATTGTACCATCATGTTTTCACCATCGTACCATCGCCTTTTCATAATTGTACCATCATGTTTTCACAATCGTGCCATCGCGTTTTTACCATCCTACCATCGTGCCATCGCGGGTACAGACTAAACAAAAAGTCACGATTGTCCAAACAGAACACCGTAGATATAAGGTCCAGAAATGAAATAAGATTGAAATCAGATCAAAACTTTAGTTAATAAAGAAATTATAGGATATTTGTTCTTGGAGACAGCTCTGTCGTGAAGGAGGTACATTGAAGTTATATATGTCCCTAAATATGCCCCAATCTTAAGTTAAATTGCAAGAACAATTCCTCTTTTTAGCTTCCAGCATAGTGATTTCATTTGTCCCGATTAAAGTGGCATGCCTCCAGATTTATGCTTATTTTCATGAAAATTTTGAAAATGTATTTTAAAGTAAAATACTGTGAAGTGAACAAAGAAAATAATTTACAAATTGCAAGCGGCAATTACAATCCACGTAAATTACCCCAAAAAAAGGTCAAAATATACATAAATACCTCTTACTTAAAATTAAAAATGTTTCTGGTCAGCTCTTAAAAAGCTATATGTATGTTGTGTAAAAGTTTGTTCTGGGTATGAAATGTAAAAAAAAAAAATTTTAAACTTTAATTTCAATCAATGTGACAGTAATAAAAAATGGTATAAATTGTCATGTTGTTGTGTTCATGAAAAAAAGAGTAGATGTTATATGTAATAAAAGAAACAATAAAAAGAAAACATATCAAAAACATAAAAGCTATATTATTATAAAAATAATAATTACCTAAAAGTTATAATAATTATAATAATAAACAAATTATTATATTAATAATAATAATAACATAATAATAATAATAAGTAATAATACTTTTTTTATAAAAGTAATAATAATAAAAATAATAAAACTAATGATAATAATAAATCACATACCAACAACGTCACAAGATTCGTTAACTGAATGGCGGAAGAAGTGTAGCGCGTTAAAAAAATAATAATACAAAAATAATAATAAAACGTCCATTCAGTCGCGCGTTTATAACGGTTGGACGTATACTATGACTACACTTCTTCCAATGCTGCCTCAAGTTTTAATAACTAGCATGTCCCAAGCCATGATAAAAGCAGAGGGGAAGAAATGAAGTTAATAGATTTTATAGTGATATCAACAAAAATTGGCTTATCACTGTTCACAATTCAGACAGTATAATTATTTTGAAATTTTCCCTAAAATTATAAGATTGAAAGATAGGGAAGTCCATTTAATATACAGCTTGATTTCATTAGTTCTTTCATTAACCTGTTTTTCATTTTTTGCTCAGTTATGCCCCTTTTTTCCACAGAAGCTATTACTGTATATATATTCACTTTAACCTTACAACATACTAGTTCAGTATCCAATTGGCATGCATTTCTAATGGGCAAATAACCTTGACAGAATTGTTTTCTTAATTATCTCCCTTTTAGTTTAAGACATTTTCCTTATTTTCATAAAAAGGCATCATACATATTCACTACAAACTTGAAGAACTTGTTTACTATCAAGGGCATGTAGGTGTGTCTCTGGCTGAGTGGTTAAGGTTGTTGACTTTAAACCTCTTGTCTCTCAATACTGTAGGTTCGATTCCTGGCAGGAAATCTGAATCTTTTCATGTCAGGTATCCACCAGTAAAGCTGGAAAGTCGCCATATGACCTAAACTGTGTCCATGTGATGTAAGACCCATAACAAACAAACAAGCACAATCAAGGGCATGTAATTCTGCCAAGCACTTGCAGAATTATGCCCCCTTTTTACTTTGCATTTATCATACTACTCAGCACTGAGTAAAATAAAAGTGTGCTGTTCATTGACAGGTCTTGTAATTTTCATAATTTGTCTAATTTATGCCATTTGTACTCTTTTTATTCTCCAATTTGTGAATTTACATTTTTATGTATCGAACATATGTTAACCAATTCTTCTGTATATACTTGTAGGAGATGGGATGGTTCAATGGAAAATGTTGCAGTGTGTGTTGATGTCACGGCATAAACAAGGGAGAAAATTTCAATAATTTACATAATTATATTTATAAGTAACAGGTCAAATAACTTGAAAAAGTGGACATATAGGGGTTACTTTTGTCGGCGGAATCCCGTTAGGCATATCTTACTCATTACAGGTTGGATTGACTCCAAACTTGGCATGCATGCTTTTTTCAATACTCAAAGTGCAGGCACAGAATCGTTCCCCTGTTTCTATTTTTAGAGTTTTTGCCCTTTTCCAGGCCATTTCCCCTAAAATAAAACTATGGACTTGGAATTTTTGGGCAAAAAATAGATCTCTTTAGGAAAAAGGGTGCAGCACCCAAAAACGGGGTACTCTGTTATTTCATATTTTTGAGTTTTTTGCCCTTTTGTAAATTTTCAAAATTAAATTTAAAATGTCCGGGGGAAAATTCTCTCTTTCTTTAAAACTTTAGACTTAAATTCAATGGTTGAAATTTTAAACCATTGGAATGCATGCACAAGAACTTGTACTCTGCACTTAATGATTTTTGAGTTGTTGCCCTATGTTAATTTCTGCGTCCCCTTAGGCTTGTCTGGAGCATAACTCACTGACTATAGGTCAGATTGACACCAAACTTGGTATGCATGCTTCATTCAATGACTTAAAGTGCAGTGCACAAGAATTGCTATTTGTTGCACTTCTTATTTGTTGAGATATTGCCCTTTGTAAATTTTCATACATGTATTTCAATGTTGCAAAACAGTTAAATATCAATTTTATTTCACAATTTCAAAACTTGTAATGCTTACATGATACACAACTCACAATGCTTTGTGGAAGGAAAATGATGTGACATCAAAGTATATGCAAGGCAATGCAATATCAAGTTGCAAATTTGTATGTGATTATGTGAGTTAAAACAGTTGTTATCCATAGACAATGTCCATTCTCTTCATGTACATTAACGTTGAACAATTTCCATGCTCTCAATAAACAATGTTGGTTGCTATTTATGCTATAAATGAGATTATAAATTATATCGGTTACACTCATAATCAACCATCAGTATCCAAAAATGAATGGTGTAGATTTTTCAGTTTTCTTAGTAGTTGTAATTCAAATTTTGTTTAAAATAAGTAACAAAATAGAATACATAAGAGACTTGGTATCTATATTTAATTGTTTGTTGTTGTGTTTCTTTATCATTAGAACAGAAAATGTCTTAGAATGGTAAAATAAGAACCATAAATAATAGAAAGTTGTTACTATTTTACAAAATCTTAAAGAACTTTATAATCAGACGATAAAAAACACTTTAAGTGTGCTTTTTTTTTTTTTTTAAATCTTAAACATGTAGTTAAAATGATTCTTGTAGTTGAAATGATTCTGAGAAATTCTTTTATAAAAAAATAAGAATTTTCAGAATAATTAAGATAGTTTTTTATTTAGAATAGACCCAAGATATTTGGCACTTGCCTATATTTGGCTGTTTAAAAACTATAGATGCAAAAAAGTAGGAAGAATGTTAATCTTTCAAATGAATTACAAGCCATTGTTAGTAAGTTTTAAGCTCTTGTAGTTTAATTGTCAAAATGCCACTTTATTGTATCACATACTATGATACATAAGAGGAGTTCTGAGTTCAAATCTCAGCAAGAGTTCTTATTTGCTGATTCATGGTTTGTAAAATTAAAAAGGGCTGTGAATGTCGTACTACATTAAAGTAAATGTTTTTATTTGACATTTATTAAAATCAAGGTTTTTTAAACTTAGATATTTGACAGTATGATTTTTAAAAACTGTATCACTTTAAAATTGTGAAACTACATTTTCTACTGTGCCTCAAATCATTTTTGTATACATTGCTTGAAATGTATAGAGTTATAGCTACTTTTTGGACATTTGCTATAGGAACATCACTTCCGGAACATCACCCACTTCCTGAAAAAAATGTGATAAAATTGATAGTTCATTGATAAAAGCTGGCTTACAACACATTGTAATTATAAGAAAAGTTGTTAAACTGTATAAAAATATGTCCAAACATCTAAATTGATAATTAAGTTAACCTGATTTACACTTAGGCAAAAATTTTCCTATTTTCAAAATATTTTTAAAAATGAGCATGGAGCTCTGTAACAAAAATTTAGCTGTGTATATCACAGGTTAGTCTTGTGAATAATAATCTCCCTTTGATCAACAAGAACAAAATTACTATTCAGCATTCATTTACTATATATACACCTGGAAATAAGTTAAGCACACCCGGCATTTTGCCTCAATTTTGACAAGATGACAACTGAAATTTTAAATTTTATTTGGGCAATGGTACAATTTCCACCTGTAGTCAACCTGCACTAACTAGAACAAGCTCGGCACCAAGCATGCCAAAATTTACCTCAATATGGCATAAGAAGTCTTCTGGTAGTATGAGGAGAAGGATTGAGGCGTTCATCGGGGCACATGGCGGTTAAACACGTTATTAAATATTTGGCTACATAATGTCATTTTAAGTTATGTAATCGTCAAAATTTACCAAAAATATCCACCAGTAAATGTTTTGTTATCGCTCTAACATCATGCTTATAAACACTTACATTTTTGGTAAAAAGAACCAACACATTTGCTTATGCTTCTTTTGGTTAAGAATAAACTAAACTCATAAACTTAGTGGTTTATGATTACTATAACTCATAAATTTACTGGTTTATGATTACTAAATTGGTATCACTAGTTATCAAATTACTGTTTCCTAGCTCAATTAAGTCGTCATCTCATGACAGTGCTTTCAATAACAACCAATTTAAAATTTCCAGGTAGTGCTTAACTTTTTTTCAGGTTTATATAATATACATGTATACACATGAATTTTCCTTTCAATTTTGTATGCCTTAGATTTATGAACCTGAGTCAACAATATCAATAAGCTTTTGAAACTTTCTTTAAACTGATGTAAATCAGTGAACATAAAGTGTTAAGAAATAAATACATTTATTTATTTTCACAAAAAAAAACAAAAAAACAGAAAAATACAAAGCATGATGATCATTTTCCTGATTTTGCCCTCAAATTCTGAATAGTGTTGTAATATTTCACATTATACATGTAAATGTATCAATAAAGAAATACTGATTTTATGAGAGAATAATTATAGTCTGCATATATGCTGCCCGACACTTCCAATTTTATTCTTATTAACTGATTGATGTTGACATGTCACAGCCTGACAGGGGCTCAAACATCTAGCTAACCCTTGGAACACTGTTCTTCGAAAGGAGGCTGGTATTTTACCCCTATCAATTAGGTGAAAGTCACAAACTCTTATTATTAAACCAGGGTTCGAGCCTTAAGTGCAGACAATATTTACCCGATGTTCCGGAATACAAGGGAAAATACAACATTGTTTTAAATTTTATAACCTTTTATTTTATTTGCAATAGAAGTGCCATTTAAGCTCTTAAATTGTTTATTAAAATATAATTTTGGTAAGATCCCAGTAGTACCTATAGTATTAAAAGTCATGACATGTCTGTAAAGTAACATGCATTTCCTATTCCCTTTTGACATTAAACTGAAGATATCATCAAAACTCTATTTATTGCAATGTTTCACCATCATATATCTATCTATCACTTAAAAACAGGTGTTTATGGGGACCCAGTTTGTTTACTTTAGTCCTTTTTTTAACTTTTTGACACCTGTTTATTTCATATAATTTGTAAGTTGTATCTCTAGTAAAGTCCATACCAGATTAGTTTTTTGGCCGGGTTGCACTGGTGCAAACCCAGGTTATAGTATGGTGAATGTTGGGTGGCGGGCGGGGCAAAAACTTTCGTAACAGTTTTCTCAGCAACTACTTATCACAGCCTTTTGATATTTGGTATACAGCATCAACACATGGTCCCATACTGTGGGATTTGATTTCAGGTCTGTCGCTCATCTACTTCCTGTTTGCCGACCTAGTTAAATTTTGGACATTAATGGTCAATAGCAGGAAATTTTCGTAACAGTTTTCTCAGCAACTACTTATCACAGCCTTTTGATATTTGGTATACAGCATCAACACATGGTCCCATACTGTGGGATTCGATTTCAGGTCTGTCGCTTATCCACTTCCTGTTTGCCGACTTAGTTAAATTTTCTACATTAATGCTCAATGGTAGGAAATTTTTGTAACAGTTTTCTCAGCAACTACTTATCACAGCCTCTTGATATTTGGCATACAGCATTAACATATGGTCCCATGCCGTGGGATTTGATTTCAGGTCTGTCGCTCATCCACTTCCTGTTTGCCGACTTAGTTAAATTTTCAACATTAGTGGTCAATAGTAAGAAATTTTCGTAACAGTTTTCTCAGCAACTACTTATCACAGCCCCTTCATATTTGGCGCACAGCATTAACATATGGTCCCATACCGTGGGATTCGATTTCAGATCTGTCTCTCCTCAACTTCCTGTTTGCCAACTTAGTTAAATTTTCAACATCAATGGTCAAGACAGTGGTAGAAAATGTAAGTAACATCACAACCTCATGATATTTTGTATACATATGCAACCCGGCCTTTTCTCTCTTTGACCCATTTTTTGCATTAAATATCACGTAATAACCTAAACTATAGAAGAGCCAAATTAATCTATAGATATTCTCTTTAAATTAAATCAATAAGGATCATGTTTTACTTAAATAACCAAATTCATTAAGATTCTCCTAAAAATAGAAAATATTTAGTGAAATAGCCCTAATTTAATAAGATAACCAAAACAGTTATAAAAATCCATACAATTGTATAATAATTATTAACAAACATCTTTAAGGGTCCAAACCAAAAAATCCCTATGAAATTCTATGAACTTGTATAAAAGTTATGATGATTATCCTATGTAGCATAACAATTTCAAGATAAGAAGTCAATCCAACAATAAATGAGGTAATTGTACCCTAATTTAACTTCTCCTACACTTAACGAAACTTATAAGTACTCCGATTTCAAACTTAATGCAGGAAAACTCCGGTTGACTAAACTTGAAGGTATTTGATTTTTTTTACAATGGTGATCTCAGGTTAAGTTTGAGTTATTGTAAAATGCATTTACTATTATAAAATGATGATACTATCATTAAAGTTTATACAGTATCGACTAAGACTAGTTATAGTAATTCTAACACAATATAATAAAAAATTGGTCGGAGTACTTATAAGTTTCGTTAAGTGTACAAGAAAAAGTATATTGTTTATTAATTTGATATAATAATATCTATTAACAACAATATTTACCTGACTTGGAGAAGAAAACCCCATCAAATTCTATTGGAAACTAAATAAGTTATGATAATGGCCATTTACAGTCCAAGGGAGAGAACTGTGAAAATGGACCTTGCACTGATTTTTCAGCATGCAAATTAAATAAGCTGAATAAATAGTTCTATACACACAAAATATATCCAATATAATTGAATACAACTTATTGAGAGTTTAAAAGAGTTAATCTAACCAATTACAACATAAGATTCTTTAATAATATAGGAAAAAAGAAACTTTTATAGCCAATAAATGAAAGTATCACTAAATAGCAAGAGTTATCTGCTCTCCCCTTTATAAACAAATACATATATGACATATATGACACTATGATATGTTTTAAACTTAGTTTGTGTAAATATAATCATATGAAAAGTTCTGTGATAGGTCTACAATGTTAATAAACATTAAAATGTCCTTAAACTACTTTATTTAATGATTATTCAAAAAAACGCACTTAATTTTGACCCCCCCATTTAGGCCTCAAATAGTGAAAAAATGTCCTATTTGGGCCCCAAACACATGTTTTCCTTTGAGAAATGTTTCTTAAAAAAGTGAGCACTTTTTTAGCGCCGCCCCCCATCCAAAAGATACATCAGGGGGTTGCCAGAAGGGGGATGTGCCACCTTCTGTTTGTGGGGTTTGAAGGGGGGGCGGTAGTCCCCCTCATCGCCAAGAAAATTTTGCACTTGTGAGGGGCTAAAAATGAGCCCAGGTCGATCATAAGGTAACATGTAACCAACGCTGAAAAGCCTTTGACTCTATCTAAATCCCTTGAGAAGTTGCAGCACTTTGAAATAAATTTTGATGGAAAAAATCTAGGCAAAATAGTGATTTTTGGCAATTTTGAGATGTCCCCTCGTTGCCATGGTAACAGGAAATTTAAGACTGAGCATGTCGTTACAAAGGCAATGGTCCAGTCAACATTTGTGCCAAGTTTGATTAGTATTGAAGTATTTTTCATAGTTTCATAGAAGTTTGAACTTGTAACAGGAGGCTTTTCAATGAAAACGGCCATTTTTCACAATAATTATGCTCATGAGGGAAAGGGTTAACTTAAAAAATTAAAAATGTGAGAAAAAAACAAAATTAGTTGAAAGGTTACATGTTATCATAGAAAAACTAAATTTGGGGTAATTCCAAAGTTTTTCATAATTTTTTGTTAAATAACACTTATAACATGTCAGAAGAGAAAATTAAACATAATATGATAAATGTTGAACCCTGATATAAATTACAAATGTATTTGTTTACCTGGGTGCCAGACCATACTTTAAACCTAAAATATAATTATGTTAATAATCTTATTATTTTCTATATATCTCAATAAACTAGGTAATAGTCGTTTTCCTCCCTACAGTACACGCCTCCTCCATGAAAAATAATAAGTTTAATATGTTGAATCTTCTTTTACTTTAATTATTAGAAATTGTTTATTTAAGCTTAAATCTACCTTCTTTTGATATATTAAAGACATGTTCAGATATACATAACATGTTGTACTTTATGTAGTTATACTAATATATGTATGTGTACGGCAATCTAATGCTAAATATACATTAGTTAATGGAAGACAGTTCCTCTAGGTTAAGCTACATATATACATAGTAGAGCTTTATAAGTGTTTATTTCTTTTCAATTGCTAAAGTGTGTTGCTATTCCAACATTTTGTTGTTATTGTAATTTTAATTATGTTTTCCATCATATGTAGTATTTCAATAGTTGTAAGAGTGTACAGTTCAGATGTATTTTATTGTAAATACTTAGTTTCTTTTATCAATTGTAATTCAATAAATTTTAATCGTGCCATGAAACGGTGAGATACTATAATTAATTGTTGCTGTTTTTTTTTTCATTTTTAAAGTTTAAATAGTCTCTAGCATGTAAAATAAATCATTGAGTAATTCAAGTTGTCCTTAAGGCTACATTTTCTTAGATTGTCATGTAAAACTATGATCTGATTTATTCTTTATTCTAACACGACCCGCATCTTTTCACTATTTAATATAGAAAAACCTAGCTAAAGATACTTCAGCGAACAGGTTTTATAGTAGTTATAGACTGTCGCAACGTCAAAATAATATATGTTATTTTGGTTTTGGAGTGATATATGTGGATATATTACCTGTCAAGATTTTATATCACCCGAGCCGTGCCGAGTTAAGACGATTTTAAAATAAATCATTGCTACTTCAAATGAAACGTCGAAATAAGATTCCCTTTAGGATACCCCTTCACCATAACATGACGTCACATAAATACATGACGTATTTTCTTTCGAACATAACGGATGTAAACAAGAGAAAAGGAGTAGTCTGCTGAACGCACTTTTTTGGAATTAATATCAAGCTTTCACAAGGTCATATTTGTTTCCTATACTGACGAGAATATGTATCATTACTCTATTTTGGTAAATATTTATCATTTGACAGTTTAAAAGTACTTGTAAATCGGAATTTATATCGCGTAAAATCAAACCGTATGCGCATCGCACGGCGCATGTTGTTTACAACGTGGGGTACCCATCGGGGAAATTTAATGTGTATATTACCCGTCTGGCTCGGTAATATCAATTTCTTTCGGGTGATCAATATCCAATCAAAAAGGCGGAAAAAATCTGGAAGGGTAATAAAAGCGACATATAAAGTTATAGAAACCAGAACTATGAAAAACCGAGTGTGTGTTATTATGCAATAAAGTCACAGAACTTAAAATACGGTCTATATTTAGATATGTGACATAAAATTTTCGATTAATGTTTCATTAGATGTAGGTCTAAGCTGCAAATTTCAGATCATGCACCCTCTCTGTTTTCTCAGAATAATCACTCTTATTGTGGAAAATGACCCAAAACTGAAAAGCATTACAACGCTGTTCACTCAAATCAGACTAAGAAAAGCACAAAGTATGATTTTTAATTTATGTCTAAGTCTGATCTATGGAAGAATTTCAAATTTCGATTTTTTTTTTACCTTTGGTCCTCAGTGGAGTTTCTATGACCAACAATTTTCCAAGCTCACAGAGGGCTATTGATCAGTCAAAATCAATGTCAGAGTAAATGTCCTTGTACAGTGACCTCTATTTATGCATTAAGATTAAAGTAAATACCTTCAATACATTTACAAAAGAAAATAATTCAGTAAAACCCACCTTAGAGTTACGAGTTTTGGATAAATTTTGTTTCGGAAATGACTTAGATTACAGGATGTTTTAGTTATTTAAAGGTATTTAACATACAGGTTGGTGGTTCTAATCATGTACCCACAAATTAATGAAATACTAGTACACAAAAGTATCTTCTTCCACTAGAAAAGAATACAAATTATGGCATGTGGTGTACATAAGACATGTATTTTATAGATTTGGGAGTTGCCTCAAAGATAAGACTAATAAAGGCCCAATGAAGTCTTGGAAGTGGCCATCTTGTGATAATTCAGATAAAGATCTATAATATATATTTAGTCTGTTGAAAGTCATATTAAAGCTTTCACCAGTATAGAGCCAGGCCAGACTTCAGTATATAAAGTATATAATGTGTAGTTTGACCAGGCCCTGTATTGATAATGGATTGTTACAAAAAATGAAAGCTGGAAAAGTTCATTTAAGAAATTTATTATCTCATAGATTGATCTGAACATACTCTTTATGTTAGTACTAATACAGATACAAATAAAGCCTAGTAGCCCTAATCAGCCCAAGTTTTCAAATAACCCACATGGAATTGACATTACTTTGTTGTTAATAGTTTTAATAGTGTCATTGATGATTGCAATTGATAAAAAATGTAGTCATTAAGATATAGAGGAAAGAAATATATAAACTTCCTCAAGCAACATGCCTTCACATTCTTTATATTTTGATAGAAATTTTCCAAAAAAGTTCTAATTAGTTAAAATGTTAATGTGACAGGCCGAATTTGCCTGAGCTTTGAATTTGGAGCAGTCCATGAAAAGTTTAAGGGATTTCATATTCAAAATACCAAAAAATGTTTTAGTTAAATTTTTCATACAAGGTTCACATACTTCATCTTTTTATCATATATCAGAATGATTAGGTTTGACAATATTTTTAATAACGGGTAACTATCTAGAAAACAAAATCTTTTATTTTGAAATGAGATTGTTAAATTGTAATGATGCAAGAGTGCTGTACGGGAGAGAACTCTTGCAAAACTGTTCAATTTCTTAATTTTCAAGAGGAAAACAACCTGCTACTTCCCGGACGGCGATAACTCTACCCCCCTTTCATTTAAATGTAGTCATTAACTCCGGATACAAAATGGTTTAACTTGAAATAAGATTGTTTAAATGTTATTTAACAGATACACGAATCTCATCATTTGAATTGAAAAAATTTTATAACACAAATTATTTCTGATACAAGAGTGTTTGGTTTGAAATAAGATTGTTGAATTATTATATCATATATAAAATGATTTTTTCAATAAAAGGCCCGAGTAGTTGGCACCCTTAAGGTCAAAGTTTATTGTTTGCTGTTCATTGTATAATGATGGTCATTAAGAAACCAAGTCAATAATTTCACCTTGGTTGCATTCCAGAAAATTTTGGAGGTTTTAGCCCTTTTCCTGCTGGAACTCAAAAGTGGTTAGCCATCATTTTTATAGATTCAGACGGCCAACCAGAATATCCATGCCTAGAACTGAATGTGGTTAGCCATCATTATAGAGTCAGAAGGCCAGCCAGAATATTCATGCCTGGAAATGAATGTGGTTAGCCATCATTATAGAGTCAGAAAGCCAGCCAGAATATCCATGCCTGGAACTGAATGTGGTTAGCCATCATTATAGTCAATCAGGAGGCCAGCCAGAATGTCCATGCCTGGAACTGAATGTGGTTAGCCATCATTATAGAGTCAGAAGGCCAGCCAGAATATCCATGCCTGGAACTGAATGTGGTAAGCCATCATTATAGAGTCAGAAGACCAGCCAGAATATCCATGCCTGAAACTGAATGTGGTTAGCCATCATTATAGAGTCAGAAGGCCAGCCGGAATATCCATGCCTGGAACTGAATGTGGTTAGCCATCATTATAGAGTCAGAAGGCCAGCCGGAATATCCATGCCTGGAACTGAATGTGGTTAGCCATCATTATAGAGTCAGAAGGCCAGTTGGAATATCCATGCCTGGAACTGAATGTGGTTAGCCATCATTATAGAGTCAGAAAGCCAGTCGGAATATCCATGCCTGGAACTGATTGTGGTTAGCCATCATTATAGAGTCAGAAGGCCAGCCGGAATATCCATGCCTCGAACTGAATGTGGTTAGCCATCATTATAGAGTCAGAAGGCCAGCCGGAATATCCATGCCTGGTACTGAATGTGGTTAGCCATCATTATAGAGTCAGAAGGCCAGCAGGAATATCCATGCCTGGAACTGAATGTGGTTAGCCATCATTATAGAGTCAGAAGGCAAGCCGGAATATCCATGCCTGGAACTGAATATGGTTAGACATCATTATAGTCAGAAGGCCAGCCGGAATATCCATGCCTGGTACTGAATATGGTTAGCCATCATTTATAGCCAGAAGGCCAGCCGGAATATCCATGCCTGGTACTGAATGTGGTTAGCCATCATTATAGAGTCAGAAGGCCAGCGGGAATATCCATGCCTGGTACTGAATGTGGTTAGCCATCATTATAGAGTCAGAAGGCCAGCCGGAGTATCCATGCCTGGAACTGATTGTGGTTAGCCATCATTATAGAGTCAGAAGGCCAGCTGGAGTATCCATGCCTGGAACTGATTGTGGTTAGCCATCATTATAGAGTCAGAAGGCCAGCCGGAATATCCATGCCTGGAACTGAATGTGGTTAGCCATCATTATAGAGTCAGAAGGCCAGCCGGAATATCCATGCCTGGAACTGAATGTGGTTTAAGCCATCATTATAGAGTCAGAAGGCTAGCCGGAATATCCATGCCTGGAACTGAATATGGTTAGCCATCATTATAGTCAGAAGGCCAGCCGGAATATCCATGCCTGGTACTGAATGTGGTTAGCCATCATTATAGAGTCAGAAGGCCAGCCGGAATATCCATGCCTGGTACTGAATGTGGTTAGCCATCATTATAGAGTCAGAAGGCCAGCCGGAGTATCCATGCCTGGAACTGATTGTGGTTAGCCATCATTATAGAGTCAGAAGGCCAGCCGGAGTATCCATGCCTGGAACTGATTGTGGTTAGCCATCATTATAGAGTCAGAAGGCCAGCTGGAGTATCCATGCCTGGAACTGATTGTGGTTAGCCATCATTATAGAGTCAGAAGGCATGCCTGAATATCCATGCCTGGAACTGAATGTGGTTAGCCATCATTATAGTCAGGAGGCCAGCCGAAACATCCATACAATCTGACCAGGATCCAAACTGTTGGCTGCTCAATTTTTCTATTTTGCTCATTATTGAATTCCCTTCATCTTTGAAGGAATGGACTGTTCCAAATTAAAAGCAGACACAAATTAAGCGCTACTGAAATATATAAGCGTAACATTTTACATAGAAAACTAGGAGGGTCCAATGTAATCGAATTATACCTTTCATTAACTGAAAAAGGGGTGATCCAAGTCCATTTATACTCTTGTAGCCATGACCTGCAGGATGTTTTTTGCAGTCTAGGAAAGAGGAAAGTCACTTTAAACAAAACACTGGTTACAATGCAAATTTAATTCTTCTTTCATAACTGCCAAGTTTTCATGTATGAGTAACTAACAGAGTGCCTTCTGTTCAGCCACATAACTTTTCATGGCATACATTACAAAAGTCTGAAAAAAATCTAGTTTTCAGAAACCATAAGGACGAGAGTCATCACTGTTAAAAACAAAGAATGGTCAAAATACTATTCCAAGGTAAGTAACTGAACAATATTTGTGCTCATTAATGAAGACAATCAATTCACAAACAACAATGTTTATAGGTAATCAAGCAAAATTCAATAAATTGACCTTCAAAGTCATTGATGGTTGGAGCAGTGGCCTAGTGGTTAAGGTGTCTGTAAAGTGAATAATATAAGTTGCAAGAACTTGTTTTGCAATCAAGCTAAAATAAAAAAGTTTAAACCATTGATGAGTAGAGGTCATGAAACAGATTTACAGTGGGCATAGGTTCAAACCTTATTGGGGACAATCTTTTTTCTTCTTCAATTTTTGTACTTTGTTCTTTTTATCTGGTCAGACTGGTTTTGCATTAAAATTAAATCTTAATTGGTTTCCTAGCAGTTTCCGGCCACAAATCGCACTTTTTAACAAATAAAAACAGAGGGGTACAAAACTTTGACAGGACAAAGTTAGGTACCTGTCCAGCATTGCCATGTGTTTAATGTTACACTTTCATTTTTTTTTTAATTTGAATATAGGCCTGAAATGTACTGCCTTTTTCACCTTTATTAAAAAATTCATAGCAGTTTTCCGGACCTTTTTTATTTTGAATATAATTCAGTACCATAAAGCAATATTAAGATGATTTTATCAGACAAACAGAACTTCCCAACCTTTTCCGTGTCGTCTGCAAAAATATTTTCCGAAGTATTGATTTACCTAAAATGGGGTCTTAGTTATTGCGCATGGATATTCAAACTA
The DNA here is from genome assembly GCF_026571515.1 of Ruditapes philippinarum. Taxonomy (NCBI): domain Eukaryota; kingdom Metazoa; phylum Mollusca; class Bivalvia; order Venerida; family Veneridae; genus Ruditapes; species Ruditapes philippinarum. The sequence continues at coordinate 96,912 of NW_026856049.1, forward strand.
GAATTCCCCAGGTGTTGCTTATTTTTGAATGTTGCAAGTTCTCTTATGTAACTTTTAATAACAGGCAAAACTTCAAAACACTATTTTAAATGCTGTTTAGAATAGAAAACAAATGTTTCTCTGATTGATAAAGTAATGTGGATGCCTTACTAGTAAAAATAGACTGTACTAGACAAAAATGATAAACGGCAGGAAAACTGCTAGGGGACGGAAACTGCTAGGAAACCAGTAATTAAGAAAGATTTCAATTTTGTATATACTTTTTAGTGTAAAATGAGTGAAAATATGGTAGATTTAAGAGCACTTTTAAAATATTGTCAAATATACATCTAAAACCTTAAAGGGTTGTTGTGTCCCAGTATGAAGGCAATCAAAAATATAAAAAATATAACCAACATTATAGTTTTCAGACGGCAACATCAACATGACTATAGCCATAGATGATTTCTGAAATTGGTGTCTAGTAAACCTGAGCCTTTACAATTCATAAACAAGCCTTTTTGTTCAGTTTCATTTTTTTACAATGATTTATTCAATAATAGCATTTGTTTACATATATTTTAGTGCAGTACATGTGTTTAACATATATAATTATATTATCTTCTTTACTTTATGATATATAGAATTGACAACAAACTTAATCATTATTTTATGTCAGTAATAACAGATTTATGAAGCTCATTATGTTGTGCATATACCAAATGAAATTAAAGGAATAGCCTTTGTATAATTAAATTATCTTTAACTATGCAAATAAAAATAACAAGAAAGTTCATTGAATTGATATTCCAAGCCATACCAAAAAACCACTACACAAAAAGCTGTAAGTAATTGGAAGTATATAATAGAAGTGAAAAATAATTTGGTAGCTTTACTTATAATGACACAATCCCCATGATATTAAAAAGCGTCAAATCAAAATAACATATAAGACATAAGTAAATGACATCCTTTTGAGATAGTACATGTATTACAAGAATTACCACCAAAAATGTATCATTATGAAATTGTGTAATGTCATTTACTAAAAATTACAATTATAGGATGAAAGTGTAGTGAAGCAAGCAAATTTATACACTGAATTCAATTAGACCAGGAATTTATCTTTAACATAATTTAATAATTAACTTTTTACTTAACTTTTATTTGTATAGATACTGAGAAATATACCTGTATAAACAAGAACTGGATGATGCTCCCCGAATAGGATTTGGACACAGAAAAGTAAACCTCTTGTAGTTTCAGAGTTATGTCCTAGACAAAGTTCAAAGTGAAATAATTCCAAACCTAGGCAAAACAGAGTTACTGTTCTTTGCACTGCTCATCGACCCAATGATATCGATTCACATACAAAGTTTCATGTTGATACCTCTTGTTGTTACAAAGTTATGTCCGGACAAAGCGGCAACTATATGCTCACCCTTCAGGGAGCAGGATAAATTAAAGCTCATACAAGAAAATTAAATAGAATCTCTTTAAAGATACTAAAAATTTAAAACATTGCAGTCCTACAGTATAGTTACATTTATGTTCTTTTTTTAAAAATTGTGTAATACAAAATATTATAAAAGGGAAGTAACAGGTGCATTCTACTTTCTGGACAGAAATTTTTGCATCTTAAAAAAAAACTTGTAAATTATTATGATCTTTAAGATTTACTATGCCTTCATCTATATACATTAAAGCCAATTTTGATTACAATAAAACCATGATGTTCAATCCCGGACATTAAATGGACTTTTTTCTTGTAAGCATAACTTAGGACCATAATTTAATAATATAAATGTACCTCGATTGTACTAAATATGTTGATCATTTCCTTATACACATGATAAGACATATTAAAATCTAGCACATCAGTGTAAAAAAACTTATCTTTTACAAAATTTCTATTTTAAATTTTTTAAAAGGTTATATGTTTCAATTTTTTCTAACTTCTTTTCAAAAAGAATGTTTTTATAGCTGGACAATAAGATTACATAAAAATGTAAAATTTCTGGCTGCAAAGAATTTTTAATTCTTACCGGGACATAAATCCTCTCCGGGACAGACACCTTATTTCCGGGACTTTCCCGGACGTCCGGGAGGTTATGGCATGTATGGCATTTGATGATCATTTACTTCCCATCAGATACATACATGCTGAGTTTTATTACAATAAAATAAATGACTTTTGTAAAATTTGGTCTTTTTTTAAAAAATAATTATGGGTCATAACTCAAAAATGCCTGTTTAGATCTTTTAAATATTAAAGCATTATTTTCTTTCTATTATATACCTCCTTGCTGTGTTTCATTCCAATGTAATGATTTTTTTATATATGGCTCAAATTGGCAGTTTTCCATGCTAGCCCCTGACTATAAAGGCCCTACATGATGGGGATCAATTAATATTGATTAATATGAATGATTGGCAGATACATGGTTAAAATCTAGGATGACTGATATTAAAGTTCAATTCTGTACCTGTACAGTTTCAATTTGTTTCAGAAGAACAATGATGTTGTTAAAGGTTTTATAGCTTTAGTGGCCATCTTGTTCAGCTGACTGGAACTGTTTAAGTAATATTTTCAGAGGACCACTGAGAATGATGTTCTAGTGCATGTTAAAAACTTTTATTATTGTTTATATATCAATTTTCATTACACTTACTATACACAAAATGTTACAATAAATATTACATTATACATGTGTTCTATCTACAATCTAAAAACATTGCTGAATACTGTTTACCATACTGTTAGTATTGAGTGACATTCAACAGACCATTACACATCAGTTTAAAAAAAATATGAGTCTTGTACTCTATCAGGATGATCATCAAGGCTATGAATCAAATGATTCTCCAGTTATCTAGTGAAAATGAACTATTCTTCCAACTGTCATTTGCAAAACATTTACAATCGAGCGAAAAAGTAACTTAACTATTTATCATGCTAGAGACCAAATTTCTAGCAATATTGCACATGAACATGAAAGAAGTCCTCCTCAATGTTGCAATAAATTTTGCTTTTAAATATTCAAAATAATGTTTTCAACAGTTCATCATAAAGCAATGAAAGTAAAAACTTGGCTGTAAAATCATAACGAGACACAAAGAAAGTCTATGTTTGTCCTATAAAGTTGAAGGTTGAATTCTCATCCCTAAAATGGTGGAGGGGGAGGGGGTGGTGGGGGTGGTGGAGGGGCGCCATCTTGTGTTGGTTGTGGTTCAGGAGCAACAGGTGCTGACCCATCAGTAGCTTGAGCACTTGGGCTTGAACCATCTGTAAAAAAAAAAGAAAATAATGATTAAGTAATCAACTACAAAGTCTCCTTATTGGTTTATTTAAAGAGAATTAATATAAAGAAACTGTAAACAAATTACAGTGGAACCTGTCTAATCCGAACTCGTCCAGACCAGAAGAAAAGTTCGGATTAGAAAGGTTTCCGAATTAGACATTTTTTTACATGTTTGTTCATGTTATTGGCAGAATAGTCTAAAGAAGGAAAATGGGAATGCATTTGAAATTGCAATATAAATATTTCATTTTTGCAATCTCTTATCGTTCATTTTAATTAATGTGAATACAAAAATAAATAAAGAAAAATAAATAAATAAGCAAAAATGTTATGTCCTCAAGGGTTTATGTCCTCAAGGGTAAGTTAACCTACAATGTTAAACAGGAGGCTGAGATATGATAATATATTCATACCAGCATTCGTCAATCGTTAACGCTTATCCGATTCAGCTATTATCGGAATTCACTGACAGTTTCCATTAATTTCCAATACTTAATCTAGTGTCATTAAATTCATTACAAAAGATTAATAAAGTTTCCTTTTAAAAGGAAAGGCTTGCACAGTTGTGCCTTCATCCCAACATATTTAGTTGTTTTCATTTTTGTAAAAACGAATATTTTTGTCAAAACGATTTGAAATCTATTCTCTATTGTATAAAACTAATAAAGAAAATAATCAATCGTAAAAATACTAACGTGGAGATCTATCTATCATACTGAAAGGAAACAAGTGTGCACATTTCATTTCCACTTCGTTACGTGGTACCAATTAATAAGCTAGCATGTTCACAGATACGATGCGCTATCTATAGATCATCACGTGGTAAGGTTAATGATATGCATGGGCTATTTTTAGATTACCTCACCAAGTTCAGTAGATCTAAATATAACTCGATCATGCACTAATATTCTGTGTGATTTGGACCACCCTTTGAAGACGGAATACTACTACAGTCAACATCCTCAATTGTATAAAACTAATACAGACAAAAAACAATTATAAAAGAAACTAACTTTTGCGTCTTGAAAAAGAATTGAAACGGAACAATTTCGTTTATAATTTATTACGGTTTAAATCAATAAATCAAGTAAAAATACGAATCCTATTTATATAAACAAACTGGGATTACCAAAGTAACTAAAATAGCTTAGATTTCCGTAATATTACTTCGTCTGATTCCGCAGTATGACGGAATCGCCCGAATTGTCACAATTGCAATCGGAACTACATCGGCTATTATCATTAATCCGAAGAGTGACGGAAAAGGCCGAAAAGTTGCGATTGGCACGATTGCAGCTGGTTTCCCGTTCAATCATGCACTTACAAATGTAAGCAGAAAACCACCTAACCGGAACAAGTTTTCCAAATGAAATGGCTTGCAGCCGTGGCTGCAAGCCAAAAAGATATTTCAATTGCATTATATCAAAATATTTATTGAAGGTGAGCAATTATAGTAGATATCGAGGCAAGCTAAGTGTGATTTTCACACCTTCGCAGATCATACGTTTCACCCATTAATCAAGTGAAATTACTCTTATCAGTTTGTAGTATTTTTACACCTGCAAGATGTCCGATTATTTGTTATCTTGAATGTAGGTGTGATATTTAGCAAAATCAGTTTAGATCCGAGAGTGAAATAATAACAAAAAAAAATCGTCCAGAATTCGAAGTAGACAGGTTCCGGATCCGAAAGGTTTTTTACTATTGAAATAGAACAAATAAAGTCAGGACCGGACACTTCGTTCGGAAAGAAAGGCTTCCGGATTAGAAGGGTTCGGATTAGCAAGGTATAAATTTTCAAATATTTGACCTTGAATGTCATCCTTGACCGTCAGCAGGCAAGACTAAGGCATGGGTTCTGCATATTGCCTTGTTAAGGTGAACATTTGAGTCAAGTTAGAACAAAAATCCTTCAAAAGGTACAGCATTTTGTAGTGAACACATAATTGTATATTTGACCTTCAAGTTGACCTTAACTCTGAACCAGCACAGTTCTGCACATTGTCTTGTTAAGGTGACCATTTGAGCAAAGTTTTACAAAAATTTCACTCCATTTTAAGTGCACTGGGTGGTACATTTTATCTTGTGACATATACTTGGAAAAGATGTATTAGCGTATCTGGAATACAAATTCAAATTCATAGTTGATCTTAAACAATCAGTTAGATCTTCTGATGCATTTTCATGCAACTAAATGTGAAGTATTATATCATTTGATTTTAATAAGACTGATTCAAAGTAATACTTATTACACAGGGGGGGGGGGGGGGGGTTTCACCTTATATAACAGAGGCCTATCAGAGGAAGGTTTCTTCCCAATAGAAATTTTCTTGAAAATCAAGCACCTACAAATTATCAATTATCATAACAACTTTATTTTGGACAAATTCCCAGGATATTTTGGCTGAAATTGTTACCTCTAGAGTGCTAACAAGGTTTTTCCATAGTTTGGCTCTGTGACCTTGTTTCTAGTTGACCAAATTTCAAACTTGAGCTATAATTTATGAAAACAACCTTTTTGATAAAATTCTAGGATATTTGGGCTAAAAATGTTACCTCCTGTTAACAAGGTTCTGAGACTTATTTTTATACCCTATTTTTGTGCCATTCAATACAGTTTTTTTTAATCCCAGATGTCCAAAGATGGCCAATATTCAAACTCGCCTGAAAGGAGTTTCCACTTTGACTGATAGTTTATGTGGTTTCCTTTAAAAAAAAAGAAAAAAAAGATAATGGAGAAAATGAAGGACATAAACTATTGAATGTTGACCCGGACAAAATGAAGGACATAAACTATTGAATGTTGACCCGGACAAAATGAAGGACATAAACTATTGAATGTTGACCCGGACAAAATGAAGGACATAAACTATTGAATGTTGACCCGTACAAAATGAAGGACATAAACTATTGAATGTTTACCCGGACATACAGAGATACGCTATCCCTGTACCAAACACATTATTATTATATACCACATTTCTATAGCACTCTTTTCATAAATAGTAAATGTTCAAGAGTGCTTTTCATAAATCTGATAAAACATAATCAAATATATGACATATTAAGGTACAATATTAATTAAGTAAACCTATTAAACAATAATGATTATCGAAAACCTATTAAGGATGGTAAGAAATACAGACACATTTAGTTTAAAATCAAGACTCAATTTAACACATGACCATCTTCAACATCAAATCTTACATCTGTAGGCCAAAGCATTCTTTAGGTCATAAAAGCAAACAGAGTGTACTGCCAATAAATCAGGTATGCAAATCTTACAGACAAGCAGAATATACTTTCAGTGAAATGTGTATGTCTTTTTTTTGCACGCAGCAAAATCATTTTTAAAAAATAGTGTATGAGTCAACAAATTAAATGATGTAAATTACGCATGAAATACTGCTCCAAATACCTTTGTCTTTTTCTTCTTTTTCCTCCTCTGCTGCTGTCATATCAGCTCGGAAAAATATCCTTGCACTGCTCAGTGAGTAGAATAACAAGTCAAACTCCTAAAATCATATCAATAACACATACATTATCAAACTTATCAAATCTCATACATATATATAAAAAAGATTTATATCAAGAACAGAAACTTGCCATATTGACCATATTCTTATTTTGAAAGGCTACTCAATAGATTCTTGTTTACCAATTTATTTTGAAATCCCATCAAGCAATCACAACCAGGGTCTTCATAAAACATTGCTATATATCCAGTTTGATTACAATACAATGTATCTTATTTCTATTGTCTGGAAGCCATTTATCTATTTTTAGTAACAGTGACCTTGACCTTGATTCCAGGGGGTCCAAAAGCAATCCCAACCCGGGTCTTCAAATAAGCTTTCTGTAAACCGAGTTTGATTACAATATCTCATTCCTAACTCTAACTATTGTCCGGAAACCATTTTTCTATTTTTAGTAATGGTGACCTTGACATTGACCACATCATTCCATCAACCTGGTTCTTCATTGCAGCTTGCTATATACCAAGTTTGATTACAATATCTCATTTTTAACTCTAGTTATTGTCCTGAACCATTTTTCTATTTTCAGTGACCTTTACCCCTAGGGGTCCAAAAGCAATACCAACAGGGGTTTTTACATAATGTTGCTATATACCAAGTTTGATTATTATTTCTTGCATAGCAGACTGGCTTTTCCATGAGCTTTACCCATGCCGGAAATTTCATCTGGCATGGGTGGCGCCAGTTGAGTCGCATGCCATACAACGTCATTTTAGCACACTTTATGAATGAACAGCGTTAAAATGACATCATTTTAGAAGGGAAATATGTGCTTAGGATAACGTCATTTCGCCGTTGTTATTTAAGTTGTAAATTCATACGCTATTGTAAGAAAATAGTTATGGATGAAATGACTTTAATTTCCATGAACATATATCATATTGAGGTAAACCATTTTAAATATAAAATAATATAGCAGAATATGCAAGAAAAAATATCTGACATATGTTTGCGGTTCGGATTGGAATATCTGTCCCTTGAGAAGCCGCCCATGGGCTGGTCCCCTCGGGAAGGATAATTCCGGTCCGAACTGCAACATATGACAGATATTATTAAACTTATTCCAAACTAAAATTAGTTATCGTCCATAACCCATGAAGTGGAAGAATGACTGACAGACCAACTGACCGGCCGACAAGCTGACTTCTATATATACGCTAAACTTTGTTTGTGGGGGTAAAATTAATTCTTCGAAAAAGTAGACCTTCTATCAAAAGGCCCATCTTCTGTAGATAATTATTCATAAACTGACCATGAGGAACACATCCAGACGTTTCTGTGTCAATGACATGGTTTGTTGTAGCTTCTCATCAGATCTGCTTGATGCACCTTGCTGTTGCTTCTGAAGAGTTTCCTGTATATAAAATACTTATGGTTAGTTAAAGTTCTTTCAAAATCTCATTCAAAAAACTATTTTTTATTAAATTGGAGACAATGAAGATAGGGAGTATTTTACATATCAAGTAACAGGGGCGTTAATTGAACATGCACAATTAAGTAAGATGCAGTATCATGTTAATGCACTGTTGATTGAAAAACATATCCCTGGCAGTCGGATTCTATTTTGAAATAATATAGAAGTAAGTAAGATTATTATAACTAGAGCTATCACTTAAGATGATTCATACCCCCACCCACCACCTGAACTTTCTGAAAAATAAGTGGTCTTAACCTTTTCCCTCATATAAATGTGTTTTAACAGCTTTTTGTCCCCCCCCCCTTTTTTGAGGCCTCAAACAGTGAAAAAATGGCCTATTTAGGCCCCAAACACTGTTTTTCGTTTGAGAAATGCTGTTAAAAAAAGTGACCACTTTTTCGGCGCCGCCCCTGTTAAAATGTTACATCAGGGGGTTGCCAGAAGGGGGATGTGACCCCTTCTGTTTGGGGGGTTTGAAGGGGGGCGGTAGTCCCCCTCATTGCCAAGAAAATTTTCGTGCAAAATAGTGATTTTTGGCAATTTTGAGACGTCCACCCGTTGCCATGGTACGAGAAATTTAGGATTGAGCATGCTGTAACAGAGGTTATCATCTAGTCAACATTTGTGCCAAGTTTAATCAGTATTGAAGCATTTTTCATAGTTTCATAGCAGTTTGAACTTGTTACAGGACACTTTTCAATGAAAACGGCCATTTTTCGCAATATGCTCATGGGGTAAAAGGTTTAACACAACCTATATTTTATGATGTTTCATCTGTGTAACAAAATTTATTACATTTAATTGCCTTATTTAAAGAGTATGATTATCTTTTAAACATTATCTTTGTAAAAAAATGTATGAAAATAATTTTTCTATTTTTAGTAATAGTGACCTTGACCTTTAACATAGGACTCCAACAGCAATCTCACGCTAGGTCTCTTCAAAAACTTGCTTTATGCCAAATTAAATTACAAGACATCATTCGTCACTCCGAGTTATCTTCCAGAAACCATTTAACACTTGACCTCTAGGTGTGACCTTGGGGGTAGCAACCTAATTATTGAGCTCTGCACATTGTCTCACAATGGTGACCACTTGTGCCAAGTTATTTAAAAAAATTTTCAGCAGTTTAAAATTTATGGAGCGAAAACAAAATGTAGGCTTTTTTACCACCTTTAAGTGTGACCTTGACCTTGGGGGTAGCAACCAAATAATTGCGCTCCACACATCATCTCATCTCAATGGTGATTACTTGTCAGAATATCATTCAATTTTTTTTTTCAGTGGTTTAAAAATTATAGAGTGGACATGAAATGTACACTTTTTACACTTGACCTTTAAGTGTGACCTTGACTCTAGGGGTAGCAAACGTATTATGGCGCTCTGCATTTCGTCTTATAATGGTCATCACTTGTCCCAAATTATCTAAAAAAAAATTTCAGTTTTCAAATTTATGGAGCGGACACAAAATGTAGACATTTGAACACCTGACCTTTAAGTGTGACCTTGACCTTGGGGGTAGCTTACAGTTACCTACTGTTCCAATAGTGTCCCAAGTATCTTTATGTTTGTACTGACAACAGACAGACGGACTGGCGACAGAGGCCCTTCCTATAATCCCCTCCCCGCTATGCGGAAGAAGAGTAAAAATAAAGTTTAAAGTTTTCCCTTCCTTTTTAACTTCAAAAGGGAGGCTATTCACACTTGTTGTTTTGTCCAAGTATGAAGTTCAATTTGACTTCTGAAAATGTGCACATGGTCCAAATTTCATAGCTGTACATCAAAGGACAAGAAAGTAGGTCACTGCGTCAAATTATCTAGGTAAGTTGATATCAAAGTTCAACTGTGCACATAGGGATAATTTTTAAAGATTTTTTAAGAATTTACCACAAACAAATAAAGAAAACAAACAATGCCATTTGGTATGGCCAATTTTAATCCCAAGGCTGTTGTTTGAAAATGCTTCATGATGTTTCATGCCAATTATCTAAGCTCTAACCTATATGGCTTCAGAGGAGATGTTTTTTTTAAAGAATTTTACTGTAAACAAATAAGGAAGTTCATGAACCCTTGGGCGTGGCCGATTTTGATCCGAGGGCTTTTACTTGAACAAGCTTGGTAGAGGTCCATTTCATGATGTTTCATGCCAAATATCTAAGCTTTAACGATTATAGTTTTAAACAAGATGATGTTTAAAGACTTTTCTTTTGCCTGCATGAATGAGTTGGTTTTTTTTTTAACAACTTAACACCCAAGGATCATTCCTAGTAAAAGTGTTGATATTACTGACCTTGTGTCATTAGGAGATGCTGTAATATGAATATAATCTGGAATATAAAGTGATATAAAAGAAACAAGCAAAGTTAACTATCTAAAGGTAACTTAAAAATGCATTGAAACTCGAGTGTGGATGGATCCTGGGTGATGAGTGGATGACAATAGCTCAACTTTTGCATGTTATTCTCTGGTAAGCTAATATCCAAAGGAAATGACTTTAATACATTTAAAATAGAGTACCTAGCTACTATTACAGTTTAAAAGGTACAGAAATATTAATGCAATAAGAACATGTATACCTTTTCCTTGGCATATCTATCTCTCACAGACTGGAACCAATGTAGAGAGTCAAACTCATGGTACTGGTCCAATAACTTCAATATATATGCAAGACCTAAAATTTACATAAAGTACCAAAATCAGTTACATACAATCAAGCCTTTATACAAAAAAACCTTTCTGGTAGTAAACAAGGAACAGTCACAGACTGCCAAATCTCCCTCCAATCAGGAGAAAAGTTGAAAAAAGAAGACAGTCCAATTGCACACAGTAACAGCAAAGGGCAATAGCCTGAATATGAGCAAAAAATGTAAAGTCTTATATTAAAATCAAGTCATCAAGGTACGTATTTCAGTGTAACTTTTACCTATCATTGCAGAGTACTGTATAAGTAATAGAAAGAGCACCGAAACACGAGGCTATCTGATTTGTACGAGGGGGTGTAGCCCCCAAGTATAAATCAGATTGCCGAGTGTTTTGGTGTTCTTTCTCTTTTGTATCATAGTCAAACATAAAAACACGTTCCCTGTTGTCACGATTTTAAACCCCGGGAAAAAGTTACCAATGAACGAGCATCTGAATATGATATTTCTGTTGCTTTTCCTTTCTCTGCCGTCACAATATGTAAACCCCAGCAAAAATGAGCCAATCAACGGGCATGATCTGGAGTGCGGGTAACTGATACCTGCACTCCAGTTACCGCACTGTGCATGTATATGTATACGATTTAACTCTGACACTTTTTCAACAGAAAGGTCCCCAAACTGTGATACAAGTGGTTAATTTTGCGACATGGAAAAATTTGTGATTTTTGCGAAATTATTCACGAATATTTGATTGCGTAAAAATTATTTCTGTTTAGGCAAACTTTCTTTTATCATTTGAACACACGTTTTCATACAGCAACTTACATGAATAAGTTTTACCCTTCATGTAATGAGATTCATTTTTCATGTCCTTTATCAAACTAACAATGGAGTTTTCAAACAATTATATAAATAATAAAGGTATTAAACAACTGAATAGAATACAATAGCGGCATATTTTTAACATGTACCTGCTTAATAATTGATATCACCAAAAACAGTATTCAGTTCAAGAAATCCTATTTTCACAAACATTTCTGCATGCAAAAAGTCCACTTTTTGACATTCGCAATATTTTTGTGACGCATAAATATTCACTTATACAGTAAATAGATTTTTGAATCTAGATATATGCCATAAAGAAGAAAATGCATGTAACAATTTTAAATAGTCTATGCTGTAGGGTCATTGAATGTGAGTCTGATTTTATTTTAGACAAAGAAATTTCAGCCAGTGAATATGATACTACACCTAGTCATAACTGTGCATGCATAAATCTTATTGACTCAGTGAATATAATTCGCGCAGTTAATTTTCTTTGCTGTTTGGTCAATGAATATAAGGCTGATTTCATTTTTAGATTGGGAAAATCCATTTCAGCCAGTGAATATGATACTGCACCCAGTGAATAAGATTTTATGATTTGTGTTGTTGACTATTGTTTGAACCAATGAGAATGCAGCTATTTTTAGATCTTCTAATAATTCAAGTTACTAACTTATATTTTAAATGAGCTCCACATAAGTCAAAAAGACTAAAAACAGAAAATCTTACATAGTTCATTGGAGCACTTAATACTGAATAATATGCAGCAGATAATAAAGAAATATGCTGAGAACTAAACTGAAATTGGTATCTAGGTGTGATTTTAGCCAGATTTGATTCAAAAGGGTTTAAATACTTTTCAAAACATTTTAGCTCATTTTGCACCACATAAATGACTATTCTGGAAAACAGGAGTGAGCAAATAATCTGAAATTTTTCCACACAAAGATAGCCCAAAATCAAATGAATCCTAAGTGAAGTCTCCATACACACTTGTTTTATATGAAGTTTGATTAAAACATCTAATTTCTAGCTCTAATAATCAACCAAAAACCATTTTTCTATTTTCAGAAACAGGAAGCCCTAGTGGACCTTAAAGCATTCCCACACAAGGTCCAAATATAAGCCCCATATTATTAATATCTAAATTATAATATGCCACACTCTTAACTCTAGTTATCGGGCAAAAACCATTTTTCTATTTTTAGTGAGAGTGGCCCTGACCTTGACCATAAGGAGCCCAAAATAATCCCAAACTTGTGATAATTCATTCCTAACACAATTTTAAGTAACAGTGATATCGACTACAATATGTCACTCTTTACCTTATCATTGACTGGAAACCATTTTTCTATGTTAATCAACAGTTTCCTTAACCCTAGGGTGTTATTGACTGGAAACCACCTGTTTGAAGCCAGCTTATTTGTCCGTCATTCACCAATCTAATAAACAATAACACTTTAAAATTGAAAACTTTATTAATAAATCTGGAGGTTTCATACCCATAGCAAAACCATCATCAGTAAAGGCAGCTCCTACTTTGTTCTTTCTACTCATCTTCTCCTTACAACTTATTGAGTGTTCTACGAAATTCACAGTCTGAATAAAAAAATAATAAATCAAGATGTACATAGACAGTTCCTGTTTCTTTCATGAGAACATTGGTTGTGTATCTCTGAGGGAAAAAATTGTTTTATATTCTCACAATCAAAATATCCTCCTAATCTATGCAGTTTTTATGAAAGACATATGCCGTAGAGCTGACTTTACAGCATAACTAGTCCAAGAAAACCTCTGATACCACTTTGTTCACAGGCAAAATTGGGCAGTAGTAGAACAACACACCTTCCATAAGCTAGCTGAATAGCTTCTTTACATGAAAATATTCAATGTCTCTCGTGAAGCTCAAACCCACAATGGTGACAGGCTAGTCACCGAACGGTTATTCCTGTGAAATTAAAGCATGTGGTAAAGAAAAAGGTTGTTAAAAGTGCACAACAAATTTTGCAAAAATGTCATGCTTTCACATAAGCTAACCTCTGAGCATTTAAAAGCTATAACTCCAAACATAAACAAGAGGGCAATGATGGCCATGAATCATTCATTGGGGCGGCGTCACATTGCAATTATTCCTGTCAGAGTTTTGTTAAAATTGGTTGTAGAGTGGTTTAGAGAAGAAGCAAACAAAGATGGACTGACTGACAACACAGCATCAAACCAGTATACCCCTATTGCAACTTGCTGTACTAGGAGTAAAAATACTATTTTAAAAAGACACCCTCTGTTAAATTACAAAGACACACCAGATCTCTCTACTTCATATGAGAAGAACCTGCTTTTCAAATACATGTACATACTTCATCATGGTTTTCTTTTCAATTTATAATGGTACATAACTATACACTTACAAGTGGTGGCAGGATAACAAAGAAATTTCTAAGATGCATATTTTTGGGATTTCTGAACTCTGGAGAAAATACGTCTACCAACATCTGAAATGTAAAACAAGAGTTGTACAATCACTGTTTGCCTGACTTAAATTTGCTGGCTCATTGTATTTACATTAACAGGGCAAAACACATTTTTTAAACAAGGGCCATAACTCTAAATTTAAGGGACTTCTGGTGTGTAATTCATCAAGTGTGGGTACCCTTCCAGAATATTAAGGGACTTCTGGTGTGTAATTCATCAAGTTTGGGTGACCATTCCAGAATATTAAGGGACTGCTGGTGTGTAATTCATCAAGTGTGGGTGACCATTCCAGAATATTAAGGGATTTCTGGTGTGTTATTCATCAAGTGTGGGTGACCATTCCAGAATATTAAGGAACTGCTGGTGTGTAATTCATCAAGTGTGGGTGACCATTCCAGAATATTAAGGGACTTCTGGTGTGTAATTCATCAAGTGTGGGTGACCATTTCAGAATATTAAGGGACTTCTGGTGTGTAACTCATCAAGTGTGGGTGACCATTCCAGAATATTAAGGGGCTTCTGGGTGTGTAATTCATCAAGTGTGGGTGACCATTCCAGAATATTAAGGGACTGCTGGTGTGTAATTCATCAAGTGTGGGTGACCATTCCAGAATATTAAGGAACTGCTGGTGTGTAATTCATCAAGTGTGGGTGACCATTCCAGAATATTAAGGGACTTCTGGTGTGTAATTCATCAAGTGTGGGTGACCATTCCAGAATATGAAGGGACTTCTAGTGTGTAATTCATCAAGTGTGGGTGACCATTCTAGAAACATATATACCATTGAGGCATGCTGTAATTCTGCAGCTGGTAAAGATATAAAGTTTTGAAACAAAATGAAAACATGGTAATTCTATTTTGCATTTCTGTTTTTGTTTTTTGTTTGGGTGAACATATTTGGTTAGGGACACATTTTTCTCCTACCACTGTTCTTATAATTGAAGTGTATATTTAGTTACACATCTGCTACATAAAAAGCCCTAACGTGTGTATGAAGGGTATGAATAAAAACATGATTCTCAGGATACATAGCTACATGCTAGTATACACAGTTTACATAACTAAGTTTTAAAGAAATCCATTTTGTATTGTTGTAAGAGAAGCATTAACAAATTGGTATTAAAATTGTTTTGTAAAGTCAGTGCAATCATATTGACCGGGGACAAGCACTGACTCCATGATAACCCTTTAAAATTTGTTTACAGGCATATAGTAAGTTTTAATGAAATCCATTTTGTAATGAGTTACATTCATGAGATTTAACCAACAGTAGACAGACTGACCAAGGGACAAACTGACTCCAGTATATCCCCTTCAAACTTTGTTTGTCACAGTTATCATTAACATAGGAAATTTAGGACTACCTTGAAATATTCAGTTCCTTCAGCAAAGTTCTTAGCTAAGTTAGTGATGACATTATCCAGATTCCTGAAAATTATAAATAACTTTTATATGAATACAAATTTCTTATGAGCATTATTATGTTAAATTTAAGACTATCACAATCACTAGCACTCCTACAAATAGTTTTTTTAGAGGTTATTTGATGAATTTACAATTTCAGTATTGAGAAATACGCTAAGTGCAATCCTATACATTAATACAAGCACTGATGGCATAATAGCGAAATAGATGACCTTTAATAAGCTAAATTGACAGCTTGCTCACTCAAAACAGATTACATTTGGTGTGTCAATTTTGTTTGCAACTGCATGGTTTTATAAAATATTTGTCTGCTAAGGAATGCTATACTGTGCTCCTCTTAGTTCACGGTACTTAACACTTTAAGACAGTAAAGAACACAAACAATAAACTTACACTATAAAAACTGTCATAAACTGTATCATTTAGTCATTTTTCTGCTATATGACACAAGGAAACAACAATATATTCAATCAAAATTAGTTTTAATTTGTCAGATGTAAACCGTGTGTCGGCCATTTTGAAAACAGTATGTCATCATTTACCTCGCGGTAATGGTGTTTTATTTCAGTTTTTTCATGTTTCAGTTAAAATTTCTTTAAGTTATTTTGCATAATTTTAAATATTAAAAGTATTTTTACATTGTAACTCAAAATTTATTTTTTCAACAAACATGAACATTTAGAAAATAATGATTGTTTCAGACGTATGCACAAATTTAATGGACTATTGTTGTTTTTGCAGAAGTTTGTAAAATGTTGTTCAGTTTTACGTAAAAATCTATAGATTTAAATTATTTTGCACAAAAACTTTGTTGTTAATGTGTTTGAATAAAATATGTCAATTCTGACCAATTATAACAATGGTCACATGAAAATATGCCAATACCGTGAGATAAATGATGACGCGGAATTAGTGATGTTGAGTATACATTGTAATTTTCTTCAATAATGTTCAGAATATTTAAATGAGTATCCCTATAAAAGTCTGTATCAACAATGTGATAACATGCATAACTTTTGCAGGGAACCACAAGGTGATATGCCAAATATATGTGTATATATGCTTTAGTAGTGGTCTACAATAAGCTGCTTCTTACCAAATCTCTAAGCTCTGTGTTATGGAGCAGATATTTAAGGTTTTACCTATATGAATCTATGTAAAATCATGTGACCCCAGGCATGGCCAATTTTTACCCCAGGGTCATGATTGAACAAAGTTAGTAAATGCTAATAGACAATCCTACAATCTAACTGCTGGGCATTGTAGAACCAAATTAACCCTTTGGTGAGGCCAAATTTGACTAAAAGATTAATATTTGAACATACAAGGATAGAGTTCATTTAGAAGATGCTACACATCAAATATCAAAGCTGTAGGTGAAGTTTAAGAAAATTGCTCTTTTCAATTTTATTTTTAATCTTCTGTGCCAAAGATAAGCTATGGACTGGAACCATTGGAATATAATGTACTATGAAGAGCTACATCAAATTTGGCTGTGTTGTTTTCTAGCATGTGGTAGATGTTATATGAATGTGTTGTAGATGACAGTGAGTCAGTGATAGCTAATACTATCACTGTAACCACTTGGCCACAATAGTCAATTTTCAAATATCTCTTACTTAGCAGCAGTTTGGCATTCCTGTGACAGTCCCTCTTCTTGACACAGTTTCTCAAAGTTTTCTATATCTTCAAGGTCAGGTATAAATCTGATAGCATTACTACAACAGTGTAGTCCACCAGAACGTATCATTCGAATATATCCCATGGCATTACCTGTGGAAGGAACAAGGAAAATCATATAGACAAACTCTGAATTCACAAAATTAATACAACTAGAAACAGTAAAGTCAGTCTGCTTTAGAATTCTGTTGTGAGAGACAAAAACATTTACTTAAAGATATTTATCCATAGGTTAAATAAAACTCAAAAGGTTAAAATACTGCTTTATGAATAACAGGATTGAAGCGAACTTCAACACTAAACAAGTTATTTTTGCCAAAAAATCTTAAAATGAAATTAAACAAGAATGTGTTTTGTAAACACAAATTAACCCTGGGAAATAACTCATTGAACTGGCAAATGCTGACAATGCACATTTTAACTTAGTACTAATAATTCCTGTAAAGTTTGGATGAATTAAAACAGTAGTTTTTAAGGAGTAGTCCGGACAAGTTTTGAGACTGACATTCAGACAGACGGATGTGCAACCAAATTGGAATAAAGGGCGATTTCTATTGTTACTTTCTTTTGTCTAATAGAGGGCCATCTATTGCTATGGAATGAACTCAATTGTTCTCTTTTGTTCTGCTCACAGTTAGATGGCCCCCTATCCCTATTCAAAGGTGCAGACAGACTGAGAGACCTAAAAGAAGCAATCCATATAAGTTGTGGCTACTTTGCAGCATGTATCAGCTTCTGTTTAGCTGGCAACACAAAACAAGAGGGCCATGATGGCCCTGAGGTCCCTCACCTGTACATAGGCCCCTCCAACCCCCACCCCCCCCCAACGTTGCAGGGCCAATTTAACCCAAGGGCTTTTATTTGCACAAACTTGGTAGACACCCATAAGAAGATGTTTCATGCTAAACATCTAAGCTCTAGCTCATTGGGCTTTTTAAAAGAAGATTTTTTTTAAGTTTTTACTATACACATATAGTTAAAAACAATGACACCCCTGGGGCCGGGCCAGTTTTGACCCCAGGGCTTTTATTTGAACAAACCTTGTAGACACTTACTAGAAGATGTTTCATGCTTAATATCTAAACTCTAGCTATTTGGGTTTTTTCAAAGAAGATTTTAAGTTTTTGCTATACACATATAAAGAAAATCAATGACCCCCGGGGCGTGGCCAATTTTGACCCCAGGTCTTTTATTTGAACAAACTTTGTAGACACTCACTAAAAGATGTTTCATGCTTAATATCTTAACTCTAGCTATTTGGGTTTTTTCAAAGAAGATTTTTTAAGTTTTTGCTATACACATATAAGGAAAATCAATGACCCCCGGGGCTGTGCCAATTTTGACCCCAGGGCTTTTATTTGAACAAACTTGGTAGACACCTATTAGAACATGTTTGTTGCTAAATATCTTAGCCATAGCTCTTTGAGTTTTTTAAAAGAAGATTTTTTAAGTTTTTACTATATGCATATAGGGAAAATCAATGACCCCCCAGGGCGGGGCCAATTTTGACCCCAGGGCTTTTATTTGAACAAACTTGGTAAACACTTATTAGAACATGTTTCATGCTAAATATCTTAGCTCTAACTCTTTTGGTTCTTTAAGAGAAGATTTTTTAAGTTTTTACTATATGCATATAGGGAAAATAAATGACCCCCTGGGGCGCGGCCAATCTTGACCCGAGGGCTTTTATTTGAACAAACTTGGTAGACACCTATTAGAACATGTTTGATGCTAAATATCTTAGCCATAGCTCTTTGAGTTCTTTAAAAGAAGATTTTTTAAGTTTTTACTATATGCATTTAGGGAAAATCAATGACCCCCCGGGGCGGGGCCAATTTTGACCCCAGGGCTTTTATTTGAACAAACTTGGTAGACACCCATTAGAACATGTTTCATGCTAAATATCTTAGCTCTAGCTCTTTTGGTTCTTTAAAAGAAGATTTTTTAAGTTTTTACTATATGCATATAGGGAAAATCAATGACCCCCCGGGGCAGGGACAATTTTGACCCAAGGGCTTTTATTTGAACAAACTTGGTAGACACCCATTAGAACATGTTTCATGCTAAATATCTTAGCTCTAACACTTTTGGTTCTTTAAAAGAAGATTTTTTAAGTTTTTACTATATGCATATAGGGAAAATCAATGACCCCCAGGGCGGGGCCAATTTTGACCCAAGGGCTTTTATTTGAACAAACTTGGTAGACACCTATTAGAACATGTTTGATGCTCAATATCTTAGCCATAGCTCTTTGAGTTCTTTAAAAGAAGATTTTTTAAGTTTTTACTATATGCATATAGGGGAAAATCAATGACCCCCGGGGGCAGGGCCAATTTTGACCCCAGGGCTTTTATTTGAACAAACTTGGTAGACACCCATTAGATCATGTTTCATGATAAATATCTTAGCTCTAGCTCCTTGGGTTCTTTAAAAGAAGATTTTTTAAGTTTTTACTATATGCATATAGGGAAAATCAATGACCCCCCGGGGCGGGGCCAATTTTGACCCCAGGGCTTTTATTTGAACAAACTTGGTAGACACTCACTAGAAGATGTTTCATGCCAAATATCTAAGCTCTAGCTCTTATGTTTTTTTAAAAGAAGATATTTAAAGTTTTTTCTTTCGGTTGCCATGGCAACCAGAGTTCTGCATGGAATTAAATTCTTTGAACAATTTTTAAAGGTGACCACCAAAGGAACATGAAATTGGCTTAGTGGTTTATGAGGAGATGTCATTTAAAGTAAAAGTTTACGGACGGACGACGGACGGACGGACGATGGACGGACGGACGAAAAGTGATCACAAAAGCTCACCCTGTCACTTTGTGACAGGTGAGCTAAAAACAAAAACACTGCGAAGGCAGGGCAATATATGCCGAAAGTAAGTTTGTTTGAGTAATCAAAAATAATCTTTCAATTAGGGTAGAGACCCAATCAAGAAACTTGTATGAAAAATGTTTTGATCTCAGGAAGCCCAAACCTCTCATTGTAAGTAAATTTCTGCCAAAAAATTTTACTTTATTTCTATCAGTTCAAAAGATACAGAGTGGACACAAAATTTTGAAATTTATATAAAATGACTAAGTGTGATCTTGACCAGAGGAAGGTCAAACGGGACACAAAACCTGCTAACATGGATGGACAGACAACCAGGTGCAAAACATTATTATAACATTATGTGTCAACAATTTTTTGGGTGAATAAAAATCAGGCCAAAACACCTTTTTTATTCAAGGCCATAACTAAAGTTAATAATATTTAAGCATTTAAACATTAGCAATACTAGTCAAAACAGCATTACCGGTAGATTTATTTATTGTTACCAAGCCTGTAACTGCCACCAATCATCAGTCCAAATGAAAGGATATAACAGCAGGTGTAAAATATATGTTACAAGAAGTCTATGTAACTTAAGTGACCCAAGGGAGGTCAATTCTTTGACCCAAAATGCATGCCTTTGATCCACTTTTGTTGAAGAAACTATACTAATAGTCTACTCATCACCTGATGTAGAGCTTGTAGAGTTTAAATCCAGAATAACTTAGTTTAGAGGTAGATACTGTAACCATTAAGCCGCCTCTCCCCTGATAATTAAAGAAGCATTACATCATTTACCTATTTGTGTTATAAGTGTTCTAAACTGATCCAGGTAGCTCTCCCCATCAGGGGTTAGACCCAACTTCCTTATACCTTTGTTAAACTTTTCTGCTCTTTCATATGGGTACTGAAACAAATAAAATTCAAAGAAAATGTATTGCAAATAACTCTGCATATGTTCTCAATTTTGTTACATTCAACAAATTTACCATGCTAATAAATATTTGTATAAGACTGCACATAACATAGATTGTAATGTAGATTTGATGATGTGCACAATTTCTGATAATTCATACATTACTTTTACAAAGTAAACAATGATGTATTATAAATTTCATATCTTTAGAGCATCCAACAATGTTTCAAGCATTTTCATCAATAACCTCCAAGTATTGTCTCTCACTCCAAATGGGTCTTTCAACCACAAAAAAAAAAAATGATTTAGTGGTGTGAAACATAAATGCTCATGTCAGAGCAAATAATTGCATGAAGCTTCATCATATCTTTCCATGTATAAGATTTTTTTATATGAAACAATAATAAACACGTTGCAAACCAAAGCTCTAAACAACAAAACAATAACCAGAAATATGTCCATAGGGCACGGATGCCCCCCCCACACTCCTCTATTTTGTCAGTTTACTGACGTACAGCAGAACAGTACGAGAGATAGAGATAAAGAAAATTTTACATGACTCCCCCTACCCAAAGTGGTTGGGGCATAAAAACAACATCCAATAATTATCTTGATTTTTTCCAAGGAAAGTCAAATCTCAATTTCATATCCTAATGTATGCTTAAAAGAAAATAAAAACAAGCAAAACACCAGATGCACAACTACCCATGCTGACCAACAGACCTGTAAAGTGTCATGACTCTAAGTCAAATACTTTTTTTGAGTTATGCAAAACACAAGTTGAAAATTTCAAATCTGTTATTAAGCCAAGGGTAAATGAAAATCCACAAGCAACCCCCCCACCCCACCCCCCCACCAACAAGTGAATATCTACACATGCTGGCCAACATTCTTGTTAAGTTTCATGACTCAAAGTCAAATACTTTTTGGGCTGACCGCTGTGCCCGACACAAATTGAAAATTGATGCTGAGTCAAGGGCAATAACTCTTAACAAAACTGAATAAATCCACACGAAAAACCCCAGGTGCACAGCTTCACATGCTGATCAAAATTCCTGTAGTAAAGTTTGTGATTGTAGCTCAAGCACTTTTTACTCTTTTTACCAAGTCAAGGGCAATTACTCTACAAATTCTGAATAAATATACAGGTTTGAACAAGCAACCCCCAGGTGCACAACTGGATATGCTGACAAACCTTTCTGTAAAGTTTCATGACTAGGTAAAAAAAATTTTGGGCCATTTGCAACACAAGATGAAAATTATTACTTAGTCAAGGGCAATAACTCGAGTAACGCGAGTACCTCCAAGTGATGGTTTTGTAATATTTTGCCTTAAATACAGCAAAATTATGGGTAATAAGTTTGCCTGCTGTTCATTAGAGGTTATTTTGGTTCCCCGTCCTCTTATATTTGGAGCACGCCAGGAATCAGTACTGGCAGGTAACCTGCACTGTTGTTTACCAAAGCAGACTGGGAAACAGTTTTTCTTGTCTCCTGTCTCATTATGGTTCCCATTCAACTTGATATTTGGATCCCCATGCTAATAACCATAAATAGGCAAACTTAAGTTTTCCCAAAACTTAAATCTTAGCGTGTTCATGATCGTTTGATTAATTAATCGTAAAGTACATAAAATTTTGACTGATTCAAGTATATAGTACATTTTTTGATAAATTACTGACAAAAAAATTACCATTACATGCAACTTATTAATAAAATAAAGAAAATAGAAATAGACATCAATGTCCTGTTTCATGATATCCTTTTCCCGAAATGAAATTATTTATCCCGAAATTGGATTTAAAGTGAATATATGTTCTCTGACAGGCAGATTCAATTTAGATAGCATATTTAACATGATATGACCGTATTTTTTGAAAGAAAATATAGTGTATGGTAGTGTTGAGGGAATTGTAAGGCCTAAAGTGTGCAGTTCTAAATGTATTGTAGTCATAAAATGTGTAGTAAAAAATGTGCAGCCACCGATGGGTTTAAATATGGTCATAATAATAAAATGTATTAGATCTATAAATTCTTTCAAAGAGCTCACTTTGAGGTTGTGCCTTATTCATATTATATAATAATATAATATTTTCAACCACATACCAAAACTCTGGGCCATGTACTTTCAGACAAGAAGATTTTTGAAATTTGCTTTTTTAAAATCCCTTTTCTGGCCCTGTGACATACTTATACAAATGGCCAGACCAATATGACCACCTGAGGATTATTCCTCTGTTGTTTGGTTAATATCTAGTCATTGGCTTTGATGATTTTGTTTTAAAAATTTGTTCAAGTCGAACAAAGCATAACTAAGTACAGTCTAACTTGCCCATGCGACCACGTGTATTAAGGGACTTTTGCTCAACGCAACCAGCGACCGCTAATTAGTCAGCTCATTGAGATCAATCTTTTTATCAAACAACCAATTTACATGTCAAGTAATTGTGTTTTTAGAGAACGCCACCTCGTAATGTCACAAGTGTCAACAATCAAAACACAACATATAAATGTGTGTAAAACTCTATTTCCCAAACCGTTTTAGCATATGCAAATGAAGTTAAGTATACGCCTGACGTGTATTATCCAATATTCTAACACGACACGCATTTTTCCCTATTGAACATAGAAGAACTGAAAGTGTGTGTTATTATGCTATAAAATCACTGTTTGACGTTCTATATTTAGACATGTGACGTAATCATTATACACGTGACCACTAAAAATGTGACACGCTGACAATAAGTACGGAAACAAATCAGACGCAATTTAGCTAATTATCATGTACAGCAGGATTTATTTATTGATGTCGTGTTAGAATCGAAATAATATATCGAAATCAATGATTTTATTGCTTGATAACATCACTGTTTGTCGGTCGGATGCGCATCATTATATCACTCGGGCTACGCCCTCGTGATATAATTCCCCGCATCCGAACTCCAAACAGTGATGTTATTGAGCATTTGAGATATATTATTTCTTAAGTATCGATTAAACAATGCAACGCTCCGCCCCTACTTAGATGGTGTATACGCTTGACTTGTTGATATTTAGACTACATTGAATTGACCTTGAACTTGATCAGCAATTAAATAAATTGTTACAATTAGATGTAGTTTGTTTATTTCAATTTATTAAACAAGAGGGCCATGATGGCCCGAGGTCGCTCACCTGTATATAGGCCCCCAAAGCAGGGCCAGTTTAAACCCCAGGGCTTTATTTGAACAAACTTGGAATTAAGACACCCATTAGAAGGTGTTTCATGATGTTAAGTTTTTGCTATACACATATAAGGAAAAACAATGACCTCCCCCCCCCCCCCCGACAGAGTTAATTTTAACCCAACGGCTTTTATTTGAACAAACTTGGTAGACACTTATTAGAAGATGTTTCATGCTTAATATCTAAACTTTAGCTATTTGGGTTTTTTCAAAGAAGATTTTTTAAGTTTTTGCTATACACATATAAGGAAATCAATGACCCCTGGGGCGGGTCCAATTTTGACCCCAGGGCTTTAATTGGAACAAACTTAGTAGACACCCATTAGAGCATGTTTCATGCTAAATATCTTAGCTCTAGCTCTTTGAGTTCTTTAAAAGAAGATTTTTTAAGTTTTTACTATATGCATATAGGGAAAATCAATGACCCCCCTGGTGCGGGGCCAATTTTGACCCCAGGGCTTTTATTTGAACAAACTTGGTAGACACTCACTAGAAGATGTTTCATGCTAAATATCTTAGCTCTAGCTCTTTGGGTTCTTTAAAAGAAGATTTTTTAAGTTTTTACTATATGCATATAGGGAAAATCAATGACCCCCTGGGGCGGGGCCAATTTTGACCCCAGGGCTTTTATTTGAACAAACTTGGTAGACACTCATTAGAAGATGTTTCATGCCAAATATCTAAGCTCTAGCTCTTTGGGTTCTTTAAAAGAAGATTTTTTAAGTTTTTACTATATGCATATAGGGAAAATCAATGACCCCCTGGGGCGGGGCCAATTTTGACCCCAGGGCTTTTATTTGAACAAACTTGGTAGACACTCATTAGAAGATGTTTCATGCCAAATATCTAAGCTCTAGCTCTTTGGGTTCTTTAAAAGAAGATATTTTAAGTTTTTTCTTTCGGTTGCCATGGCAACCAGAGTTCTGCATGGAATTAAATTCTTTGAACAATTTTTAAAGGTGACCGCCAAAGGAACATTCCTGTGAAGTTTGGATGAAATTGGCTTAGTGGTTTATGAGGAGATGTCATTTGAAGCAAAAGTTTACGGACGGACGGACGCCGGACGAAAAGCGATCACAAGAGCTCACCCTGTCACTTTGTGACAGGTGAGCTAAAAATGCACAACATAAAACATCTTCACTTATTAGTGTTTTTGTGTTGGAGACAGCTAAAAACAGCGGAGAAGTTGAAAAATTCTTGAAAAATGTCAAACATGTACGTAATGGATCAAAACTGTTTTGTCAATAAATATCAGAAAGTTATTTTTTACATTAGCATCCGTTTAGATTATCAGAGCGTTATATAAATAAGGTTGAAAAACATTCCTACCGCAAAAGAAAGATGTCATTTATAAATTTTGACTTTTATATCATGCTTTGTCTTCAGAGACCGTTTCATTAAGCGACCATTTTGGGTGTTTCCCTTGCGCGGTCGCTTACTACACGTTTGACTGTAATAAACGGAGGGGATCATAATAGCTTACCATAAGAACGCTGTGCTCAGGTAAGCTTAAAAAATGTAGTCATTGTAATAGACAATAGAAACATAATATCCCTCAAGTTTAGTTTCTAGTAAGTGTATATCCTACCTTTTGATCTGTCTGCATATGGTTTTCTTTGAAAAACTTCCAGTCCTGTGAATAAATAGTATTTTATATAAAGCACATGGTTTTAAAGATTAATCCAAAGTCAACTATTTTTTGGAAGGTAACACAAAGAAGCTTTAAGCTATTGCTTAAAATACTTTACATATGTATTATGTTAAGTTTTTGAGGAGAGGTGCGTACAAGTTTTGTGACAGACGGATGGACAGACGGACGTACAGACGGATGGATGTGTGACCAAAATGAGATAAACAGCCATTTCTGTTGTCATTTTCTTTTGTTAAATAAATAGCCATTGGCACCTTCCTCTTTTGATACGAAATGAACTCTTATTGTTCGCTTTTGTTCTGTTTACAGTTAAATGACCCCCTATTCGGAAGTGAGACTTAGACAATGGATAAGTGATCCCCATATGTCATCGCTACTGTGAAAGCTACACGTTAAAAATGTGGCCATATTAAAATTGCGATGCAGTTTGCAAGATGTCTATGGTTATTTAAGTGAATTCTGTTTTTCATTACAACCAGTAACTGTTAACAAAAGATGATAACTATATCTATACCCCACTCCCAAATATAAATGTGTAGTGTGGCTAGTCCTTGAATTATTTTATTGACTGTGTCATATCATTACTTTATTGAATTGAATGAAAATTTAAAATCAATATTTATTTGTAAATAACAAAAATCAAAAAGCATACCTTAATAAGCCTGGATTTGATATGTTCATCATACATAAACTGTGAAAAAATGAAGAACTTCTTCCTCAAATACTGGTATGTGAAGTTAACCTGGAAACCATGATATGAGTTTGGTTACACAATTTCTTTATTCAAACATTGAACATTGAAAAACAAGCATATATGTTGAATTGATATCCCAAACTGAATGATAAAATCAATTAAATGAAGCCTTTTAAAATCAAATAACAAAGTTGTCAGTGGTTGCATTTAAAATAAGTGCAAAAGTGTACTTCTGCAAAAACTAGCTTCTGGGTAAGACTCAAGTATTAGCCAATGCTTGTCATGTATTTTAACGCATAGTTTAATCCTTATTTGCATGTATGAGTACAGATATTACAGGTAATAAAGAATACAGGTACAGGTGATTACATTAGATACAATTGAACCAAGTCTTGTCACCAGAGTGTGGTCATATTTTCGGGTTTTTGTATTTTCTGATCAAAGATCAGTAAATACAAAGCTGACATTCAATTTCTGACACAGCGGTTTAACGACAAACCTAACAGCAAGTAGTTTTCAAAACAGCTTAAAACTAGCGATTTAAAAGAAAGAAATATTTTTTATTTTGTTATAAAGAAACCATTGCTTGTGCCATGCTTTTCACATGCTAGTGTCCTGCTTACCATGAGGGAATGTTGTATACCAGACAAAGTGCCATCACAATAGCTTACCATGAGCACTATGTGCCCAGGTCAGCTAAAAATATGTAAATATGACAAAACATGCCGTAGTTATCACTTTGTGCTTCAGACCAATTTAATTTTAGTTTCAAATTGAAATAACTATTTCACCTCAACAATTCGTACCAAAGTAAACCAACCAGAATTTAGGTTTCTCATTCATTTTTTTCTCACCTTTGACTAATTACAAGCTGTAAATGATATATATTACTTACAGTAGTATTCATTATACCAGTTCCATGAGTTCTGATGGAGTTTGCTATATGTCTAATGTTGATGGTGTTTAAATGTTTATTGTTGCTCGATCTCTCCACAAATATCTACAAGATCAAATACCATTTTAAGAAACTAGTAATGTTAACTCCTCCAAGGAATTCTTCAAAAGACAGGCTACAAGTAAAATACTAATACACTGTAACACATGTATATTATAATTATTGCTCAGACATTTTTAGATAGATATATATTGTAATAAGGACACAGTGAAATATAATAATAGTTTAACATGGGGTTTTATTTAAGTTGACTTGACTGAACTGTGCCTTCTCTTTGTTTCTGAATTTTGACTTTCTAGATTTCCATAAAACAATATTAGAATAGATCTACTGGGATCCTACATATTTACCGGACAATCAGTTTACCGGACAAAATCTATTTCTGTAAGATAAGGCTTTATTTTTTGCTTTGATTCAAAAATCATATAGTCTGAATCGTACACACACTTTCTATTTCAAAGTAAATAACAACAAAACCACTCTCAGGTAAATATTGTTGATTCAGTTCTTTATCGACTAACATGCCCTTTTGTTTACTAGTTAATTCATGACCTGGTCATGCGGGGGAATAATATGTTCTGCGCAGGCCCGAATATGGAGACCCTTAATGGGGTTTTTAGATAGGTTTTACTTTCAATTCTTTTCAACGTTACCTCAAGAGACAATCTTAACATATTTCAATGATAAAAAGTTATTTTAAATTAAGTCTAAACAGTATCTCGTTGTTGTCTTTTACAAAGAAGTGCAAATTAATAAACATATAAGGAAACGGGTAATGCCCATGGGAGGAAACTTTACATGAAATATAAATGAAATAGATTCTATGGCTTTTGTAACATGCTACATGATGATCAAAAGGGGACTGTAGAACAGAATTCCATTTTAATATTAAAATGTTTCATACGTTTTAAGGATCATAAAGGATCAATACGTTAATTGAGTTAATAGTGTTAATTTCAGATACACCCTATATATTGGCCTCTTCACAACAGGCATGGCTGCCGAATCTATTTCTAGTGACATACTGGGTTTTTCAAATTTCAATAGTCGTAGTTTCCTTGCTGATTGTTTAGAATTAATTTCAATTCACGACTTCAAATATTTTTGAAACCACCGTCCGGTAAATTGAGTTGTTTACACGATTTTTTCCTCTTATAATGCCCTACTTTAAAGACACATTTCTACGGTCGAATGTTTAATTCCATGTTTGATAAAGGAATGTTTACGTGCATTAAGAACCAAAAATTAATTTGGGTAAAATTTCATTCTTTTTTATTATTTTAAATAAAGGTTACAAATAAAAGACTTCATATTTTGTCCGGCAATACGTAGGATCCCAGTAATGAAACAGTTTATTTATATTTTAATTTATAGTTCTTAATATTGGTTTTAATGTCACTGTTTAATAGTATTTCAGTAAAATAATGGTGACAGTGACTGCCTACATTTCTATATGGATCACAGTTGTAGTGTAAATTATTTCATACAAAATGTTTATTTCAAAGTGTAATTATGAATGTGTATCTTGCCCAAGACTCAAAAGATCAATAACTTTAATATCATTAGACCTTCACTCTTACCTACCAAGCAAAGCTGATGGGCTTAACTTTTTCTAAGTTTTGAAAGTAATGTAGCACATTTACAATTTATTTAATATCATCAAAGTATACCCTATATCAGGGGGTTTTTTTGCGAGTATCTAATTTTTGCTATATTGGCATGCAATAAATATCACAAAAAATAGATTCGCTAAATTAACTACAATTTATTATGGGGATTTCACAAGTTTCTTGACTTTTTTTTTTAACTTAAGTTTAGTGATATATATTTTACATTGTGATACATACAAATCAATTTATCAATTTTCAATATTCATGGTTGTTTAGTTATAAATGGATTTTTTTTGTGTATATTTTTTTAGTGACATAGACATACATGTCATAACGTCCCAGACATCCAGGATTGTCACGGAAATCAGGTGTCTTTCAGGGAGGTGTCCCGGAGATGATTTATGTCTTGGTAAAAAAAAAAATCTAAAATAATCTACTTTGCAGCAAGAAATTTTACATTTTTATGTAATCTTATTGTTATTTACAAGAAATATCCATCATACATGATGTAATTTATAGAACACCTCTATCATACATGATGTTATTTATAGAACACCTCTATCATACATGATGATATTTAAAGAACACCTCTATCATACATGATGTTATTTATAGAACACCTCTATCATACATGATGACATTTACATGAAATACCCATCATACATAATGATATAATTTATACATACCTGGTTATTGAGATTGTAAAGATACTTGGAGACAAACACATGGATATTTCTCATGATCTCCAGCACATCTAACCCCTGTTATATAAATATACATCAGTATTAGTCAATTTTTAAAGTATTGGAAGTAATACAGAACATGTAGTTTGATAAAGCTCACATGTCCAACACCTAGGAAAAGGCATTCCAACAGCCAAATATTAAAGTTAATCAAATTATATAGTAAGTTTTTCAAAGTACTCCAGCTTGCATAAGAGTATGGCAGGATTTGAACACAGGTCTTCCTGATATTCGTGATCCAGCTCAGGTGAACTAAAAAAATGAAAGTAAGATGCAGACATCCAAGCCCTGAATAGGATTGCTCTTAAATGGTATATTGTAAATAGTTGAGCTAAATACAAGCTTCTAACCTGTTCTAGTGTTTGACTAGGCAGGTGAGTGTCTACTAAAGTTAGACCATATTTCTGTTCTGCCATGTTCTTCATTTCACCATAAGTTTTCCAGTCATGTAAGGCCACAGTAGTCAGATTATAAAATGTCTTGTTCAAGTAATGCTCCACATATGCTGAAATAAGGTATAAAAGCATACTTTACCACCAAGAAGGGTTAAGCAGAGGAACCATGACCTTGACTTGCATCAAAGGCACAGTTACTATAAAAAGTGTATTTCAATCATATAGAAACTTTAACAAAAATTTTCTCATATTCTCAGTTATTCCCAATTATTAAAAAAAAATCTGTGAATGAATGACATAAATATGAATTGACATAACCATCAATGACGTATTTTGACATTGTATAACCATCATCTTTAAAACTGCCCACCTGGCCTTTCAATGTTACAAGTTTTCCTAATGTGCCACAGAAATAGGCCTTGCTATTTGAAAATCCATTCAATGATGACAGAACTGATGACTGGATATAACCACTGATGTACTTTAATGAAACTATAAACCTAAGCTACAAACTCATAACAAATTGTTTTAAAGAACCATATCTTTAAACCGAGCTATAAAATCTGTCACTGAATGACAAAAAGACATGGACCAGACATGACTATCAATGCAATGTCATATCATGACTTCTTACATTCAAATCCTTAATAATCCTTAAGTATATACTTGACCTTTGGGCTTCTTAGCTAAAAATATCATCTTAATAAGCTGAATATTTATGCATAATTATTGCATAATTATAAATCAAAGTCCATCCATAAAAGAAGACAATCTATTCACTATTGTAAAGTTTGTCATACAAGTGTGACCTTGACCTTTGAACTTGATACTCGACCCCTATGTCCGACACATCATCATGTCTTACACATTTACGCAAAATCATTTTAAAATCCATCCTGTAATGGCAGAATTGTTGACCAGACACAACCATTAATACACTTTATTGAAAAATTCATATCATGACTTTAGAATACAAGTGTGACCATGGGCATGATTTATGCTTGCAAAAAGTTGTCATTATGTCAAACACATTTAGGCATAATAATTTCTAAATCTATCCAGGAATGACAGAATTGTTGACGCAACACAAACATGGGTGTACTTTTACAAAAATTCATACTTTTCATTCATGACTTTTGATTTACAAGTGCGACCTTGACCTATGAGGTAGGGACCTGATTCCTGCTGGCAAGACATTGTCCTTATGTCCAACACATATACTCTATCTTTCTAGCCACATAAAGAAAACATAGTCACATAAGAGCCTAGGGAATGAATGACATCAAAGAAAAGAGACAAAGAGACAGTTACCTGACATTCCTGTAGCCACCTAAGTACCCAAATGTATGTACATGTCAGATGGACAGACGCCCAACCAAATTGGGATAAAGGGCCCCTTTCTTTTGTAATTTCCTTTTGTTTATTATAGGGCTATTGGTCCCTTGCTCTATTGTTATCTTTTGTTCTGTTTACAGTAAGATGGCCGCCTCCCTATTTTGTAAGGTGGACAGACATATGAAGGAGAAATTATAGCTATCTGTCATCGCTTCTCTGTACCAGGTGACACAAAAACAATAATATCATTTAGAGATATTTATTAATGTATTAAAATACCTTTTACATTGATATATCTGTCAAACAGTCTTATAGGTGTAAGTTTGAGTAGTTGGGAGAGATCTTTTAGTCCTACTTTAAATGGGTTTCTATCATCTAGCTGAAGGTGTAGATGTATATGTAGACGTAGATCGGTCTCTATACCCTGACATAGAGGCTCTAGCAGGTTCTAAAATAAACATCACAAAAGCTGCTTATTTTCTATGTAATATAACCTTAACATACTTCTTTATATTAAAGATGTTTCACTAATAAAATTAATGGCCAATATATAAAACATAACATTTTATAATGTTAACATATCACATTTATACATGAACAGTACAACTAATCTAGCGCAGGACAAAATATAACCAAGTGTTGAATGCAACATATTGCAAATTTATGGTGGTCATGATGATCCAATTTATTTTGACACATTGTCTACATATGGTGGAAATGTGTACTCGATGACCCGCCAACAATTATATTCCGTTAGTTGTTGTAACTTTAAACAACACAGGTCATAATGTAGGACACATGTTGTAATAGGTTAAAAATCAAAACATGGAGAAATATTCTGGGACTTTTTATTTCTGGGGTGCTGAAACTGACCACAGAATACGCAGAAATAAATTCACCACAGAAAAAAACCACTTATATGGTACTCAAGCTAAAAAGGTTAACCAATGGTGATGAGTTAGTAATGACAAAAGCGCTGATTTTTCTTTGTATTTCTTCATAAACTGGAACTATAAACAAAGCAATTAAGTTATATAAACACAAACACCTTTCCTTCTATATTAAATTATTGTTGTAGTCAAAACTTATAATTATTTTAATTATCCAACAAGACAATATTACATTAATTTTTTACATCAAAAATTAAGGTGAAATTGGGTATTTTTAATGATACCTCCTTTATCATGCTGTATATTTCTTCATTGTAGGAATCCAGTAGGTATTGTGGTGATGGCAGATGTCTCACATACATCATTGGTTGTACACTGTCACGTAATGCACCAACTATATACTGGGCAGAAAATAATTATTTATTTTTACATACATCAACAAGAGGGACATGATGACCCTACATTGCTCACCTAAGAGCCACTGATAGGAAAGGTCACAATTCTTCAAAGCAACAATCAGTAATCAAGTCAGTTTTGACTGAAGCCTCATAATTAAAAAAAAATCTATATGTATTTACATGTCTGCAAGAAAATGCTAGAGCTATTCCTATTGTGTGCAAATAACTTCAAAATTTTAGCTTCAATTGTGTCAAGATGTCATTCAGGAAATACCAATATTCTAACATGAGCTAGGGGTCATAAAAACAAATCTATCTGACAAATTTCAGGATATTTGGATCCAAGCAGAAGCGACTAGAGTGTTAACAAGATTTTTTGTATCTTGAGCCCCTGTGACCTAGTTTATGAGATTACCAATGTAAAAACTCATCTGAGTAATTACTGGGACAAATATCCTGATTAAGTTTGATGACAACTGAGTCAAAAATGTGACCGCTAGAGTGTTAAGGAACTAAGTTCGGATTGAGGATAGGTGACAGACATTCAATGGTCCAAATGCTCACCCTGAGCCAGTTAAGGTGAGCTAAATACCCTTTTACAAACCTCATATGGCAGTATTTCTGTGCATAGTTACAAGGATGGAAGCCCCAATGTTTACATGGTCACATTTTGACAAAAAAGATCTTAGTGATTTAAAATACCTACTGCTGAACTGACACTTAAATTTTGTCTGTTTGAACATCTGTGTATTTTGATACCAATGTTTAAAGAATGCAAGAGTAAAGAAGTGTTTATAACAAAAATACCGATACTTCTTTTGTACGAAACTTCTCACATGCCTGAACCATAAAAAGTTACAAAATGTTGAGCATTTACAGCAGATTAGCATTTACAGCAGACTTACATGTATTCTATGTGTATCTGTGACACTTTCAAACATTTCTGTCAAGTAAATTGGAATAATCACACGATGGAAATACAGAAAACTGCAGTCACATGATTTACGGACTCTGAAATATAGAATTTACTCCTTATATCATAAATTCATTTCATACATTTTAGATAAAGATATTTCAGATCATACAGATATAATGAAGCAAAAAATCAGAAGAAAATGCATGTACAGTTGACATTGTATTAAAAGACCACTCAAGGGACTACCAAACTGTGGTCTCTTAATAAAGTGGTCTCTCAATAGAATTCTGTACATGTACGTCTTTGTTTGTTTGTTTCATTTTACGCCTTTTCCCAACAGTATTTTAGTCATATAGGCGGGTAGTTTCCTAACCATCGTTCCTGGAGAGTTACACCAGTACTAGACTACCTTCCTCTGTGCTAAACTACCAAAGCATCTCCCAGGGATCGAACCCATGCCAGAGAGGTAACTGGATTAGAAGTCATCGACTCTAACCCCTCGACCACGGAGGCAGTCTGTGTAAACTAAACTAAACTAAATATCTGTTGCTATTGGCATAATTTTTATACACAGTATTACTTTAAACAGTAATAACATGGCTTAATAAAACATTGTTTACTCCTTATGGCCTCCTATCCCTATTTGGTAGTTCAATTGCTTTTTGCCCAGGGGTATAAAAATCAAGTTCAACTTGAAACATATTTTCATCACAAAACTGAAGTATGAACTATGTGTCATCTTACTTCAAATGAAGAAAATGGCTTACTTTTCTCTAAGGTCAGCTAGAATGTCGAGCTTTCTGAAATTATCATACAAACTGGCCAGTTCATCTTCTTTAAATGCCCTCTGAAATTATAAAGTTTTGCTTTAAAATCATTTTCTAAAGCATGGTTTATGACAGCATTTCAGTCTGTTACCGGATACAAGTTCTCCACATTGTCCTTTTATTGCATATCTGTCTAAAATGTTTAGGTGTTCATATGAGACTAGTAAGAACATGAAAGAAAGGTGTAGAGGGAAGGAACAGTTTTAAAGATCTACTAAAATGCAAACTCTGTCATGGTTCCTGCCCACACCAAATTTTTAAATTATCTGATCATTTGTGATTTTCTTACAGGATATCCTCTCAATTTATACTATCATTCAAAACATTTTCAACAAAATCCCTCATCTAGCTTATGAATTGTGTAATAGATAAAGAATGACTAATGAAGGACATGAAAAGGATGAAATCTGCAGATAAATCAATGAACCAGAACATATTTACTTGTATGCTCATCTCATTTTGATAGTAAAGCTTCATGGATGGTATAAATAGTCCAGACAGAACTTGAACTGCCACAGGACTAGCAAAGATATCCCTGCATGCCACTTTGTCTATAGGAATTCATTTTCACTTAACGTTTAGTCTTGCTAAAAATACATCATGATATTTTTGGCCAGGCTTTTTCTAAGGTCATCAACAAGATGCATGGAAGATAAACAATAAGTTGATGGGAGCAATAAGCAGTAAAGTAAGGAAGAACAAGAAAGTGCTTGTTAAACACAAATGTCCCAAGCCCAAATTCTTGTCAGTAAAAATTTTTCAAAAGAATGTTTACCCATTTACTCAGTTATTGACCTAAATTTCGCCAAAAGAACACAGTTATATAACTTGACAGCGTCATGACCTTTTGTTATTATGAAAAAGTTATGGGTAACATTACTTTTAGGATAGACCTTCAAGTTAACCAAACAGACGTTGACCTTCATTCATAAATGACCTTGACATTGAAGGTTAAATTATAGAAATATTCCTCTAGATTCCTCTAATCACAAAAGTATCTAAATGTAAGCTCAGACAGGCAGACAGACATATGACAGACAATAATGCTCTTAATCTCCATATGTCCTTCTATCCACATAGCAAGTAGCATCAATGTAGCTTTTGTATTTCTAAAGTTATGACTGGGGATGAAGGGTAATCCCACAGTTCCCTCTGTTTAAACTGGTAGGGGACTAAAAAAATCTCATAAATTAGACCACTTATAAGTATTCCTAGAAGAAAAACTATGTTGGTTGATCATGACAATGAAGTGAAGCAGTTTGTTGACAGTTCTAAAATGTAATAAATAAAGAGCTTAAAGATGACAAAGGGAGTGATTTCCTCACCACTTTGGAACAGGTTCCCAATGCAAGAGCAAGCCTAGCCACAAGTCTTCTTTCTTTTGTTGCTGCAAAGAAAAACATAGAGAAATTTACTAATCATATGGCTTAAATTAGATGATAATTCATATACAAAATTTAGCCTTAATCAGCAGAGCCATTAAATCTGTTTTCGCAAAATACAAAATCACGGTATGCTGTGTTAATGCTCCTCTGTAAAGACCAATCACCATCAGTTACCTATTTTCTTAAGTTAAAAAACATTGCTTGCAGGAAAATGTCCCTTGTCTTGTGCAACAAGTATTCAAAGATTCATATCAATATCTTTCATACTTTTCTACTATATAGGCAATTTTGACATAAACTCTAAGTTAACAAGACGGCCATTTTGGCCTTTAATCACTCACCTGAGTATATGGTACACATTTATAAAACATTTGTGTTAATAGACTAATAGCCCTTGTGAAAACAGGTAAACTGATGAGAGGTTAATGTGATTTTACTGTTATTTATTTTAGCATACAGTCAGACATGTTTTTATTTTTCAGACTATATGATTTTGGCAATTTTTGTGCAACTTGGACATAATTTGTGATTAAACTATTTAAAATTTGCTTTGCATATGAGACATCAAAGACATCTATTGTTATGAGAACAATAGACCAAACCCCATAATGTAGCTCTGGTTTGTACGGACAGACAGACGGACAGACAGACGGCAGAGAAGTGATCCCTATATGTCGCCACTACTCCGTAGAGGCGACACAAAAATGACATCTATGACAAGCCTGCTATTAGACCAGCTGATGATTTAAGGATTAGTATGACTTGGAGGCTCAAATAAAAGTTTGTGGAGGTCAGTGACCAATAGGTGAATATTATTTTTCTCAATCTGCATGCATAGGTGGGCATTCTTGGGGCTTTGCAAAAGTTAAATGGAATTATTTCCATGTCTCATTTGTACCAAGTTTCTTAACAAAAGGTAACAAGATATGTCTAACAAACACATATCACCTTGACTCATACTATTGGTAATTTTGTTATATAAACATGGCATATATGGGTACATGGAAGTGTTCAACTAACTTTGAAACTTGAAAGTCTTGCCATACAATAGTTATAAATCTGAAACCACTTTTGCATTTGAGGTTACTGTGATCCTGACCTTTACCTAGAGACCCCAAAATCAATAAAGGTCATCTTCTAGTTATGACCAATCAACATTTGAAATATGGAGACTTTGTGATAAATAGTTTTTAAGATAATGAGCAGAAACCATGTGGTCTTACGACAGACAAACAGACCAACCAACATTCTTCGAAGGGGGGTATAATAATGTTATGTTACATGTTATGACCAACATTCCTGTAAAGTTCATGGCTCTAAATCAAATACTTTTTGAGCTACTCCTTCACAAATTGAAAATTGAAATTTTTTAATAAGTCAAGGGCAATAACTCTACAATTACTGAATTAATGACCGACTGCACAAATTGTAATCACCTTCAGCACATTGTGCTCAAATTGCTCAAAATAAGCTAAGCACTGACAAGTGAGAAGAAAACATACCTGGACCAGCCAAAGCTGTTTCTGCCAGAACCAAGGAAGACAAAACATCTAGCTTTCTCTCACTGTACTTTTTATCAGATGTAATACGTTTCTAAATAAATGAAGAAAACAAGAGGGCCATGATGGCCCTGAAATCGCTCACTTGTATATAGGCCCCCAGGGCGGGCCATTTTTAACCTCAGGGCCCTTATTTGAACAAAAATGGTAGACACCCATTAGAAGATGTTTCATGCTAAATATCTTAGCTCTAGCTCTTAGGGTTTTTTAAAAGAAGATTTTTTAAGGTTTTACTATATACATAAAGGGAAAAACAATGACCCCCGGGGGCTAGGCCAATTTTTACCCCAGGGATTTTATTGAAACTTGGTAGACACCCACTAGAAGATGTTTCATGCTTAATATCTAAGCTCTAGCTATTTGGGCTTTTTAAAAGAAGATTTTTTAAGTTTTTACTATACACAAATAAGGAAAATCAATGACCCCAGGGCAGGCCAATTTTGACCCCAGGGCATTTATTTGGTAGACACTGACTAGATGATGTTTCATGCCAAATATCTAAGCTCTAGCTCTTTCGGTTTTCTAAAAGAAGATATTTTAAGTTCTGCTTGGAATTAAATTAAATTCTTTGAACAATTTTTAAAAGTGACTACCAAAGGAACATTCCTGTGAAGTTTGGATGAAATTGGGTTAGAGGTTTATGAGGAGATGTCGTTTAAAGTAAAAGTTTACGGCCGGACGCCGGACGGACGAAAAGTGATCACAAAAGCTCACCATGTCACTTTGTGACAGGTGAACTAAAAAACAACAACATATGTTCATGAGCCTTTTAGTACTGAAAATGCTATTTAAAAAGTGTTTTAGTCAATAATATTTAGTTTGCCCAACAAATACACTGCATGTTTGTTTCATTGTTACTCATTAAACAATCATGATTATAATATCATCTATATACTTTTGTATGACAAAAACAAACCAGAGAAAAATCCACTATGATTTGTTTGTTTGTTTAGTTTTACAGCACAACAACACAATTCAGGTCATATGGTGCCGAAAAGGAAAGATGTTTTTGGCAATTGGGTTAAAATTAAAAGCAACATATGTAATTATTTTTGGTGTTTGGTTTAACTAAAAAAATCTTTAAATTAAAGTACTTCAGGTAAAAAATCATTAGAAAATATAAGAAAAATATTTCCAGACAAACTTTTTAAAGGGGCCCACTATTATTCGGGACAAAATTACTAAAAATTTAAAATACAAACAATACGCCTAAAAAAAAGTCCCAAACACTAAACTACAAACCAATGACTGGTAAAAATTGGTACATGATTGAAGTAAAATATTAGCGGGGATAAGTTTAAAAATTTTCTGAACAAATGGGGAAATTTCCCTTTTATGTTTTTTCTTACATATGAAAATAACATATTTTCGGGAAATAGTTTTCAAAAATTCTTTAAACCCATTTTTTCATATATGAAAACGTTTTTTTTTTGGGGAGATTTCCCCTTAGTTTAATTTTGTCCAGGGAAATCTGATAGATTTTTGGGCAAAATGCGGGTAATTTTTTTTTTTCCCTGTCTATTTGCTAGTTATTGGGAAAAGGGCCCATGAACAAATTTAATAATGATAATAATTTTTTTGGGAATAAATCAAAATAAAATTTTTCCCAAAAATTTTTTAAATGAAACCCAATTTAAAATTTTTAAATTTTAAATATCTTTATTGGTCGGGTTTTCAAATTTGTTTAGGATATGCGAAAGTGAAATCATGATAATTATTCTTTTAAAATTTTTAATTTAAAAATTGGTTATGCAAAAATGGGAGAAGTCATAGGTAGGGAACAGTAAAAACGGGCCAGCGACCAAAACCCTAAGGTCAGGGTATAGACACCCAAAACACAGAAAAACCAACCCAAAGGGTCAAGGTAAAAGATACCCAAAACAGTGGGACCAGCCCTTTTAAAGGTCAGGGTAAGAACCCAAACAGCGATGACCAAAACCTAAGGTCGGGGTATAGCACCCAAAACAGAGCCCGACCACCCCTAAGGTCAGTTATAGAAAGCCAAAACAGAAAGCCAGACCTAAGGTCAGGGTAAAGGACAGCCCAAACAGCAGACGACCAAACCTTAGGGGGGGTTTAATAGACACCCAAAAACAGCGACGATTTAACCTAAGGCCGTGTATAGACACCCAAAAAAAACGGGCAGACAAACCAGACCTAAGGTCGGGTTAAAACAACAGCCAAACAGCAGGACGTTAAGGTAAAGTGTATAAAAGCCAAAACCAGAAAACAAAAAGCCCTGGGAGGGTATAAAACGGAAAAAGGGATTAGACCTAAGGTAAGTGTATGGCCCCCGGCCCCAAAACAGCGACGCCCAGACCAAAGGTAAGTGAAATAGAGGGCCAAAATCAGAAAGAGGGACCAGACCAAAGGCCCGGGGAAATAGACAGGCCAAACACAGACGCCCCAAGCCCTAAGGTCAGGGTATAGACAGCCAAAGCAGCGGACGACTGCCCTAAGGCCCAGTGTATAGACACCAAAAAAAGCAGCCCGCCCAAGACCAAAAAGGTCAGGGTATAGACACCCAAATAAACCGAACCAAAACCAAAAGGTCGGGGTTAGACAGCAAAACGAAAGACGCCCAGACCTAAGATCGGGTTTTAAAAAACAGCCAAAACAGCAGACGACCGAATTAGGTCGGGGTTAGATGCCAAAAACGGGGAGCCCAAAATAAGGTCGGGGGTTAGACCACCCAAAACCCAGCAGACGACCAGACAAAGGGCCCAGCCTTACCCCCAAAAATACACCAAAAAACTTTCATTGAAATCATTTTAATCAAATTGTTATGAAATACTTCCCTTTGGGCAGCCCAAAAAGGGGGTTAAAGGGGAATTTGGAAAAACAAATTCTCTGTAAAAAATGGTTTAAACATTTTTTGGAGGGAAAAGGGTGTTTTTTGGTTTGAAAAGGTCGCCAAATGGGGGGTAAATTAAATGTATTATTTAACTTTATCTCTGTTTTTAAAAAAACGCAGGGGGTTTTTTTTTTTTCCCAGAAAAAGGGATGAAAAAGAGCACTAAAAAGCAGAGAAAATGTAAAAGTTAAAACTGTATTAACAGTCTTGTGTCCCCCTTGAAAAAGGTGACTATTGGGGGTTTTCCCTTTTGCCCGGGGGTGCGGCGTCGTCGGTGTCGTCGTCGGCGTCGTTGTCGGCCCTCCCCCAAAGTTTGGGCCGGAGCATAAATCAGTCATTATATAAAGGGCGGTTGACTTCAAAAATTGGGAAGGCATGCCCTTTTTCCAAAAATGACCCGAATGCAGTCCTAAAACCGGGGACCTTATTCTTATTTTTTAGTTATTTCCCTTTGTTTTTTTTATACTTTTTTTTTGGGCCGGCGGGGGATTTTTTTCCTTAAGTATAAAACTATGGACTTGAAAATTCATAGGATATAAAATCTATAAAAAAATTTCAAATGGGACAAGAACTGGTAACTTTTCTGCATTTCTTATTTTTTTGGGGTTATTGCCCCTTTTTTTTAAATTTTTATACTTTTTTTTTGTCCAGGCCATTTTCCCAAAAAGTATAAAAACTATGGGGCTTAAACTTCATAGGGGGATAGATCTTATTTAAAGAAGTGCAGGGGCACAGAAACTCGATCTGCAAAATTTTTTATTTTTTTTAGGTTTTTTGCCCCTTTTTTAATTTTCAAAATTTTTTTTTTTGTCTTTCCCTTTCTTTTTAAAAATATATTGTTCACAAGGCGACACATCCAAATCGTGGAGTTTTTAGTTTTTTTTGTGAAAAGATCCAAAGAAAATTTTTGTTTTTTTAAAATCTGTTCAGGCTGTCACCTTCTTCCCCAGACAAAAAGTATCAAATGTTCTATGTGTTCACTCCCAAATTCCCAAAACTTAAAAATTTAAATTTGTTCAGGTCCGCCCCAAACAAAGGTTTAGATGGGCCCAAAAAATCTGTCCTAATTTTCAAAGGATGATGGGCCCCTTTTTATTTCTTTACCTTATACATGCTTTAAGGCTTTGATTAATATTGTTAGCCAAAAAATGAAAAGAAGAAAAAAAACAAAGTCATTAAAAATGATATAAAAATGGGTTCATATCTGCACCCGAGATAGTGCAAAATAAACAAAGCTGTCCCCCTAGTTTTTGACCCCCCCATGACCCAAATTTTGAACTAGACTAAAAAACAAATTTTAAAAAACTTGCTGAAAATTTTCCCGTATATTTTGGGGTGTGTAAACAATTTTTTTTTCCCTGTTTGCACTTTGTCACCTTTTTTTTTTAAAACAACGTGAAACCCAACTTTAATTTGAGCTAAGGGGGAAAACCCCAAAAAACCAAACCCTTTTCCAAAACCCTTTTTTCAGGATTATAAGCTGAAAAAATTTCCCCTTAAAAATGTTTAACCCGTTTTTTCTCAGATGGTCATAAATTTAAAAAGAAACTAAAAAATTGCTTTATAAACCCTTTTGAAACCCAAAAATTTCCCAAATATTTGGAAAAAAAAAAGTAGCCAATAGAGTTTTTTACAAGATTTTTTCAAATTTTTTGGTCCTGTGACCAAAGTTTTCCCATCAAGATGATCAGGGTTCAAACTTGTCAAAGGGCAATTACTAGGAAAACCCATCCTGACCCAAATTTTTGTGACAAGGTCAAAAGAGTCACCATTTGGGAGTTTTAAAGGGAATTTAAGTGTGGATTGGGGACAAGTGGGACTTTAAAATTTGTATTTAAGAAGCTAACCCTGGCCAGTTAAGGTGAGCTAAATCCCTTTTTTACGGGACAATTGTAAGGTATTTTTGAAATTTTAAAAACTTTTTTGGGGGAATAATGGCCTTTTGATGTTTCAAATTTTAGGTTTAAAGAGGGAAATATTATTTAAATCTTTCATGTTTTTAAAAAATACAGGTCGGGGTGGGGGGGAAAATTTTTTTTGAGGGCAAAATTAAAAAATGCCCGTTTTTTAAATTCTTTTTTCATTTAATTCCCCATTAAAGTTATTTAAATAATGTTTTTTCAATCAACCTTCAAAATTTCTTTAAAAAAAAATCCATTCTACTTTTTTGCTGGAAAAAAATCAAGGGAAACAAAAAGCCACCCCCGGGCCCGGGGGGCAACGCCCCGATTTTTATTTTTTCTAAACCGCAAATTTAAAAATTTTTTAACATATAAAAACTTTTCCGTTTTTTATAAATTTTTATTTGGTCTGTCTTGTCAAAATTTAGTTTTTGTTTTTTTTATTTTTTTTGTATATATATTTGAATAGAAACTTTGAGGGCCTTTTTAAAACAAAAAGGGCCATGATGGCCCTAAGATCGCTCCCCTTTGACTTATCAAACTTCTTTCCAAAACAATTACCTAGAAAAGCTTTTAAAGGGGGAAAAAGGTGAGTCAAAAATGTGACCACTACAGTATTAACAAGGATTACCATATTTGAGCAAATGCGACCTAGTTTTTTTCCCAAGGGGAACATAATTTAAAATTGACCTGAAATCATCAAAAAAAAACTTTCAGAAACCCAATTTTCCCGGATACTTGGGTTCCAAAAAAAAGTAGGGAAATTTGGGGTTGGGTTAAAAAAGATTTTTTCCCATTTTTTGGGTCCCGGGGACCTAGTTTTTACCCTGCGATTTCGAACTTTATCCAAACAATTCCTTTGACCCAAACATTTTCCCGAACCCAAATTTTTTATGATAAATTTAGTCAAAATGTTTACACAGAAATTTAACAAAGGGGGTTTTTTTTTTATTGGGCGGTTGACCTAGTTTTTTTATTCCCAAGGGTGGAAACCCTGTTCGATCTTGACTTAGAAATCATTTAAAACAAATTTCAAAACCCAAATTAAAAAAAATTTGGGGCACAACAGTAAACCACTAGAGTTTTTAAAAAAAGATTTTTCTTAAATTTTTTGCTCCTGTTTACCTGTTTTTCAATCCCAGAAAGTCCCATGTTTTGAGGTTTTTCCAGCAAATGACCTAGACAAGTTTCCTGACGAAGTTTTTTAATGACAATTGAGTCAAAAATTGTGACGCACTAGAGTGGGTTTAACAAGGTTTTTAACTTATTTTTTAGCTTGGTGACCTACTTTGTCAATCCGAGATGACCCATGTTTCGAACTCAATACCGAGCTATCACCTAGACAAGCATTTCTTGACAATGTTTGATGATGACTGATGCCCAGGAAAATGTGAACCGGCTACTAGGAGTGGTTAAACAAGGGTTTTTCTATTTCCTAAGCTCCGCGGTTGACCTACTTTTTCATTTCGGCGAGATGACCCATGTTAAACTCATCCGGGAGCTATCTTACCTTGTAGACAAGCATCTTGACCGAACGTTTTGATGAATGATTTGATGCAAAAATGTGGTGCTCACGCACGCCTCGCTCTTACAAGGGTTTTTCTATTTTTAGCTCCGGTGACTACTTTTTTACATCCGAGATGACCCATGGGTTCCGAACTCATCCAAGCAATCAACTAGATAGCATTCTGACGCAAGTTTGATTGATGATTTGATGCAAAAATGTGACCGCTAGAGTGTTAACAAAGGTTTTTTCTATTTTATAGCTCCCGGTGACCTAGTTTTTCATCCGAGATGAGCCATGTTCGAACTCATCCGAGGCTTTCAACTAGATAAGCATCCTGACCAAAGTTTTGATGATGATTGAGGCAAAAATATATATACTCACACACCACTCACTCACTATATATAACTATGCCATGATATATATATATATATATATATATATATATATATATATATATATATATGTATATATAATTATGTTATATACATACACACATTTATATATATATA
Organism: Ruditapes philippinarum; assembly: GCF_026571515.1. Taxonomy (NCBI): domain Eukaryota; kingdom Metazoa; phylum Mollusca; class Bivalvia; order Venerida; family Veneridae; genus Ruditapes; species Ruditapes philippinarum. The sequence goes on from NW_026856049.1 coordinate 141,275, forward strand.
TATAATACAATATACTTTAAACAATGATATACATGTATAATATATTATATGTTTTAAAAAACCCCCAATAAATGGGAAAATCTAGAAAATTCCCGTAATATAACCTTTTAAGGGGCAAAATCAATTTTAAAAAGCCCCAAGGGGAAAAATTTTGGGGTTTGGATAAAAAACAAGGTTCCCGGGGGGTTAAAATTTTGGTTTTTTGTTTTTAATATGAAATTTTTTCCCTTTAATAATAAACAAAGTTACAGTCCCGTTACCGCCAAAACCCAAAGAAAATTTCCCCAAAAAATTTTTACCCCTTTTAAAAACAATGTTTATTAATAAATTTAAGGTCAAGGTCTTTCGGTTTTTTTTTTAACAGTTGTTTTAAGATTATTAGGGTTTAAGTTTCATGACAATCCCTTTTAAAATAACCCAAAATTACAGCCAATAATAGGGAAAAAAAAGAAAATTTCCCAAAAATTTGACCTTCAAAGTCCAAGGTCATTTATGAGTGAAGGTCAAGGTCTGACTAGTTATTTTTAAGCGGATATCCTTGAAGATTATGTTATGTTCAAGTTTGAAGACAATCCATTCAAAAATAACAAAGTTAACAGCCAATAAACAGCATGAACAAGCAAAAATTGGACTTTTAACCTTGAAGGTCAATGTCATTTATGATGAAGGTCAAGGTTAGTGGTGGTCTACGAAAGGTCTTGTCCCAAGGGTTGTTGCTGGCCAAGGTATTGAAGACAAATACACCAAGAAATAAAAAAGTTATGATCCAGGTACAAGTTTGCGGACGGCAACGGGAACGCCGACCTGACTATAACAATACCTCTACTTTTTTTTTCAAAAAAAAAAAGTTGAGCTAATAAAATCACTTAAAACAAATCAATTTACTCTTATTGTCATTCAATCATACAGGAAGCATACCTTTAAAAGTTCAGTAAGTTTACACAAGGCGAGTACAGCAGTTTTGGTCATTGGTTTTTGCATAGAAACATGTAGGTTCATCACTGTCCTCACTAAATGTTGAATCTGCTGTCCATACAATAACCCCTGAAAATTTAAAACTAATAGTAAGGGGGCAACCCCTAACAGATAGAAAGGCTTATAGGTAACTTGTCCCAAAAATTTAAAAAATCTATTATTTAACGAAGGGCAAGAAAGCTGCCTCTCTAATTCTTCATCATACAATTTTAAATTTCTAAAAATTTTCATTCTCTCAGGTAATAGATCTGCAATTTAAAAAAAAAGAATGAGCAAACAAAGATGTCAATTTTTACTGTCCTCGTTCCCACTACAATCATGGTATTATAAAAGAAAAAAATCTCAATGTAGAAAAATATAATTAAAATAGGTTTTTATTATCATTTTCTGTAACAATACGGGATGTATTTGGACAAATTTTGGATGAGGCAACAGGAAAAAAATCAATATTAACTTTCAAGCTGTGTACGAGTCAAATATATTCCATATTGTACAGTAAACATGTAAATAATAACCTTTTCATTCTATCTCTCTAACATGTCCATCAAAAATAAAAACTTTTAAAAGAAAGGTTCAGCTTGGGGGGGAAAAATTTTTTTCCAAAATTTTGGGCGCGATTAAGTGGCGGTGGATAACGATCATAAATTTCCCCAAAAGTCCTAAATTTTAAATTGCCACAGGGGTTTTAGTTTTTCTGTACCACAAAATAAGAAATTTCTTGGTCAGTTAACACTTTGCCTTTTGGTCAAAAACAAAACAGCAAGACACTTTACCAGCTGTTGTAACGATATAATAACAAGCGCCTTTATGCAAGCATGGTTCCAGGTCTTTAATTTGTTAGAGATTGAAATCGAGAACCAGACAAGCGACTTTTAGTGCACATAAACCCAACCGTCCGATATGAAAATAATATTTTATTTTGGATCCAATACCGGATTATATTGGATGGTCACGAGGTACAAAAGCAGATTGCCGATTGGTTAAATTTATTAGATATATAATAAATATATATATACCTGTATTAGTAGTACTGATCTACTGTTCAAGTCCTCCATTAGTGTTTTCCCTCTTGGTAAATTACACTCCATTTCAACCATCCAAGCTGTTACTGTTGCATGAAATGCTTGAACATCCCTGACAGCAAATAATATATACTCATCAACCAAATTATAGAAAACAAGAACGCCATCATGGCCCTATATCACTTATCAGAGGATATGGTCTACTTAGCCAAGATTTAATTACCTGGACATTCCTATGTTTTATGTTAATTATCTATATATGTTTCATTTCATTACATTAAAGAATATATTTGTTTTTGTTTCTTTTTTTTGTACAAAAGGATTTCGAATTTTGTATAGATCTATGAGTATTTTTCTTTCTTTGTTATTGTTAAATCAGACGGCCGTACTGAAAATAAATACATCTTCTCTTATTGTGTCAACTTTGTATGTTACCTTCTCTAAATAAAGATTTTACTTTTATTATTATTATTATTATTATTATTATTATTATTATTATTATTATTATTATTATTATTATAAGCTCTAGCCTTTGTAGTTTTGGAGAAGATGATTTGTCTGATAAATATGATGTAAACCCATGACCCCCAGGGGTTGGGCCAATATTTGTAAAGGATTTGTAGAGGTCTACTACATGATGTTTCATGCTAATTATCTAAGCTCTAGCCTTTATAGTTTCAAAGACGATTTTTAAACATTTTACTTCATATAATGAAAACCCATGATCCCCTTGGAGAGGGCCACACTAGATGATGTTACATGTCAAATTAGGAAAACCATTTGACTCCTTGGGCAAGGCCAATTATGACTTTAGGGCTATTACTTGAACAAGCATGGTAAAGGTACACTACATGATGTTTCATGCCAATTATCTAAGATCTAACCTTTATGGCTTCAGAGGAGCTGATTTTTTTAAGATTTTTCTTATTGTTGCCATGCCAACCCTAGTTCTGCATGGAATGTATTTTGATATTATTGACCTGATAGTTTAGGAGGAGATGTTGCTCAGATAGAAGTGTGGATGGAGAATGCTGGACAGTCAGTGATGACAATAGCTAACCTTGAGCATGTTGTGCCAAAATGCAAGTAATTAACAAATATACATGTAACTATATTGAACTTTACAAAAGATGTGGCCAATGGCCCCAAAGTTCTCACTTGAGATCACAATGGTATCCTTAAAATACAGCAAGTTAATGTCAACTATAGCCAGGTCCTGCATACTTTCAAAGTTAACAGGACCCACTGTCCAGTAGATAAACTTTACAATGTCTGTGTGTCTATATCATAAATGCAAAAGCAAAGAATACCTAGACATTTGCACTTTTCTCTTGCATAGGTCAAACAAATTTTAATCTTCTAGCCTGGCTAAGAAAGGCTGAGTATATTGTATCAACAGACTAGTAATCTAAGGATCGATAAGAGCTTCAAACTTGGGAGCATCCCAGGGAAATTTTATCAAATTTGACCTGGTGATTTTAGAGAAGAAGTTGTTTGACAACGGATGCACTGATAACTGATGATGAACACCACACAAATTGTGATCACAAAAACTCATCTATAGCACTTTATGCTCAGCTGAGCTAAAACTCAACATAAATTCTCCAACGTACAAGTACCAAATTCAAAGCTATGAACAGATTTGGTACTTGCGAGGGTTGTCCCAAAATTCTGTAACAAATCTTATAGATGATTCATTTTGAACACCAGTACATATTAATTCACATACGTAACCTATCAATTTATTATTTTATTTTCATTTAATCAGGTACAAAAATCTATTCTCATTTAAACTTTGAAAAAAATTCCCGCGCACATTCAAAATAATCTGCCATGAATTTAGGCCTTGAATAGATTATGTTAATATTTTGGGATATAAAATCTCTGACTGCGATATATCATGCTTAAATTCCCTCTGCTGAATGGGGCTGCGGGCCGCCCGACGTTGGGTCCCCCCCTGGTGGTCTGCATCGGCCCATCCGGCCAGAAAAAAAACTCCGGCCCATTTCAGTTTTTTTTTTTTAAAAAGTTTCCAAAACTTCAAATGCCTTTGGAAAAGGAAAATATTTTCCAAAAAGAAGAAAAAAAAACTGTATTAAAAAAATAGTACAAACTCTGAAAAACTAGTTTACACTAATGCAAAATAGAAATAGAAGAAACAGACAAATATTGGGGACACTTCAGTAGAAAATAGAAACAGCTTTTATAAAAAAAAGGCGTTGCCAAAAGAAATGTGCTCGATGCAGCCTAGTTTTATTTCGGATGAAACTTGTTTTAAGACTTTACAACAAATACACTGAATATAACAGTCTAGCAACATATTCCTGTCATGACAAATAACATAAATGAAAGAAGAGTTTTGCATAACCAAAGGTGAGAATAAGAAAAAAAAACGAACATGAAGACTATCTCTGTCACCTATTTCCCACAGCTAGGGCAGATGTAACAAGGCCAGAAGTATATTTCAAACGAGTATAATGATTACCGTATAATAATAATAATAATAATAATAATAATAAAAAAGTTCTTATTTATTTAATTAGGTATGAGACTAATCAGAGTCTTAAATAAACTAATAAATGGTTTTTAAGTCTGTAATTGACAATTCACAGGTAAAGTGACGCTGTTTATACTTTCAATGCCACAAAGAGTACTTGCAGAAAGGCACATAATGTAGGCTTAACATCACTTTTGAAGTATGACATGACCAGAGATTAAAATAGTTGCCATGGTATTTACGTATCATTTTGTTGTTTGTTGATATTTTTCCATGTAAATTTGTGAAAGTGTTTCAATTGTATGAGTTTAAAACATATCAAAATATCTAATTTTTACCCATTTAAGCTTTTAAACACACTTGTCATATAATATTGGGACAACCCACATAAATCCCAATCACAGCAATGCTGCAAACACAAAAAAGTTGTTGCAAGTTAAATCTGTAATATCAAATATTGACTCTTCTCTCCCTTTTTCCTGGTTTGTCAATTATATTGTAAACAAATACCCATTTTAAGTACAAAAATAAATCCAGTTCCTTGCTCTCTGACATAAATGTTTTTTGAATAATTTATGTTGCTATATAATTGTGTATGTAATTATACATGTAACTACATGATTGTATTTTATTTTTCATGTTGACAAGTATAATCACTTTAAAATAAGCACAAGAAAAATAAGTAAGATAAGTTTTTTCCTTAAGCTCTACAAATGAAAGCGCATATAATGTTTGTGCTTCATTAGCTATTACCAATCCAGCAATAAGAAGAGCGTGTATAAAGAGTTAGTAGTCATACCAAAACATACCAAGAGCTGGCCAAGGAGCAGCATGTTCTACTTTTCTCAGTGCTGGACAAAACAAGAGGGCTAAGATGGCCTTAAATCACTCTCCAGATATACATTGACGTCAGTTATGAGATCACATTTGGGATAATTTTTAATATATTTGTAGATGTCTGCTACGAAAGACTTCAGGACAAATATCTAAGCTTGCATTGTAGTTTCGACTAACAGGTCTATATAAACTAGTTGACTCCCAAGGTATTGCCATTTCTAACTTCAAGGTCATAAATTTTGTAGAGGTCCACTAGGAAATGCTACTTACTAAATATCTCTAAACTGCTGAAGATGTAACCTCTACAGCGTTAACAAGGATTTTCCATATTTGGGCAGTGTGACCTTGCTTTTGACACAAAATGATCCGTTAGAATTAATATAAACAACCTTTCTGCCCAATTTCTAAGTTTTTTTTAAGCTGAAAATGATACCTCTACAATGTTAACATTTGGGCTCTATGACCTAGTTTTTGACCCCAGGTGACACATATTAAAACTTGTGCTAGAAACCATAGTAACAAGCATTGTGATATATTTCTAAGATATTTGGGCTGACAATGTCGCATTAAGAGTGTTAACAAGGTTTTTCCATATTTGGACTGTGTGACCTAGTTTTGACCCCAGATGACCAATTTAAAATCATAAAAACTACCTTTCTGGCTAATTTGCTGGATATTTGGACAGAAACAGTAACAAAGCCAACTCTGAGTGGTTACTTTATTTCTACTAGTGTAATGAGAAAAAGAACTAATAAAATGTTAAGCAGAAGAAGAATTATAAAACAGGGTTAATAAAACTACACAGAACCACACCAAATATACTTTACTTACTTTATCCTGTTGTTGCCAGAGTGAAAAGAAAAGATTTAATATTATAATATTGAATAAAATATGGTCAATCATCTTCTTAAGAAGAGATATTCAAACAAGAGCTGCCATAGGAGACAGCAAACTGATATCAAATTCTAGATACAGTTAAAGAAGACAAAACTAAGAATAACAAGCAAATTGTTATAATCTGTGTTCTACACTGAATACAGGTTATTTCTAACCACAACAAGTGTTTGATAAAATACGTAAAAATTCTTATTTTGGACAAGCCAGGAAGTTTTGTCCAGAAGCTGTCTGGTTGAGACATATTCTATTTTTTACTATGTATGTTCTTAACAAGTTAACAAATTTTGGAACTCCTCTTATCTGGGAAAGATACAGTTGCACTAAAATAAGGAGACTTTAGCAAAGGAATAGACTTCTATGAAAATAAAATATCAAATCATAATTACCTAGTAAGCATTTGGTTTTTCTGTTGCAACCATGACTCTTGACTTTGTTTGACCATGGCCAAAGACTTCTTGTCTAGGACTTTCACCATGTGAGCAGTTTGTTTGAAAAAATTTGTTTTGGGAAAACCCAAACACTAAATTTCCTCCCCAGATTTTATAGCGGGAATCTAAAAAGAAATTTAAAAAATCTATTTTAAAAGTTGCCAAAATAGGGCAAAATGCCCCCCCCCCAGTAGAGAAAAATAGGCAGGAACAAAAAGATGAGCACTTAAGTGTGTGAACCTTTGTTTTAAATTTAGATGGCTAAATTGGGAGGGGTCTTTGCAGGAAACAACAGCCCCCTTTTTGACTAATCTTTTAAATTTTTGTCATTGTTTCTTTAATTTTTTGGTGGGTCTTTTAAACACTATATAAATGAAATTTCCTTAATCTGCTTTAAAAATTTAAAATTTTTTTGGCCCCTTTTTTACCTGGGAAATGCCCCTGAGGTAAAATTATCAAACCCCCTTTTGCATCAAGATTAACTCTTAAAAGGCTTCAATGGTAACATACCCGGGGTCCATACTAAACAACAAATGCTATGTTTTGTGCGTCAACGGACTTGACAGACCCTCATTAAGCTTAGATTACATACATAATTTTGTCGAATTTTGTCGTGAAAACTTTCTAGAATGAAAGAAAATGGTCTAATTAAGAAAATGAATCTGAACACCAATATCTTTAATTCAGTTGTTAACGCTGTACAGACGTTTAAAATTTTGTTTAAGTGACGTCACAATGTAGCGCCAAACAGCACGTACAAAACAATCAAATCAAGTACGCTATCTTAATGTCGCAAACGAGTTAAGTTTTACATTTATTTCACTTTTAATAATTTGTATTTCGCTTGAAAAATTATAGAGTGAAATAAAATAAACAAACAAAGTTTTATCAACCTTTTCAAAATTTGTTATTCTCTAATGTTTTTACACACGGTAGATTTAACGACAGTTTTTTTCAACTCACTGGAACAGCCTTTAAAGGACGTTTCTATTGGAAACTCTGAGGCGAAAACAAATTTAACCACCAAACATAAAGTCCAACTTTATAATAATAATTATATTTTTTCTTGACGTGTTTGAATGGAAATAGATATTAATTCTTTGTGCATTATTGTATAATTAATAATGCACGTTTTTCGTTAAAATGCTTTGTAATTAATCACTCAGGCCTATCAGCCTTCGTGTTTATATTACTACGCATTTGAACTCAAACTGTGCATTTTTCTACAACAATGCACTCAGAATTGATATCTATTTCCTAAAAACCTAAGTTATATGCCTCTATGTGAATTTTATAGAAAACTAGAAATGTGTCCATAGGACACGGATGCCCCCACACGCCACTGTTCTGTCAATCTTATGACTCTAGGTCAAATATTTTTTGGACTACATGTGCCACAAGTTGAAAACTAAAAATCAACAAAGGGCCATAATTCTGTTAAATTTGGTTGCAGCAAAAATTCCTTCCTTTACTACCATCTACACATTAAGGTTGTTCATCCCTGGAAGTTAAAGCAAAATCTGCCATCCGGTTTAAGAGGAGTTGCGTTCACAAAATTTCTACATAGTATATAGTGAAAAAATCAACAAAGGGCCATAATTCTGTTAAATTTGGTCGCAGCAAAAATTCCTTCCTTTACTACCATCTACACATTAAGGTTGTTCATCCCTGGAAGTTTAAGCAAAATCTGGCATCCGGTTTAAGAGGAGTTGCGTTCACAAGATTTCGGGACGTACGGACGGACGTACGGACGGACACTCGGACAGACAAGTGCAACGCTATATGCTCCCACTCTGTGGGGGCATAAAAATCTGTATTTAGATTTAAATAATTATTATATAAATTAGCTGAGTTGAAAACGTTCTTTAAAGCAAAAGAAATAATTGTAATAATTTAAGCAATTTTGAAAAGGATCACTTCAAGTAATATATGTTGAATGATTGAAGAAAGTAGAAATGTGTCCATAGGTTCTTTATCCAGTCACATAAAAACTAACAATGCCACAGGGCAAGCTATTTTTACATGTATGTCTTGGAATTCCAAAAGCTCATCTTACCTTTTTATGAACATCCCAAAGTGATTTGAAAACTTTTTTGTCTGTCACTCTGAACAGTTGAAAATGTAGAATATAGAGTCCACAAACCCCAACAAACTTAAACCTTTGGTCAATTTCATTACTTTCACCTAGAATTACATAAAACATAGGTAAACATTATAACCTTTAAGTTAACCAATGATTATGATTAGTTCAATTTTAACATTGATCAATATTCTAGTGCTTTAGCTAGCTGACTGATTCACTTTCTCCTCACTCCTGTTCAAACCCTGCATTGAAAGTATTTCAAGTGATGAAACTTACAGTAATAGGTAATTCTACTCCAATGACAACATATTAATATATGGATGTATTCAACAGTTTCCAGAGAAATTAAGCACAAGTTTTCAGCTGTATTGGTTAGACATAAAACCAAAATAATGGTAACAATAGTTTATATTTTTTTATGAAAATCTAGAGCTGTCATTGAAGATGATTATACCTCAACTTTAACTATGTAAACAAGATTGTCATGGATCACTTACCTGAGTGCTAAAAATGGTCACAATTCTTAAATGCAGAAATAAGTAATTCCTTTAGGAATGCATTTTTTACCCAGACAGCATAATTGAAGACATTATGTGTTTTACTGTATAAGACTACATTATGAATAAGATCATAAAAACAGCTATATATTCCTTTGGTTAAACCAGTAGGGGACTAATAAGAAAAAGAGGAAAATTCAGACACACACAATTTGATATTCAACCTTGAAGTTGCAGATGTTGATCTTCAGGGTGACACTTTGACTGTGGTGAAGGCATATGCTATTTATTTTGACAATCCCTAAAGTAATAACAAAGAAATAACCTGAACAAAACTGTGTGCATATTCATACACACAAACACAAGGTAATTATATACACAAACAGACACACACTTTCGTTTGTGAGTGACATCAAAAGCCTATTACTATTATAAAAGTTTTAATGAGAAGACAACAATGCAGTATAATTTTTAACACAATGAACATGGAGTTAAAATTGACAATTATGAAGGAATCTGGTTCAGTCTCCAGTTTTGCTCAAGAGCATTTTGCTTACAGACATGATGGCTACAAATAAATTATTACCAATTTTGACAATCATATACATACATTTCTGAGCCTTTCTGGTATTTTTATACCACAAAACATCTCAATTTATGAACACCAATGCTAGATTATACTGGAACATTCTACTACAGAAAAGAAAAGTAGAAAATTTAATTGATCTTTATTACAGGTTTATTTGTTTGTTTAATTGAGTTTTACATCACACCGACACATTATAGGTCATATGGCGACTTTCCAGCTTTACTGGTGGAGGAAGAACTCCGGTGCCCTTCTGTGCATTATTTCAGGCACAAACCGGCACCTGAGTAGAACCACTGATGTTCCATAAGCTAGCTGGATAGCTTCCACATATAAAAGAATCCAAAGTCCCTGTCGGGATTCAAACCCACAGCAGTGAGGGGCAAGAGGTTTGAAGTCAACCACCTTAACCACTCTGCCACGGACGCCCCATTATTACAGGTAATCATCACTTTGGAATGACCATAAGTTAAGGTTTAACAAGACTCAGCTACCTATTCTAGCCTCTAATTCTGTTAGATATTCTCTCACATTTACAGCAAACTCTTCCATGAACACTGTGTTCTTTGTTACAAACACCTGCTGGTTGTCAAATACTTGCTCCACACAATTCTGTAACAAATAAAAGTTCACATTCAAGGTACGGTCTGACTTTGATCTTCAGTAAAAAATGAGCCAAATAGGAGAACTGCAATTTGGTGTAACACTCACCTGTTAAGGGTAATGACTACAAATAACAAATGTTTTGTAAATACCATAAGTTAAATAGGGACATTACAAATAAAAATAATGCTTTTAGGAATGTCAATAGTCATGATAATCAAGTATTCCAAAATTTTATTTTTAAATCTTTTTATAAATTTTGAAAACTTCTAAATTTAAAAACAAAATTTTTTACAAAAATTTATGTTAAAATGGGGGCATTAATTTTATAATAAAGTTTTTTAGAATAATGGGCCCTTTTCTTTTCAAACTGTGTCGTGTCAAAAATAATCAATACTGTATTCAAAATTTTAAAGTCCCATTCTTTTTTATGTTTCGAAAAGTTATAAAAAACCCGTAGGACAGCGTGCTGGGCTATTCGCATGGGTTGTTAGTTTTAAAAAGGGGGAATTTAAAATTTTAAAAAACTTTGTACAGTGACCCCCCCCTGTACATAGTTTTAGGGTTTTAAAAATTTAAAAAAGTGGGCAAGGGCTCAAAGCCAAAAACGTAAAAGGAATTTTTAAAAAAATTTGAGATGGTACGCAAACTTTGTTTATAATTGTAGATCAGAGGGTACATTTATAACAAAAATGGTTGTCAGACATATTTTCAATCATAGTTGTACTGAAACAGACTTTATTTTCTTTTGGATGTCAAATATACACATTAGTTTTACATCATTGAAGATTACACTCTCTATTTCTGTTTACATCTGAAACCATGTGGTAGAACTATAACTTTCACTCTGAGGTTATTATGAATAATAGCCGAGGATGTTCCAATTGTAGCAATAGCTTCAATTTTTTTCTATGAAAAAAATACAGCTTAATGGTGCATAACATCTAACAATACTGTTTTCAGGATAATGCCACTTGTCTTACAACTGTGATTGTCATGATAATCAAGTGTTCCAAGTTTCATGTTAATATCTCATAGTTTTGAAATCATTCTATTTAAAGGCCCATTATGCCCCAGAAATGCTTTTATTCTTAGTTTCTCAAAAACTTTTTATATTTAGGGTCCTGTTATAGTTTCCAAAATGTGACTTCTTGGCTAATTACCATATTTAGCTTCTGTTTCGTTCTGGTAGTTCATACAGTTATAGTGATTTATTATTTTGCATGGAAGTCAAAATATACTTTGTTTACATTTTTCTTCTTTTATGGCCAATAATTACACATTAATCTCAACTTTCTGCAGGCAATAAGCAGAAACTATTATTTAAACATTATAAAACTTATATTTGCTCTTTCTAAAGAAGGAAAACAATCATCAGTTTTTTTACTGCAATGGAATGACTTAAGAGGATGCTACATTCCAAATATTTATGCTCTGTGCATAACAGTCCAGCAGGAAAAGATTTATAAGACTTGTTTATTATATATGTCTATCACACAATGTCACCTCTAGAGTTACCTGGGAGCATGAAACACATTTCTAAGAAACACTGTTTGCCAAACATATAAGCTCAGGTCAGGGCTTGGAGTTTCACAAAAGAAGATTTCAATGTGTTTTCCTATATAAAAGTTCATATCAAATAAGTGACACGGATGAGACCTATTTTGACCTAGTGGCCTTTTTTTATATAAGTTTTGAAGAGGACAACAAGCTGATACTTCATGCCAAATATCGAAGCTATGAGCAGAGAAGTGTTCTAGAAGAAGTTTTAAAACATTTTTACTATACATGTCTATGTAAACTAAGTCACAGACTATCAGGGCAATGCCATTTTTGACATTAAGGACATGATTTATATAACTCTACAAATGTTCACTAGGCAATGCTACATGACAAATATCTAAGCTCTGGGCATTACAGTTTCACAAAAAAAAGACTTTTGTAGAGGGCTATAAAATAATGCCAAATGCCAAATATATTACCTCTGGGCATTAATAATTCTGGGGAGATTTTTTCAAGATTAAGTTTTTTTTGACAATCTACCTTTAGCTCCTGTGAGATGTCATATCAGTAAGTTTATAGCAGAATAGTTTAATTTCATAAAGACAATAAATAGACGAACAGAAAGATGGACAGAGAGTTCAATTATGCCTAAGGATAAACAAAACAATCATACCTGAAAAATCATTCCATCCAATAATTGTCCCTCTAAAGTCATCATTAACTTCTCAAATGGACGTAATTTATCATCACTGGTAGAGAATTTGGATGGATCGTGTCTTACAGATTTAAGCATCCTATCAACAGTGATATGCAATTAATGGACTGAAGAACTATTTAACAATTATAATTAACATGGTGCTGCTTAAACAGCTTCCTATAGACTATAGTTAATAAGTATTGCCATCAGGTGTTTGTCTATTTATTTAAAAAAATCATAAATTTTGTGCCACTGGTGACATATGTATTGAGGCAAAAGAAAAACATGAGCTCTGCATGTCAGAGCATTATACAACCATATATATGCTGTAACCCGGGTTTGTACCTGTGCAACCCGGCCAAAAATTACTTAGAGTGACCTCTAACTGAAGAAGGTCAAACCTGTACTCTGCATGGTTAACATTTCTTCCATCTGTTCAAAAGATACAGACCGGACACGACATTGCTAACAGAGGGACATACAGATGACAAAGTGCATTTTGTTTGTTTTGGGTTTTATGTCACATCGACACAGTATAGGTCATATCGCGACGTTCCAGCTTTACTGGTGAAGGAAGACCTCAGGTGCCCTTCCGTGCATTATTTCAGGCACAAACGGGCACCTGAGTAGAACCACCGACATTCCGTAAGCTAGCTGGATAGCTTCCTCACATGAAAGAAGCCAAAGTCCCTGTCGGGATTCTAACCCACAGAGGTGAGGGGCAAGTGGTTTGAAGTCAACGACCTTAACCACTCGGCCACGACAAAGTGCATAAGAATATACAATGTACATTAAAAGAAATTTCAGGTGCATAAAAATTTAAGGAAATACTTTTTATCTAGATGTAAGAAGAAATTATTTCATTAACATTAAATCAAAATTACCTCTTTTTTTTCACAAGTATCTAAGTTTCACAATATTCATGTGAATGAATATTGCAAAAAACAGATTCACTAAATCTTACTTCAATTTAATACTGAGAATTCTAAATACTAAAATTAGAATACTGTCAAAATGGCGAAATGTGCCGTACAGGAAAACAACCCGATATATAGTATTTAAAACCCTTTAAGACTGTTTTTGTACGTTTAAGTGACTTTTATTCTGTCTGTATTATGTTACCTTTTATAGAGTGTCCAGTGGTCTAGAAGTGTGGTATGGGTCTGTATCAGCTCATCTAGTGTTATCATAACACCCAATATATCAGCAACATGTTCAAATACAGTCTACAATTCAAAATGGAGATTATAATATTTTACAACACATGAAATTTAATAAACACTTTACATGCTTACAACAATAATCAAAGCACTAAAATTCCTGTAAGCGACAAGCTGGGAAAATTTCATGCAAATGCTCTTTCAAATAAACAAGAAATATGGCAATGCCATCAAACCAGGTTTTAAACAAGAGCCATTACTATCAAAGGTCATGTTTTTGTAGGTTTTTTAACACCAAAGATGCATGATTGGGTGAAGGTAATTTAAAGGTCATTCTTTAATTCATAAACATTTATGTTCTATAATAAGTGTTATTTTCTTTAAGCATAAAATAAATCCAATCATAGATAAATCAAGTAATGAGTATTACCTGAGTTATACAGCATGTCTGTTTTGTAAGAAACATTTGATAACAATTCTCACACCTAACTCTAGATATCAACCAGTAATCATTTTCTATCTGAAGTAACAATGAACTAAACCATGACCCTATGGGGCCAAAAACCAATCCTAAGGGAGGTTGGAGGTTTCCATATAAGCTTGCTTTATACCAAGTTTGATAAAAAAATATTATTTGTCTTAACTTTACTTTTTGACTGTACACCATTTTTTATTATCAGTAACATGGGCCCAAGAAGTAGTTTAATGTGAGGTCTCAATACAAGCTTGCTATACACCATGTTTGATTACATTTATCTTGTTCCTTAATCTAGTTATTGACTTAAAACCACTTCTCTATTTTAACAACAGAAACCTTGACATGCATCTTATGGGAGCCCAAACGCCAAAATGCAATCGCAACTGGGGTCTTCACATATGCTTGCTAATGATAAAGTTTGTCCCAACCAGCCAAAATGTAAATGTGTTTGAGTCAATAGTAGAGACTCAATCAAGAAATTTGTCTGCAATGTTTTATCTAAATCATCCTTATGATACTATATCACCTCCAAGGTGGAGGCATTTTTTATCCTACGTGCATGATTCATCAAAATTTTATAGAGGCATAATATTTATCTACAAAAAGATTGCATGTGTTTTCATGTACCTTAGTCTACATAAAGCAAGTGGCTCCCAGGGTGGGGCCAATTTTGAACTGAGGGTCATGATTAATACAATTTTTGTAGAAATCTACAAATTGATGCTACATGCTAAACTCTAGGCTAATAAAATTTTACAACTGATAAAAAATGACTTAGTGTGGCCTTGACCTAAGAAAGGTCAAACCTGTGCTCTGCACAATGTCTCATTATGAATATTTCTGCGAAGTACAGAAGTAGATTTGAGTTTAATATTGCTAACCTGAAAATGCACTTCTGTCACATCTATCAGCTTTGGCCCCGCCCTGAAAAACATTATTTTTCATCAGCTTTTTAAAAAAAAATCTAAAATTCCAATATTCGTGTATATTTTTCATAAAACACAAACAAGTTTCTTTAAAACAAGAGAGCCATGATGCCCTAGATGGCTCACTTGAAATACATTGTTAGAAAGGTAACAATTCTTAAATATAGATCTAAATAATTAGTTCACATTTGGTGTGCATAATTTTTAAAATACTTTAAATGGCAGAATTGTTGACCAACACAACCATCAATACACTTCACTGAAAAAATACATACATGTATCATGACTCTACAAGTGTGACCTTGACCTTTGAAATAAGGACCTGATTCATCCTCACACTGTCAAAGTTATGGACCGGACAAAGTTCTGACTGAAGGACAGACGGACGGACAGACTGAAGAACAGATGCTGCCTGCTCATTTTGGGAGACATAAAAAGCCACAAGATCTTGCTAAAAAGATTCAATAAACAAATTCAATAAAAAGAACAAAATCTCTCAGTAACAAGAGGGCCATGATGGCCCTGAAATTGCTCACCTGTATATAGGCCCCTTGGGGCAGGGCCAATTTTAACCCAGGGAATTTTATTTGAACAAACTTGGTAGACACCCATTTGAAGATTTTCATGATAAATATCTAAGCTCAAGAAAGATTTTTTTAGTTAATACTATACACATAAAGGAAAAACAAAATTGCCCCCAGGGCTTTTATTTGAATGAACTTGGTAGACACTCACTAAAAGATATTTCATACTTAGTATCTAAACTCTAACTCTTTGGGTTTTTTAAAAGAAGATTTTTTAAGTTTTTACTATACACATACAAATGTATAAGGAAAATCAATGACCCACAGGGCGGGGCCAATTTTAACCACAGGGCCCTTATTTGAACAAAAATGGTAGACACCCATTAGAATATGTTTCATGCTAAATATCTTAGCTCTAGCTCTTTGGGTTTTTTAAAAGAAGATTTTTTAAAGTTTTAACTATATACATAAAAGGAAAAACAATGACCCCCCTGGGGCAAAGCCAATTTTTACCCTAGGGCATTTATTTGAACAAACTTGGTAGACACCCACTAGAACATATTTCATGCTTAATATCTAAGCTCTAGCTATTTGGGATTTTTAAAAGAAGGTTTTTTAAGTTTTTACTATATACAAATAAGGAAAATCAATGACCCGTAGGGGGGGGGGGGGGCTGTGCCAATTTTGACCCCCAAGGCTGTGATTTGACAAACTTGGTAGACACTGACTAGACAATTTTTTATGCCAAATATTTAAGCTCTAGCCTTACGTTTTTTTAAAGATGATTTTTCAGTTTTTTCTTTTGGTTGCCATGGCAACCAGAGTTCTGCATGGAATTAAAATTCTTTGAATATTTTTTTAAGTTGACTACCCAAGGAACATTCCTGTGAAGTTTTGATGAAATTGGCTTGGCGGTTTATGAGAAGATGTAGTTTAAAGTAAAAGTTTATGGACGGACAGACACCGGACGGACGCCAGACGAAAAGCGATCACAAAAGCCCACCGACATTTTGTGACAGGTAAGCTAACAAGAGCTGTCAACAGGAGACAGCGAAGCTACTAATTTCATACTGGACTTAGTATCTAAACTAAGCTCTTTTGGGTTTTTTAAAAGAAGATTTTTTAAGTTTTTACTATACACATACAAATGTATAAGGAAAATGCAATGACCCACAGGGCGGGGCCAATTTTAACCACAGGGCCCTTATTTGAACAAAAATGGTAGACACCCATTAGAATATATTTCATGCTAAATATCTTAGCTCTAGCTCTTTGGGTTTTTTAAAAGAAGATTTTTTAAAGTTTTAACTATATACATAAAAGGAAAAACAATGACCCCCCTGGGGCAAAGCCAATTTTTACCCTAGGGCATTTATTTGAACAAACTTGGTAGACACCCACTAGAACATATTTCATGCTTAATATCTAAGCTCTAGCTATTTGGGATTTTTAAAAGAAGGTTTTTTAAGTTTTTACTATATACAAATAAGGAAAATCAATGACCCGGGGGGGGGGGGGGGCTGTGCCAATTTTGACCCCCAAGGCTATGATTTGACAAACTAGGTAGACACTGACTAGACAATTTTTTATGCCAAATATTTAAGCTCTAGCCTTACGTTTTTTTAAAGATGATTTTTCAGTTTTTTCTTTTGGTTGCCATGGCAACCAGAGTTCTGCATGGAATTAAAATTCTTTGAATATTTTTTTAAGTTGACTACCCAAGGAACATTCCTGTGAAGTTTTGATGAAATTGGCTTGGCGGTTTATGAGAAGATGTAGTTTAAAGTAAAAGTTTATGGATGGACAGACACCGGACGGACGCCAGACGAAAAGCGATCACAAAAGCCCACCGACATTTTGTGACAGGTAAGCTAACAAGAGCTGTCACAGGAGACAGCGAAGCTCGACTAATTAAATACTGGACGCAGTAAGGAATACAAAACTATCAAAGAAAAATCAATTATGATATAAATATATTTCTTCTTATGACAAGAAGTTATTGTTGTTAACATAAATTCCAAGTTCAAGGGGGAAAAATTCTGGAAATAGTCACACTAGAGTTATGGACCTTGTCACACAACATGTGTGTAATGATAAGAAATATATATTTGAAGTTTGAAGTAGATACCTTAAAAAGTAAAGAAGTTATAATATTTCTTTAAGAAATTTCTAAGTTCAAAGGGAGATAAATCTGAAAATATTGCTTCAAGAGTTATGAACCTTGTCACATAAGAAATGGTTGATGATAAGGAATATGTATTTGAAGTTTGAGGTAGATACCTTTAAAACTAAAGAAGTTATAGTAAAAAATAACATTTTTCAAGTAAAAAAATCTAAGTTAATGGGGAGATAATTCTTGCAATATTGGTACTAGAGTTATGAACCTTGTCACATAAGATGTGGTTAATGATAAGGAACATATATTTGAAGTATGAAGTTGATCCCTTAAGTAATAAAGAAGTTACAGTAAAAAATAATATTTTTTAAGGAAAATTCTAAGTTCAAGGGGAGATAAATCTGAAAATATTGGTGCTAGAGTTATGAACCTTGTCACATAAGATGTGGTTGATGATAAGGAACATATATTTGAAGTTTGAAGTTGATACCTAAAGAAATGAAAAGTTATAACGAAAAATATTTTACTGCATCAAAACTTTAATCTGAAATCTGGACGTGGACGCCGATGCCAGGGCGAGTAGGACAGCTCTCCATATACTTTGTATAGTCGAGCTAAAAATGCAAACAAACTTTCTTAATCACTAAAACTTTTTTGTCCGGCTGACCTTTATGTCATCTCTTTTGAACAGATATTTGGTTGCTGCTGACCACGGTAAACAAGATCACATTATAAACAGCAATTTTTTTCCGTCAAACCCTATTCTGACTGTTACAGGCAGGTTAAAGTTATATAAAGGTGACTGCTAATGCAGTTTTGTCTGTATTTTTAAGTAGAACTAGGAGCACCTCAGATGCTCCTCTGTGACTTGTTTCAACCGGAATAGAACCAGTGATGTTTCGTAAGTTAGCTGGAGCAAAAGTAAGAGAAGTATTCATGGTAACATACCTGG
Source organism: Ruditapes philippinarum (assembly GCF_026571515.1). Taxonomy (NCBI): domain Eukaryota; kingdom Metazoa; phylum Mollusca; class Bivalvia; order Venerida; family Veneridae; genus Ruditapes; species Ruditapes philippinarum. Next base: position 160,056 of record NW_026856049.1, read on the forward strand.
CAGTACTGTACAAGCATGACAACTGACATACAACATTCTTCACCACTTCATTACATCTAACAACAAAACATGACAACTCCTAAAATTTAAACATAATTCTTTAAACTAACAAATTAACAAATATGAGCAAAAAACAATTTTCAATGTTTTTCTTTCATTTGCTGTCTATTAAATTTGGAAGAAGTTACAAAAAAAAGAAAGAATAAAGCACAAATTTGGAAGAAGTATCCAAATAAAGAAGAAGAAAAACACAATAATGGCCAGTTGACTTGGTTGGCAAAATCATGCCTAACTGTTGTGTTTGCCAAGGTTTAAAGTGCAAATAACATGTTGTTGTTTTTCTTTTGTTTAAATATTAATGACTAAATACATGTATGCATCAAGTCATTGTGGTGGGACACAAAAATTTGAGTTGTTATTCCAATCAGGCAATGATGGAGTAATTTAATAATTCAGTGACTTTATATAATTATATTCCATCATGCAGTTTCTGGTTCATGTATGACAGTAAGTTGTTTAATTCAGTAAGTCCCTATTGCCTGTTTCACTGCATTTTCGTGCTAGTTCATTTTCATATGATATGTGAAGGATATGTGCATACACATATACTATAACTTACATTGTTTAGGCATGCACATATAGTATAACTTATATTGTTTAGGCTTGCACATATACTACAACTTACATTGTTTAGGCTTGCACATATAGTATAACTTATATTGTTTAGGCTTGCACATATAGTATAACTTACATTGTTTAGGCTTGCACATATAGTATAACTCATATTGTTTAGGCTTGCACATATAGTATAACTTATATTGTTTAGGCTTGCACATATAGTATAACTTATATTGTTTAGGCTTGCACATATAGTATAACTTATATTGTTTAGGCTTGCACATATAGTATAACTTACATTGTTTAGGCTTGCACATATAGTATAACTCATATTGTTTAGGCTTGCACATATAGTATAAACTCATATTGTTTAGGCTTGCACATATAGTATAACTCATATTGTTTAGGCTTGCACATATAGTATAACTTACATTGTTTAGGCTTGCACATATAGTATAACTTATATTGTTTAGGCTTGCACATATAGTATAACTTATATTGTTTAGGCTTGCACATATAGTATAACTTATATTGTTTAGGCTTGCACATATACTATAACTTACATTGTTTAGGCATGCACATATAGTATAACTTATATTGTTTAGGCTTGCACATTTTAGGCTTGCACATATAATATAACTTACATTGTTTAGGCATGCACATATAGTATAACTTATATTGTTTAGGCTTGCACATAATTTATACTATAACTTATATTGTTTAGGCTTGCACATATAGTATAACTTATATTGTTTAGGCTTGCACATATACTATAGCTTATATTGTTTAGGCTTGCACATATAGTATAACTTATATTGTTTAGGCTTGCACATATACTACAACTTACATTGTTTAGGCATGCACATATAGTATAACTTATATTGTTTAGGCTTGCACATATAGTATAACTTACATTGTTGAGGCTTGCACATATAGTATAACTTATATTGTTTAGGCTTGCACATATAGTATAACTTACATTGTTTAGGCTTGCACATATAGTATAACTCATATTGTTTAGGCTTGCACATATAGTATAAGTTATATTGTTTAGGCTTGCACATATAGTATAACTTATATTGTTTAGGCTTGCACATATACTATAACTTACATTGTTTAGGCATGCACATACAGTATAACTTATATTGTTTAGGCTTGCACATTTTAGGCTTGCACATATAATATAACTTACATTGTTTAGGCATGCACATATAGTATAACTTATATTGTTTAGGCTTGCACATAATTTATACTATAACTTATATTGTTTAGGCTTGCACATATAGTATAACTTATATTGTTTAGGCTTGCACATATACTATAACTTATATTGTTTAGGCTTGCACATATAGTATAACTTATATTGTTTAGGCTTGCACATATACTACAACTTACATTGTTTAGGCATGCACATATAGTATAACTTATATTGTTTAGGCTTGCACATATAGTATAACTTACATTGTTGAGGCTTGCACATATAGTATAATTTATATTGTTTAGGCTTGCACATATAGTATAACTTACATTGTTTAGGCTTGCACATATAGTATAACTCATATTGTTTAGGCTTGCACATATAGTATAACTTACATTGTTTAGACTTGCACATATAGTATAACTTACATTGTTTAGGCTTGCACATATAGTATAACTTACATTGTTTAGGCTTGCACATATAGTATAACTTATATTGTTTAGGCTTGCACATATAGTATAACTTATATTGTTTAGGCATGCACATATACTATAACTTACATTGTTTAGGTATGCACATATAGTATAACTTACATTGTTTAGGCTTGCACATATAGTATAACTTATATTGTTTAGGCTTGCACATATAGTATAACTTATATTGTTTAGGCTTGCACATATAGTATAACTTATATTGTTTAGGCTTGCACATATAGTATAACTTATATTGTTTAGGCTTGCACATATAGTATAACTTATATTGTTTAGGCTTGCACATATAGTATAACTTATATTGTTTAGGCTTGCACATATAGTATATTAACTTACATTGTTTAGACTTGCACATATTGTATAACTTATATTGTTTAGGCAGAACAAATGTCAATTGTGTTGCTCATCTGCTAAATTCAACATATTCCAAACTGAAGTCCTTTAATGCATGTGCCTGATTTCACTATGAGATTTACAGTATTAGTTTAAAATTATTCTTCGTGAAAACCATGTCATTCATATCGACATCAATCAGTTAAATAATGCAGAATACAGGGCTAAAGTAGAATAACTCTGCATCCAGTTTGAAGATTGAATTTCATATTACAATTTGATTATTATATATGTCTTTTTTCATTTTTTCTTTAACCCCGTTCAAATTGGTATGAAATTATAAAAAATGATTAAATACTAATCAAACTTGGCAAAAATGTTTACTGGCCACTCACAAGTCCACCATTTTCTTGGTGGTGAGAGGGGCCGTAGCCCCCCTTCAAACCCCCTAGCAAAGAGGGCACATCCCCCCTCTGGCACCCTGTAATAAATTTTTTTTATAGGGGTCTGCGCCAAAAAAGGTGATCACTTTTTATAACAACATTTCTCAAACGAAAACAAGTGTTTGGGGTCTAAATACGACATTTTTTCTCTATCTGAGGCCTAAAAGGGCGTCGAATGTGCATTAAATTGCGTATATATAAGGTAAAGGGTTAATTGATATCAACAAAATTGTTAGAGAAAAAGACAATATGGCATTACCTGTAACAAAGGTATCATTCTACCAATCTGAATCTGAGCCTCTCCTTCAGGGAGACCTTCTTCTTGTTCCCCTTCTCCATAGTACACAAGTGCATTATAGTACTTACTTTCTGCCTCATGTTTTAAAGACTGCAGTTCCACACAAAGGGAGGCAAGTACTGTAATGATCTTATTAAATATTTTGTTATCTGTCTTGATCAGATGTAACAGGGTAGTTTGTTCATATGGTAAAAACTGAAATAGATTATCTCCAATGATTATCCTACAGATAAAAATAATTATGTAACATGCAAAATAAAGTTACCAACAGGCTCAAAGGATAAAGATAATGTCAATATTAGTGCAAAATTAATTATTCATAATAATATGCAATGTCAAGACTACCAAGATATTTACAATAATGTCAATATAAAATTCATTCATTCAATGGATTTATGTATTGTGTACATAACAGTTCTATTTATAAATAAACTACAATGAAAGGGTACTTACATCTTTCACCTGACTATAATAGTTCTTCATTACAAGGAACAATTGAAAACTATGAATCAAAAATGGGTATTAGGTCAAAATCTAGGTCAACTAACAATAAAGTTCAAATCTGCAGCTGAAATGAGTGCATGTCAAAGTAGCCACTGGCTGGTCTGGTAAATCAATTGTTGCTATGGTAGCCATTGGTTGCTATGGAAAACACTGGTTGCTATTGAAGTCATTGGTTGTTATGTAAAGTCAATTGTTGCTATAGAAGTCACTTATTGCTTAGGGATGTCCATGGTTGCTATGAAAGTCTCTGGATGTTATTGAAAGTCAATGGTTGCTAAAGAGATTGGCAAACAAATTGTTTCTCACTTTACTACACAAAGATAGTCTCATTTATTTAATAAACATAGACATTTGTCAATATTTTCCTATCAATTGTTATGCTGATATTAAGCAAATGATTGACAAAAATAGGTCATACCTGCAGAGAAACTGGGTCAAGTGTCATGTCCCAGGAATCACTGACATATTCACCAAGGGCATCCTCTATATCTTTAATCTGTGCACCATACTCTTTTAAAAAATCTCCAAATTTCTTCAACTGAAGCTCACCCACAATCTCTGCAAAAAAAGAAAGATCAAATCAAATTGGTTTACTTTTAAATTTTGCTATATCACCTTATGCAAAGGGATAAGACGCTTTGATCTGACATTATCCCCTACCTGACCCCCCCCCCCCTTCCCTCCAGCCCAGTCCCTGTTACAACCCCGAAGTTATGACATTGAACCCGGGTAAACTTGGGGAGAAGCAATGCTATGAAAGGGCTTAGTTAGAAGATGCTATCCTTGTTTAACAAAATTTTATTAATACGGGGAAGTCAAAGGCCAGGACCGCAATGCGGGCCGGGGCTTTGACTTGCCCGGTTTTAGACTACATATGTATATTTAAAAGAAAATCAAATAAAAAACAATTAAAAAATATATAGAATTCTGTACCTATCAATGAAATTTTCAGTGTCAGTTTTAGTTGGGTGCAGCCATTTTCAATGTGACTCAATTATAATAGGATAATGGAACAATCGAAACCTTTTTCAATAAGTTATTATTGTCAAGTGTTCCAAGAGAAAATGGAAGCAGTTCATAAAATACCTAATAAACACTTTAAAAGAGAAAAATTAAAACTTATTTTTTATCGACTTCCCCATTCAACGTTTCCTCCCTGATGGTTCTCTCCCTCTTTTGGGGGAGAATCATCTGCATATTTGCAGGTCTCCCCATTTTTAATTTTATTTATACATTATAATTGAAGCATTTAGATGTTAAATGAATGGGTAAGTTTATTATTAATTGATATAAATAAGAGAAAAAAATAATATTTTATTCAAGTGTTTAGATTTTAAATAAATTGATAAGTTTTTTATTAATTGATATAAATTAGAAAAAATTTTTTTTACTGAAGTGTTTATATGTTTAAGGTGACAACAGAAACTTTCCGTCATAATACCGTAAATGTCATTTAAACCAACTTATTTTAGTAATAATTGTTATTTATTTAAATCTTGTGCATTAAATGTCTTTGATCTTCATAAAAAATAACATATTTGAAAAAAATGCCTTTGTAAATAATAAATTTTGAACAAAAATCCTATTGTTTAAAATCGTCCTATCAAAGTCATTTTTAATTTTTTTGTCATCAAACTTTTGGAATATAAGCATAATTATAATATCTAGGGAACCATGTTTCACATTATTTCTATCTTTTCTCAAAAAAATATAACGTAACATCAAACATTTTATGCGACTTTTTTCACCATACATATTACAAAATTAAAAATAATTAAGTCACTGATTGAGCTATCAAAAATCCCCTACACGATTCCTTCGGTAAATGAATTCCCTTTCATGTGCTTTAAACTGCATGTAAATTGCTTGATTATTTAAAAAGTTATGCCGATTCAAAATTAGTCTGACCCACATCAAACAAAGTGTCATAAATCGGCTGCTCTCCCTCAGACCCCTGCGTTACACGCTAAATTATTGCATAACACGCAAATATTGCACCAAAGGGGGTCAGAAGATGCGGTAACATACTCTAACAACATTTTATGACCCAGTGACATTTGACCAATTAAAAATCTGCTGATTATTATCATTTTATAGCAGAAATTTCTTCAAATCTTAACCTGATATACTGTCCGTTTGGTATCTGTCGCAGATGTCACGTGACTATTGGTAAAATTTGATGCATATAAATGCGTACCGCTAGCGAGACAATTTATTTGTTCACTGTTGAAGTTTATTATTATCATCATCATTATTATATTATATTATATCAGTGTCACGCTGCCTATGTATTCGCGTATGAAATTCTGCTAAATATTAATTAATTAATTAAAACTAGAACTGCCACTATCATGGCGTGAATACCCCCGCATACCACTTTGTCAGAATCAACAGTGGCCATTTAGAGCTCAAGGACAACCTCCCTGCCAAATCTGAGGTTACTTAGCCAGTGCATTGCTAAGTTATGTATTCTACATGCTTCAAATGTGAAAATGTCAAAATCAATACATTGCGGACAGGACATTCTTTAGCAATTGAGAAGAAAAGCTTCTTTTTTTTGTCAAGGTCCCTGTGACCTTGACCTTTGACCCAGTGACCTCAAAATCAATAGGGGTCACCTTGTAGTCATGATCAACATCCATGCCAAATATAAAGACTGTGGGTCAAAGGAATCTTAAGGGGTGGACAAATTTTTTGAAGTCAAAGTCCCTATGACCTTGACCTTTGATCCAGTGACCTCAAAATCAAAAGGGGTCATCTACTAATCATGATCAACATCCATGCCAAATATGAAGACTGTGGGTCAAAGTAATCTAAAGTTATTGGGCAGACAAACTTTTTAAAGTCAAAGTCCCTGTGACCTTGACCTTTGACCTGGTGACCTCAAAATCAATAGGGGTCATTTACTAATCATGACTTACCTCCATGCCAAATATAAAGACTGTGGGTCAAAGGAATCTTAAGTTATAGGGCGGACAAGCTTTTTGAAGTCAAGGCCCCTGTCACCTTGACCTTTGACCTGGTGACCTCAAAATCAATAGGGGTCATCTACTAATCATGACTAACCTCCATGCCAAATATGAAGACTGTAGGTCAAAGGAATCTTAAGTTATTGAGCGGACAAGCTTTTTGAAGTCAAGGCCCCTGTGACCTTGACCTTTGACCTGGCTCATGACTAGCCTCCATGCCAAATATGAAGATTGTGGGTCAAAGGAATCTTAAGTTATTGGGCGGACAAGCTTTTTGAAGTCAAGGCCCCTGTGACCTTGACCTTTGACCTAGTGACCTCAAAATCAATAGCGGTCATCTACTAATCATGACTAACCTCCATGCCAAATATGACGACTGTAGGTCAAAGGAATCTTAAGTTATTGGGCAGACAAGCTTTTTGAAGTCAAGGCCCCTGTGACCTTGACCTTTGACCTAGTGACCTCAAAATCAATAGGGGTCATCTACTAATCATGACTAACCTCCATGCCAAATATGAAGACTAAGGGTCAAAGGAATCTTAAGTTATTGGGCGGACAAGAAAAAACCGACGGACGGACGGCCGGACGGACAGACAGCCGGACGGACAAGCTGATTCCAGTATACCCCCCTTACAACTTTGTTGTGCGGGGGTATAATAACAAGCTAAAGTCTGTGGTATGATGTACAAATAAGAACAGGATATTATATATTTTTGTCTGACCAATTCATATAAATGTCTGACATATTTTAATAGAAATAAAAGGTATCACTCGATCTGACCATGAATCTTCATCTATGCACGGCATAGACCTTGATTCAGTTTCTTCTGGGACACAAAATAAATTTCATACTTTGTCTCAAGTTTATTAGTACTGTGTTCGATTTTACTGGCAAACATGATATTCAAAACATCCACTAAAAATATATTTCCATATATGTCCATTTTTTAATATCTATTCATAAAAAATATCATCCGCAGATTATCATAAAATATTTTAGAAATTTGTCATCATCATAGGTGTTTACATAAAAAAATTTGTCTGTTTCTTTTTATATTGTTAGAAAACGAGGTTGAATGTCTATAAAATCAATGTAATATGTTTATCAGATTACGGGACAAACAAATTATTATTTCACATATTATTGATAATAGGCAGCTACATTGTTTTAACCATCCCCATGGTTGTGGGATTTGCCGCTATTCTAAATTATTTATGTTACATTTTGGCTGACTTTTTCTTAATTTATTAAAAGGCTAGATCAAAAGGTAGACGATAAATGTTGAGATATTCATAAACGATGTACAGTATTTGTATGATACATGTATTACGAGTAGTATGGACCGGTAATTCACGGATATATGGAACTACTGATTTCCCTCATTGATGCCTCAATAGGGGGCAGAGCGTTACGCGAATAGCAGATAAAAACGGTAATGGTACTGTTTTAAAACGTTTAAAAACACATTTTTCTGACTGCTACCAAAATTAAATCATGAATGTGTTCAGAAAAGGTTGATAAATCTACTAAGCAAAGAATCTCATTTTAGGTATTTTGAGTGAATATTGGCTCCGTTGTCACCTTAATAAATGGATAAGTTTATCATTAATTAATACAAATTAGAAAAAATATTTTATTGAAGTATTTTAATGTTTAATAAATGGATAAGTTTATTATTAATTGATATAAATTAGAAAAAAAATATTGAAGTATTTAGATGTTTAATACATGGGTAAGTTTATGATCAATTGATCAATATAAATTATGAGGGGGAAAATATTTTTAGCATATAAGAAGATGTATATTATTCTGTTGTCTTTTTTCTATAAGATCTAATGTGTACTTTTTAACCCATTACCTCATGAGCATTTTGTGAAAAAAAGCTGTTTTCAATGAAAAGTCTTACATGTTCAAATTGGTATAAAACTATAAAAAGAGGGCCATGATGGCCCTGAAATCGCTCACCTGTATATAGGACCCTGGGGTAGGGCCAATTTTAACCAAGGGCTTTTATTTGAACAATTTTGGTAGACACCCATTAGGAGATGTTTCATAATAAATATCTAAGCTCTAGCGCTTTGGAATTTTTAAAAGAAGTTTTTTAAGTTTTTACTATACACATATAGGGAAAAACAATGATCCCCCTCCCAGGCGGGGCCAATTTTGACCCCAGGGTTTTATTTTAACAAACTTGGTACACACTCACTAGAAGATATTTCATGCTTGGTATTTAAACTCTAGCTCTTTGGGATTTTAAAAGAAGATTTTTTCAGTTTTTACTATACACATAAGGAAAATCAACGACCTCCAGAGCAGTGCCAATTTTAACCACAGGGCCCTTATTTGAACAAACTTGGTAGACACCCATTAGAAGATGTTTCATGCTTAATATCTTAGCTCTAGCTCTTTCGGTCTTAAAAAGAAGATTTTTTAAGTTTTCACTATATATATATAGGGAAAACAATGACCCCCTGGGGCAGGGCCAATTTTGACCCTAGGGCTTTTATTTGAACAAACTTGGTAGACAACAACCAGAAGATGTTTCATGCCTAAAATCTAAGCTCTAGCTATTTGGGTTTTTTTAAAAGAAGATTTTTTAAGTTTTTACCATATACATATAGGGAAAACAATGACCCCCTGGGGCGGGGCCAATTTTGACCCCAGGACTATTATTTGAACAAACTTGGTAGACTCTGACTATGCCAAATATTTAAGCTATAGCTCTTTCGTTTTTTTTTTAAGAAGATTTTTAAGTTTTTTCTAGAGTTCTGCATGGAATTAAATTCTTTGAACAATTTTTAAAGTTCACTACCAAAGGAACATTCCTGTGAAGTTTGAATGAAATTGGCTTAGCCGTTTATGAGGAGATGTCGTTTAAAGTAAAAGTTTACAGATGGCCGGACGGCCATACGCCAGACGAAAAGCGATCACAAAAGCTCACCATTTCACTTTGTGACAGGTGAGCTAAAAAAAATTTTTAATCTAATAAATTGGAAAATTTTTTGACTTTTGCCTTTTTTAAAACCAGTTTAAATTTTTTTCCCCCGGGAATAACTTAAAAATTAAAAAACCAAAATTTTTTGGTTTTTTTTTATAAAATTGTTTCAAAAAATTTTTTAAATTTTTTAAAAAACAAAGGTTTTCGATTGGTTAACTTAAAATTTTCCCGGGGCTTTTTTACCCCCAAAATAAAATTTTTTGGAATGGGGGACCCGTTTTTAAACCCCAAAAACCCCCTTCTAACCCCCTTTTTTATTTTTGGGGGGGGGAGCTAAAAAAGGTTTTTTTTGGTTAAAAACTTTCTCAAACAAAAAAAGGGGGGGGTAAAAAAAAATTTTCATCATTTGAGACAACAAATTGGGGGCGGGGGTGAAAAAGGCGTTAAAAGGTGTGTATATCGGGTAGTGGGTTAACGTGTTTAGTCATTGAAATTAATTAATTAACAATTTACCTGATTAGGATAATCATTAGATATCAATTATTGTTTTTTTGTTGTTTTCTTTTAATAAATAAGAATAAAATTATAAGAAAAATGATTAAAAAATTTTAATTGCTAAATTTCATACTTTTGTAAAATGAAGAAAGGGGTTCAATACACATGTGCATTAAGTTTGCTGTCCGAGATAATTGAGGTGTTTATTAATTCTTTACTCAAGAATCAAGGTGTTGATTAGATTAAAATTTCTGTGAAAAGGTGTTGATGAATAAGTATTTTTGTTACTTATTTGGTATTATGTTAAATGGCTACATGTTCTTTAATCAATTTTGTATAAAAGTAAATTGCACACCAGTTGTTGCTAGTTTTCTAGAACATTATTCACTACTTAACAAATGAATGAATATTACTAGGTGTTTAATTTACACAAACACTTTTCAGATTAACATGCACTAAATTTCACACATTCTTTTAATAATCTTCATTAAGAAATATAGATTAAGTCAAAACTAAAATGATTACTTTTAATAAAAGTGGGGGAGAACTGTCTGCATATTTCAAATTTGAGAGAGAACCGTCAGGGGAGGGAAAAAAACGGTTTGGTGGAGAACCGTCAGGTGCAGGAACTGGTAAGGGAGAGAATAGTCTGTCTTTCTGATAGTAGTACCACCGGGATACCCGTATTTTTGGGACTTTTAGAATCATTATCAAACACCGATAACTTTAATGTTATTAAAATTTCTGTTTATTGAATTGTTAACAAATTGCGATAATTGTAAAATGTCCTGCAATTTATTTACGTGTAACATTTGATATTCTTACTTAAAGACCCATCTTCAAACTTATCAAATTCCCATCCTGGACTGTCGGTCGCCATTTTGAAACCTCCCAATCACGTGAGAAAGTGTCACGTGACATATCGGTCTCACAATGATTACCTCCCTTTACAGATCGTAGGCCTACTAATAATGGGAGATCACTGCGTAGGTTTCAAGGTTTATTTGAATAAGTCAGGGCCCATATGGGCATGTGACAACATAAAACAGTACATACATACAAAATAATACAAAATGGCAAATAATATGTAAAAACAAAATACTACAAAATGGCAAATTATAAATGGTCATACAACTCCATGATGTAATAAAATTACAGTAATAATTGGACGGAGTTGACTGGTAATGGAGGATGAGAGAGAAAAATCAAAAATCATTGCGAGAAAAAAACAAAGAGAAAAGACATAAATCTAATAAGCTAACATTATTTAAATAATAACATACTATTTTTGCAAAATATGGCAAGTTTCAAAAGGATATCTTTATTACTATGGTTCATTAATTTTTCAAATTTTAAAGCACTTGGACGTTCATAGAAATATTTATCAAGATACAGCTTTCTTGCACAGGCACGAGTATCGGACCTTGGAAGAAAAAATATGACCAGATTGATAAAAAAAACCTGTGTTCATCTTAAAAGTGTCAAAAAAAAACAAAAACCAAAAACAAATGTAAATTAATAATGACCCCCTTTAAAAATATACTATTAATTAAGTTATAGTATATTTTTAAAGGGGGTCATTAATTATTTACATTTGTTTTTGGTTTTTTTACACTTTTAAGATGAACACAGGTTTTTTTTATCAATCTGGTCATATTTTTTCTTCCAAGGTCCGATACTCGTGCCTGTGCTTTCTTGTATTAACTAAATGTGAACATTCAAAAAGATAATGGAATAAAGAGTTACTGGTACATAGGTTATGTACAAGTTCTAAGTTCTCTTGGAATATCATCAAACCTTCCTTTTTCAATAGGAAGTTTGTGATTCATACTTCTAAATTTAAAGAGAATTAAAGCTAAATTCATAGGTAACTTGCTGAGGTAGGGCTCAAAACAAAAATCCTGTTTATAAATCCTGTAATTTAGACATTTACTGGAATTATTCATTGTACTTCTCCAATTTTGCATAAAATGATCACGCAGTCTTAAGTTGACAGTATTCTTGAATGAAGCAGGAGATTCCACATTTTGATTTATCCAAAAATGCGACAATCCAAGATCATTTAAATTATTTCGAACAAAACAGACCCAATCTGATTTAATATTATTCAGAGTATATAAATTATGAGTTGTTCTATATAGAATGCTGATTATCTTATCATGTTTAGAGTTAACTATTTTACCCCAGTAATTGAGAACTCTACTTTTAATTTGTGTTGAAAGTGGGGTAATACCCAACTCCCCATAAATCATAACATTTGGAGTACTCTGTTTCAACTGTAGAATTATCTTTAGGTATTTTAATTGAAATTTATCCACAACACTCACATCTTCAACACCCTAAACTTCACACCCATACAACAAAATGGGTGCTATCATTGTATCAAACAAGTGTAATTGCATATCTATTGGTAAATTAAGTATCCTAGATTTCCTAATTACAGAAAACACGGCTTTACGGGCTTGATCAATAAGGAATGTTTTAGTTCTGCTGAATTTACCATTAAATGAAAATTGGACACCTAAATATGAGAAATGCTCAACAATTTCAAGGACAGTCCCCTCATAGTGAAAGTTAGGCATATTACGCAAACCTCTCTTGGTTTTCCAAAATATAGGAGATTGGTATCATTTGACTCTTATCCGCGGATATGACTTGTTATATACTTTTTGTGTTGTTTTTTTTCTCTCCATTGTTTTCTTGCTATGATAATTAATAATAATAATTAAATAATAATACATGCAAAACAAAATAGAAAAATTTGACCCAATATAGTTAATTAAGCGCAATCAAGGCTGTAATTTTTATTGTTAAAAGTAACTGAAAAATATTTTGCTGTTTTGATATTTCCAAGAGACGATTTTGACATTTTGATAAAGACAATTAATGTATATGTAAAATGTCTTTTTTTTCTCTAACTTAAGGATGAGAACTGTGTTCAAATTGATTTTTTATTAATTAATCTTTTCCCTCATATATAGACCTGTTTTGGCGGCTTTATGCCCCCCGCCCTTTTGAGGCCTTAAACAGTGAAAAAATGCCCTATTTAGACCCCAAACACTGTATTTCGTATGAGAAATGTTGTTAAAAAGTGACCACTTTTTCGGCGCTGCCCCCCATCAAAATGGTACACCAGGAGGTTGCCAGAAGGGGGATGCGCCCCCTTCTGTTTGGAGGGGGTTGAAAGGGGGCGACAGTTCCCCTCATCGCCAAGAAAATTTTGTGACAGGCTAAAAATGGCCTCATGTCGATCTCAGGGTAACTAGTAACCGGCGCTGAAAAGCCTTTTACTCTATCTCAATTCATTGAGAAGTTGCAGCACTTTGAAATCAGTTTTGATGGAAAAAACAATGCAAAATAGTGATTTTTCTCAATTTTGAGACGTCCCCCCGTTGCCGTGGTAACAGGAAATTTACGATTGAGCATGCTGTTACACTAGCTATGGTCCAGTCAACATTTGTGCCAAGTTTCATCAGTATTGAAACATTTTTCATAGTTTCATAGCAGTTTGAACTTGTAACAGGAGGCTTTTCAATGAAAACGGCCATTTTTCACAATATGCTCATGGGGTAAAAGGTTAAATTACATATGCGTTATTGGTTGAAGTATTTATCACAGAAACTCGTACTTGTATAGAGTATTATAGCTGCGTTTTTTTGTATTTTCTGCAGATCTAGTCCGAGAAATTTAGCATTTGAGACCGACTCTAGGACTTGGCCATGGAGGATATATTTGTGTTTAATTATGGTTTTGTTTTTGGTGATATGGATGACTTGGCTTCTCCCTCAGAACCATATGGTCTAGATTATGTTGGAGAGTTAGGGGTCTGAGAAGGAATTGATGGTTAAGTATACAGCAGTGTCGTCTGCAAATAATCTGACTTGGGAGTTAAGGACAGAAGATGGTAGCTTGTTGATATAATGAAGGAAACAGCGCCTTGGGGCACTCAAGACGTAACTGGAACTTCAGATGAGCAGTCACTATCCACAACTACTGTCTGTCTACGGCCAATAAGTAAGGACTGTATCCAGTTTAGAATTTGAGGACAAACACCATGTTCTTGAAGGGTATCTAAGAGTTTTAAGTTAAGATGGTTTACTTTATCGAAAGCTTTAGAGAAGTCAAGTAGTATGTGTTTCATATTTAATTCTACATTAAATATATATTGTTTTATATTTAATTCTACATTAAATATAAATTGCATGCAGTACCTTTAAACTTGATTGTTAGGCTCCGCCTACTTAGTGTACTGACCAATTGACTACATATTGTTAGACAGTCTTAGAAATAAAGTCATAGTATCAACATCTCGTATTCTCTGCATCCACACCAAATAACAAACATAAATCAGTATGAGATCTGTTCGTTTGCCATTTGAAAGGTTGTTCACAAGGTAATCAGTAAGTTCGATGAGCTGTGTCTCACATGATCGTCTTTCTATGAATCCGTGCTGAAGATCATAGAGTAGATCTATGTTGTGGGTGGTAAAGTGAGAGGATAGTAGAGAGGCAACTACATTTGTATGTGTTCAAGTGTTTTACAGAGGATGCAAGTAAGAGAAATTAGGCGATAGTTTGCTGGATCACTTATATCACCTTTTTTGTAGACAGGGCATACGTTTGCACTGGTCCAGTCATTTTGAATATTACCGGTGGTCAGGGATTTTTGGAAGAGAGCTGCAACGATGTCAATAATCTCAACTCTCAGCTCCTTCAAGACAATTGGTTGGCATTGAGGTTGGCGAGGAGCTTTAATACACCTGCCTTACTGATGATGATGTCATTCATTTGTGGGTACTGACAATACTTTCTGGGATCCATGAGTCTCAGTTTTTGTATGCATCTTTATCGAAATCGTAAACAAAAGAGAAAAAGGTCAACTCATTGGCTATTCGTGAAACATCATCATCAAAATAACTGTAGATTGATTCAAATATCATTTATTCTTTTCTCTTTGAAACTTTTAGTATTGAATTTTATATCTTGAAAGGAGTAATATTTTCACTGTGCTGTGGCAACCAAAAGAAGAAAAGAAGAAAAGAAGAAAAATATAGAGATATATACATTATTTTACATGTATCATAGCCCGTACATAACGTTATTTCTAATAGCAAAAGCATTGTATACATATATTCCTAAATTTCTAATTACAGTTTTGTTATCAGATTTAATCAATTCTAAAAACTTAAACATATTCAGTCTTTTCCAAAAGTAACTTGGTATATACCTTTTCCTTAAATCACTACAGCATTTAATTACATCAAAGCACAGTAGGCGCTGAATTTGTTTGGGTCTCAGAATGTCAGAAAGGTGAAGGTTGTGAGATTATAAAACAATTTGTTTTTGTATAGTGCCACCAATGCTTTCCAGTGTTTTAACTGTAGTAAATTGGCTATAAGACTAATTGCAACACTGATATTCAATTCAATGTTTATTTGACTTAAACAATTTTTTAAAAAATGAGTTGCCTTAACTGGGATTAGAATTTCAGACCTCTCGATTCCTAAGCGAGCGTGCAAACCCCTCGGGCACGGTGAAGTTATATGTTAACGGCCTGAAGAAAACCATATTATTCTAAATTAGGGTTTGTAACTCTTATTATTTCGACGCTAAACCTGTTGTTTAACACAGATGTAAATAATCATGGAGCTTACTATAAGCATGTATATATCTATAAAGAATAAAACAATATTAGAAATCTTCGACCATTCGGGAACTATTTTGCTTGAAAATTAATGCGCCTGTCATTTGACAATCTTTACGCAGTGATCTCCCCTGAATTTTTCGGCGTTAGTGTACATATAAAGGGAAGTAACCGCTTCAAAAAAGCGGACTACTTTCGGCATTTGCAATTAACAGCATCAGGGTCTGAAATTTCGCTACCATTATTTGTTTGGTCTGACGACCCAAACAAATAAAAATGAAATTCATCCTCCAATAAACCACATAAGTTACATTTCCTTTCATTTATTGCAATTCTTACTGGACGTACCTATCTACCTGACTCAATTTGTAACCTGTGTGATGAAACAAGCAATCTAGATAATGCTTGGCAAAATTTATTCATTGAAAGACATTCAAGATATGGCTGACTTTGGAAAGATGCTATGTTTCTGTAAAATAATGCTCTGCTTGAATCATTTAGTCTACCATGCCAGTTCTGAATAAATTGATCTGTTAATCTTTGTTTAACTGAAGATAAAAAAAAAACTCAACATCACCAACATTTTGCTCTAACCAAGCATCATAAAAACCAAGAGAACATAATAATTTTTTAACCACTGAACACCAGTTACTTTACGCTCATCTCGTTCAAAATTTAATTTTAACATGTTATAGATCAAATAAATATACTTATTTTCGCGTGCTCTTAATATCTTTACCCAGTCTTTAACAATGTTCATAGACAAACAATGCAACACACATGTACATTTAAAATAATGCAGCTTAGAGCACATATAAAATAATGTAACATACATGTACATACAAGATAACGTAACATACATGTAGATATAAAGTAATGCAGACACGTAAACGGATTAAAGTTATACAAGGATTTCCTATAGCAAATACATATAAAAAAAAATAGGAAAAAACGAATACGTGTCTAGCATGGTACACACATCTTATGCAGATCAATTTTGAGTATAACCTTAGTATTTAAACCATATGGATTAAGTGTTTTTAACTTATGGATCCAGTGTGTTTCTTTACACAAACGTTCCATGTTTTTTTTGTTGTTTTTTTTGTTTTTTTTTTTAATTTGGAAAGGAAATTTTTTATTACCTTTTAGGCAACTCTTCATTGTTTTTCAATATTTTATGAAAGGGGTTGTCTTTCTTTAAAAATGACACGAGATGAGAGGGTTTCATTATGTCACGGTTCAGAACTGTTCACTATTTAGGGGAGAAGATGTGTAAGCGGCCGGATAGCTCAGTCGGTAGAGCCGCGGAACGGTATTCCAAGGGTCCCGGGTTCGAGTCCCGGTCAGGCTGCACATTTTTCTCACCCTGTGACATTTGGCGTCCAACGGGGGACCGTGACTGCTTATAGCTCAGAGTTCAATTAGCATTGCTCTGTAGCTTTGTGAAATTCGAGGACGAATTTCAATATTGTGGTGAAGTATGTCACGGTTCAGAACTGTTCACTATTTAGGGGAGAAGATGTGTAAGCGGCCGGATAGCTCAGTCGGTAGAGCCGCGGAACGGTATTCCGAGGGTCCCGAGTTCGAGTCCCGGTCAGGCTGCACATTTTTCTCACCCTGTGACAATTATTAAAAGGAAATCACCATTCTTCGTAAGAGTAGTGCCAGCCCGCATAGCTCAATCGGTTAGAGCGCGAGACTTTTAATCTCGACACTGTGGGTTCGACTCCCGGGCTGGCCAAATTTAATTACTTATCAGTCTTTCGGATGAGACTTTAAATCGAGGTCCCTTGTATGAGTCCTTAAACATTTGGCACGCTAAAGAACCAGGAGAAGCTTCTGAAATTGGGGCATCTTTCTGTATCTGTATCTTGCACTATCCTCTAAAATCTAAAATGACTAATACTGTTCTGGAGGACTCGCCCATATGGTCATTCTAGTGGTACAAATAATATATAAATGTGTAGAGGTCATTATGCTTTGACCGGGGGTCTTAATATTATGACCAGGGAGTCAATTTTCTTTAAAATACATAGACCGGGGTCATAATTCTATTGGGATCACTTTACTTTGTTATACCTGAAACTGTTTTGTTAAACTTTCAATTAAATTTCCCTGTCTAACATGCAAATGATCTTAACTACTTTGGTGATGTAATCAGTTTGAGGCGGGTTCGACCTTGTGAAATATGTAAGAAGCCTTTAAGTTTCTGATTTTTCCTTCTCCATCTCCAACGTTTAATTAACCATTACAATTCCCCTACATTTCAACAAAATTTAGCCATTTCTGTTTGGGTACACTTCATACTTTGATTTTCAATTTTGATTTTCATAGAAATGTTAAAAAAACGTTGACAACCCTGTGAATGACTTTCTTTTGACTTCACATATGGGGTTCAAGTGCAATTCTGGATCAGCCGAAATTCACATATTTTTTCTACGGATGCTAAATTTTGAGGTTTATAAGACGAAAAAAACTAAAAGTATGTTGTAAAACGATCTTCGTGGTTATTCAACTTAAGTATGAAGTCTTACTTTGGGAAATATTGATACTGTTGTTGTATAAAGGTGATTGCTCTAATAGAGGGCCGCTCTGAAGAGGTTGAACTGTATTGTCATTAAATCTTTGTGTTGCTATACAATGAGTATATGCTGCACTATGCCTAAGACTTAATAAACTTTTTATTATGTTCTGTTCTGTTTTATCATAAAATTGATGAATAACACTATTGTAAAAAGGGTGGAATTTCAACGGTAGATAAAAAAGCATATGTTATTTTGTATACCTTTTTCTGTCTGGTATTTTTTTAAAATTAATTTCATGTTATTCTTCTGATCTGTAATAATAAAAAACGCATTCCTTCTTTTAGGACTAAAAGAAACAAGATACATGTACAAGATATACCGTATGTTCATTTTCTTAAATTATATAAATTGCATAATAATATTATTTTCAAGTACGTTTTCCTTTTGATATTTTAAGCCATTTAAACACCCGCAAATAAATCAAGTCACGCAAATAATATGATTTATAACAACACATGTTAATTTGTTTCAAACGTTCAAAATCAAACCTCTAATCTTTAATTTCATGGTACTTAATCACAATAAGACGTATACAATCGCCTTACAATTCGCAACGGAATAGTATCAGTTATTAACTAAATCATTATAAAGCCGGTAGCTTGGATCTTTACATTCAAATACACCGACTGTTTTATGAAAGCTTGCCAAACCCGTTTGTATGATATATTGCTGGGTCTTTAAATGCGTTTTGATAAGATTTGAGTTTTGTTTTTGCATTAGCCATAATGTTTAAATGCTTTCAAGTAAGGTAACATTATTCGGTTCCATATGGTCGAAGTTAGACTATAGAGCCTTGTTAAAGGCTATCATATTTTCATTATATTTAATCAATTGGAAATTTGATAACTATAAAACGAGCTGATGGTAAAAGAGATACATAAGTTAGTTTTGAATTACGTTCATTGGTATATTTAACAGCGGACATATTGGATCAGTTACTGTGTTTTATAATTCATCGGATTTTCGTCGGAAATTGTAATGTTTAGAAACAGTATAATATCTGGTGTTATGATTTTTTGTGTGGAAAATATGTGACCATGACTATACTCAATTTTCAGCATTTTCTAATTAGGAAATGTGAAACTGTTGCCGATATCTCTTTGTCTTGATAAGTTACGTAAAGCAATACATTGCAATCATCATGAGCGGAATTTCACTACCGCCAGTACGAGGCGCGATACCCAAGTCGTACAGCGTGCCAAATGGATTCGACTCCCGACCAGGCAGTGCGAACAGTGGACGGACGTCCAGTATGTCAACAACAGCATTGCCACAGATGTACTATGGTAAACAACTGAAACATTATTTTTTACATTTTTTTTTAAATCTAATTGTATTCTACTTCATTTTTAAACACTTGCACATTGAGTACTGTCTACCAAAACTTTAAAATAGTTTCAACATTAATACCGAAAATAGTGATGAAATGTGGCTAAAATACCAATTAGATATATCATTCATTAACTATTCCTGAACGTAAAACTGCTTATCAGCTTAATTAATTAAAAAAAAAGGTTTTTAGTCTCTAGAAAAGTAAATAACATAAAATATTGTGTGTTTTCAGTTTATCTCTAAGTATCATAATTATTGATATTGGTTATCTCGTGCAATCGAAAGGATCATGTGTTTACTAAGTGCTCACTAAACATATCGATAAGGCAAGCTGCGTAATACAGATGGGCATTTTATAACATAGCGTTCGTTTCTCTGTAGCTAGGAATTACTGATCAATGCTTAAAGACACGACATCAAAGTCCGGGATATAATAACGTACACTTCAAATTGCCCATAGCGATCGCTTGTCCTCCTTCAAAAATCAGTTTTGCTATCCGTTTTTTGTCCCATTTCTTTATAAGTTTCAAAGGTGATGGAAGTGAGACAGCATTTTTTTCGTTACTATTCTTGTCTGATATTTATTGACAAACCGTACGTATAATAAATGCCCCCTCCTCATTCTCCCATGGAAAATAAGCCTTTCGGTTTCCACTAGCATTCCTATATTGTAGCATTCTCTTCAATACAAATGGTGTCTTTTGCTTGCCTATTGTGTGCTCATATCTATATAAGATAAAAGATAGAAAAATAAGAATAATAAATCCATCCATCTACGATCTATTTATCCTTAAAAAAGCGGATATTACAAACGATAAAACAGAAACAATATTAACATTCGGATGAGATCAGTTTCTAACTCAACATTTTTTATTATTGCTTCATTTAGCACGGCCATTAAGTATAGTCTTAGTGTTATTATCTTTGTGTCGCATTCTAATGCAATCTTTAAACTCAGGTATGCCTCCAGATTCATGCTAATTTTTATGAAAATTTTGAAAATGTATTTAAAAGTAAAATATTGTGAGCTGGAAAAATAAAGTTATTTACACATTGCAAACGGTACTAACAATCAACGTTAATTACCAAAAAGAGTTTAAAATATACAGAAATACCTCTTATTGCGTTAATAACGCAGTAGATTTATAATGATCGATACTGCAAAATCAGTCACTAATCGCACATAGCATGTAAATATTTTATTAAATATTGAATCTTTTTTCTTTTCTAAAGACCTTAAAATCAGGTATGCCTTCTCTGGTTAGGACTTGACTGTATAAATTGTCCTGTTAAAAAAGTTCCAACTCATAAAAGAGATGATTTATTACATTTTGTAACATTTTTTCATAATGCATGTTCGTTCAAATCAAACGGCCATTAAAATGTAATTATGAAAACATTAATATTGTATTTCTATGTGAATTTGTTCCTACAAAAAACAAGACAGATAGGTCGTATATTAAGTTTACGTAATATATATTCCGCTTTTGAAATGCGGATAAAGTTTGTTTGAATAGTTGATCAAATAAAATGTAATTGAATAAGATTTTATAGTTGTTTAATACAAACAATTTATCTTTGTCTGTCAAAACGTTATTTCTATTTACTTTAGATCTCGGTAAATTCGTGCTTTAATAACGCACGTTATTCACGCAGATATGCTACACTAACTAAATGTTTACTCATGGATTAATTGGAAATTTTCGTTGAAATTTGAATATATTTGTATATAAAAATCAAGTAGCTATTAGATAGCTAAATGACTAGAGATTAACTTCAATAAAACATCGCTTAACATTTAAAATGAGAATATAATTGACTTCGAAGTACATTTTATTTGAATGTTTAAAGAAATGTTTAAAGTGAACAATTATTTAATGATAAAACATGTTTATATTGCACGGAATTGTCAAAACAGCATATCTGTGCGCTGGTATTTTTTATATAATTTGCTAGTTACTATTTAACAGTCTGATTGTATGTCTTATTTTCCTATACTTGATAATATCATATAAAATAAATGTCCAGAAATAATGCCACTTGCCTTGGCGAGCAGGTGTAACGAATATTGCAATAGGAAATATACTAAGACTCCGTGTCTTTCCGAAATTTTACGTCAAAAACACTTTAAAGAAAATGGCAATTAAAAGAAGAGACATATTATAGAATGGACAAATGATAGAGAGCGACAGACTGTCGAAAAATGTTTAAACCTACGACACTTGACCGAATAATGAAGCGCATTATATTTCGACATAATGTCGCAGACGTGTCTTCTAGTGTTATAATTCATCACTGGTCTATACGATTATATAATCTATACTGTAGAATATGTTCACGCAGTTAGGACATCACAGCAAATGCACGATTTCTCGACAATATTCGACTTTATCAAATTTCCATTCCATTCTTTGTTGTCCCTTCTTTTAATTGTCTTATAATTAAAAAGAATGGAAAGGAAATTTGATAGAAAAGAATGCAATGTCTATCAAATGTCTTTCGACGTTATCTAGTGCACCGCTACTGGGTATCTTTTAGCCATTACTATGCTTGACACCAGATAATAATAATAACAACAACAACAACAATAATAATAATAATAATGATAATAATAATAACAATAATAATATATTTATCTAAAGAACGTAACACATGAAGATATGCCATCGTAAAACTCAAATAACATATGTTGATTTTAAATGGGGCCTACTTAACAAAATACAAGAACACAAACAACAACATCATCATCAAACAATAACAACTATTCCATTTGCCAATTAAGATTTGGTCCTATAAAAATATAATTTGATTGTTTTGACAAACGCTCCTTTAAGATATTAACAAAAAAACATTAATCTATCAAATCCACACTGTAATTTAACGCCATTGTTAAGACTGTTTGTCATCTCTCCCAATTTATCATACACACAGAATTCCCATTGCATTCTTGGAATTAATGATGTTTTTCTTTCTGAAATTATATTGAAAATCTTCACAATGTCGCATACATCTTTTTACATTTTCCGGATTATTGTCCCTTTTCGGGTTCACACGAATTTAATTTCTGTGTAGTGGTTGGACTACTCTATTGATTTTACCTTACACTAACAAAATGAGAAATTGTCCAAAACATACCATTTATCCTATATGTATATTTATTCTATGACAATATCTATATATGAATTGTCTGACGAACAAAAATGATTTCCCTTTCAGAGTTGATGGTACAGGTCAATGCTATTAGGGGCGCATGTTTTTATCCACGTTACGTTTTGTTAATGTTTGAATAGGAATATCCGTCCGTGGGTAACTGCCTATCGGGAGGTAACGCGCCTTGCCGAGTAACCACACACAAGGTACGAATGTGCCAATCCGAAACCCAAACACAAACAATAGGCTATTCTATTTATTTATTTATTACTGTCTCATCTGTGCACAATTACAAACATTTCAGCATAAAAGATAAACAGTACATTGTAAATAGCCATTCTTTGCGTAGAATTACAAGAGACTTAAGATATTGTGCATATATTTTACAATTAAAACTTCTACCATGTAGTTTACCTTAATCAATTACTTTTCAGTGGAAATTAATGTCATTTCAACCGACACTGTATGAATTTACAACTTCATCCATCATCCATAAGGGCGAAATAACATTATCCTAAGAATGCATTTCATTCATATAACAAGCCAAACTGACGTCATTTTGAGCACGCACCTCATTTTGGCTTCCCTATGTCATATGGCATTTCCAATATGTGTAAAGTGGAAACACCAGTCTGATATGTAAGAAAAATAAATGAATGGTTACATAGACATTTTGAGCAGCTATAGTGGTTCACGAATGTACACATTTTCTCCTTTTAGCTGTTTTATGGTATATTTTTCTTACTGGCTAAATATGTATTATAACGATGTGCTACCAATATAAAAACAAACTGGCCGCTAGTAGCTTTAGAAAAGCTAGTGTTAACTAACTTAAGTTTTTAAAGGTACTTACCATTTGCCTCTATACATATTTACAGTTAAAGATGCATACCCAATGATATTACTTGAATTGTATCCCTTACCAGACAGATTATATTTCAGTTTTTGGAATAAGGAAAAGTCACAGAGGCAGTCCTTGTAGCTGTTCAGAACTGGAAATATTTGGCATTAGATTTTAGTTAATTTCGTGAGTTTTCCAGAAGAAATAAATAATTTAGATACTCTTTTATTTGTCGAAATGGTGTAGATACCTAAAGAATGGCCTTGGTTTTTTTTACAAGTACTTAACTGGTTTTCCTAACGTAACTTCAATCTTTTCCATGCAAATTATTTGAAACATATGTGAAGGACTTTTGACATTAGACGTACTGCTGTCAACGAATTATTATTATCTAATGCATACGCAATCAAATTGAATGTATATACACTCTCGTATAATCATGTTTACATTCATGTATGGAAACAATTGATCCAGCTTTCAAGCTTTATTCTATTTACTTTGAAATATATGTTCATTTGTTATTTGAGCGTTACTCCATCAGGAAATGGAAACATTTGATTACAATGACAATATTAATTGCTAATGTAACGCTATTGTAACATAACTCGAGACCCGCCACTTTCATTCAATTAAAAACCTTTTCATTTCACCCGTTGTATCGATTACCTTTTAATGGAAATCATATCAGATGTTTTATTACAATCTTTCTTTAAAAATGTCTTCAATAAATAATATTTTACCGATTAATAGATTAATAGAGATATCTTAATCGATATTCTTCGTGTAATATTTGACGATTTAAGCACGAAAGCCCGAGTATTATATTATCATAAATTGCCATATAATAACTTCAGATTTTTATTGAGAAAAATATAACTAATGATAGCTACGAAACTATTATGTATCTGTGATTTACGTGCAAGAACTGTCTTGAACTTTGTTATCGTGCATGATAAAGGCCCATAATGCCCCAGAAATGCTTTCATTTGTATTTCTCATACGATTTTTCTCATTGGCGATTTACCTGATTCGTCTTTTTCTTCTGTTGCTTTTTGGCATTAGGTACAGTTATAGTGATTTAGTATTTTGTATAGAAGTTAAAATGCTTCTTTTATGAAAACTAATTTTTGCGCTACTTTCTTCAGGTAACAAACATCTAACATGGTCTGACAGTATTATTCAAGTGTTTTGAAACTCATGTTTGCCGCTATTCGGACACATATATTCTTTCCAAATGAGCGTAGTTCATAGAAACTCAGTCTTTCTTTTAGAGAGTTATGTTTTAAGCGATTTCTGCTTGTTTGACCAACTTTACATGTATGCAATATGAAGACACATTACGGTAGAATCAAATGCAATTTTCCATGTCGCCCCATTTTCTACAAATAAGACAAAACACAATCTTGTAGCTTTGCGCAGTAACTATGGAAGACCCTCTATTAAGACATAAACTGTATCAATAAATGCGACAGTATTTGCAACATATAAAAAGATCTCTCTTTTAGGAAAACTCAACGGCAGAGAATGTTACTGTCCAATTTAACAAGTTCAGCGCCTTCCTCAGCACGAAAAATAGTAAATAACTTGCAAAGCTTCATCATATTCCAATGACAAAAATGTTCTTAAAAGTTGCATCATCAAATAACAAAGTATGTAAATCATAACTTTAAAAAAGTTGAAGCATTATAACTTTAAAAAAGTTGAAGCACGTGACTTGAGGTGCTCGCTAGAAACTGACTAGGAACTCTACTTATCTCAATATAGCATACAATTCATTTTATTGATTGCAGCAACATTAAACACTGGTCATTCTCTAAATTTTGCGGCTTATTTAATCGTAATGTGCACATATTACTTTACCGCTTTACTACGAATTGCAGTAAAGTAAAAAACATTAATTACAATATCTAAGTAATCAAATATGAGATGAGATATTCTTGACAATTAAGTATCATACTCAAACATCATAATTACCGTTTAATCTCAAATGATACATTAATTTTTAATTGGCCTGGCCTATTTTATAACGATATATTCCCAATTGAGCAGACTGCTATGTTTTGTCATTACCAAGGCAACCTGCCGGAAACCTAAAATCAGTCTTGTCAGCATACACAAATAGTTACTGTAGGACTTCTTTTACAGTACTTTTGTTTACCTGTGAAGTTTACCACCAACCCTTCTTTAACTGTACTGATCATGGGAAATAACCGATTCAAGGAGTTAGCTTGGCTTTGCGATAAGATGCCACAAGCGTCTAGTAGAATCGCGTTATGGGCTAGCCTAATGGGCAATAAACTTACTTCACGTTGTATAAGTATTTGAGTGACATTGTTTGTAAAAGTTGTTCGCGTCAGTTTTTTCAAGACACGTTGACCAAACCGTTCACATACATTGTGGAACTTAATTGATAATGCGTGGTTTTTTTCATCATCGTTTCTTACTTATTCAATGTAATTGTATTTTATATAAGAGTTTGTGCCAGTCTTGGTATTGTTATTGAAATTTATGTATTTATGTACGTCAATCCATATCAAAACGCCAAAGAAATCAACAAGATGTCATATCATTTTTGTAAAACATATGTAAAGCGAATCAATACATTGCAGCTGAATTTAATTTGGTCAATGGTACTAAAAGCAATAAGGAACTACTTTTATTCAGTAAAACACCGTTTTTACGTACATCAATATTTCGTGGAAATTATTGAAATCAAATCTAATAATGGAAAGAAAAGTTCTTCTGGTGAATAGGAGATTTTCTTTAAAAGTTTATATTGTCCTCAGTGCCCGTATGTTGAGTGAAACATAAAGTAATCGATAGCCGTCGATCTGTATTTCTGTACTTTGATTATCTAAGACAAGAACTATAATAGTTTTTTAAAAACATTGAAAACATGAAGGTTTCAAAATTTTATAATGAATTTGTTGTGTTCCTGGGTCCTTCAGAACTTGTCAATTTTATCTCACTTGATTCTATTTTGTCTATCTATACTTACATTAAATATGAATAGCACTTTCAAAATATACAATAAGTCTAATTGACCATTGCCTGAACTTGACTTCAAGGTTATATAACTTGCAATTTTTAAGTAACTGATTGGTAACGTTTTGTCATTTCTGGAAAACACAAATGTCCTTATCCAAATAGCTATAGTTTGCCGATAAGATTTATTTTTATCACAAACTAGGTAACCTTTGAAATTTTGTATCACAACAATTTATTGTTCGCTCTTTGTATCACATGTTTTACCATATAAATGTAAGTGACCTAAATGACATATGGGCTAATATAAGAAAGAATACATTCGAAGTAGGATATTCACATGCAAATCTGATATATTTATCCATATCATTGGCAATATGCCCATGATTCGGCGTGAGAAAGTGTCAAATTGGAAACTTTCCTGTAAAAATAGTTCAGAAGTTCAGGAAAAGAAATTATCAACCATGTTCAATGTCTTTTACTAAGTATTTGGAAGACTGTGTCAGTCTGCTTTTCTGTTTTAAAAATCAAGACTTTATTGAAAATAGAAAGTAGCAAATCAATTTATTATTCTATATTGGTAAGACATGAAATCAAAATTTAATGTGTCTTTTAGTTCATTGTAACAAGAGTTTGATTTTTACGCTATCAGAACATTTGGAGCTATATTCATTCAGACATTTTGGGATTTATGTAGCATAGCACTCAGACAAATGAATAATTAATAATACTAATAAAAATGTTGAAACTTTCACTATCTTATAATAAGAGCACCACAGTAAAAGCACTGCCAATGTTATTAAGTGAATTAAAACAATAATTACAATTAACAGAAAATGTTGAAAGAATCAGGAATTTTTTTATATCTGTATTTTTATTATACTATTCAGTTATAAGTTTGTGCTTTTCAAGAAATAAAATACTGTAATTTCATCTTTTAAACAGAGCATGTATCTATAACCCAATTCATTCGATGTATATCTTCAAAATTGTATACAGCCTGTAAATTAGAACTGTTTGTCAATCAAAAATAGGTTGATTTCATTTCAAAACAATAGGAAATGAACAATACGAGTAAAGTGTGGCCCGTACTTTATTTTATTGTAATCAGCATTATATAAAATCCTAAAGTGTAAAGTATTCAGCCTTAATGCTTATGTTAATACGAAACATATACGATTTAAATATCTTAAACTATTGAGCAACCGCCAAATCTTAAGGAATCTGTCGATGCCTGTACGATAAATTGACGTTACAAGACCCCCTCAGATGTCGATTGGTTAGACAAATATGTAAGAGTGTATATAGCAGCAGGATTAATCAAATTAACGCAAACCTCATCTACCTTAAAAATGCCAATATATAGGGGCCTTTTTAGGAATATTACGATTAAATATAGTTGCATGGGTGACAAAAGTGTACGCATATCAGTTCATAGACTTAATTTATCGCTGTTAATTTACCATATTGATCCCGTTAACGCGTGAATTTGATGCCTAAATGGAAAGTCCAAATATACGGCGATAAAGTCACAACACTTGCTAAATCAACAAATCTTCAGGTGTATTGTACATGCGAGCTCGCGCGCGCGCGTGTGTGATGCAACTGAAAAATAAGTACCATTCGTAAACTTCTAATATAAAGTCATAAAATATGCAGAATGAAGTAATGAAACAGTATTTACAAAATATTGTAATTAACCAATGATAAACAAGAAAGCACGAACCAAGAGACATTTTGAAAATAATATGTATCATTTTCGAACACGATCTTACATTTTGGAATGTCATACGTCATGAGCAAGGAACAAAATATGCGAGAAAATTATGCGTTTTATTATTTATGCTCACTGTAACTTACGAGAAAAAGACTTTGAATAATCCCTGGATCATTAAAGAGCGAAAGTGTTGGATGAAATTGATTGATTATGCGAGACTTACCTTTGGAAAAGTGAAGGCGAAGATTGAGGCAAAACTCCCCTCGCCTAACCAGCCACTGCCATGTTTTACAATTTCTTTCTTTTCAATTCTTTAAATTATTATCAAACATTAAAATGTAATTCATAATTATCTTTAACACATATTAACGCGTTATGAATAAACTAAAGCCGCTGCAATCTGCAACTGTAATCTATGAGCGCTTAAGGACTAATGTTTCTGATAAACTTTCCAAAGGTCAGTCTATTATCAACTATACAGGTAACACGTATGAACCATTTGTAATGCAACGTTACCAGCCTCTTCTAGCCGAAAGATATTTATATACATGCTTCCCGTCACAGTAAATACCGTAGTTTCTTATGACAGTCCAAAATTCTGGTAATTAAGATGTGTCACGTTTGCCTATCCCGGCACCCTGCCTTGATTCATGTTCATCCCGTACTATGCACGGTGGCCCGAACCGTGTTTGCCTTTACCGCCGGAATTCTAGTGTAAACCTAGTATTAGCCTGATCAAATACAATATAGTTGATTATTTGTCTGATATTTCGTATTTGAAATATATACTTTCAGACAATTGCGTTTTCCAGACTCCAAGAAACATCACAACATCACGGTCGTACACCAAACTCCCGTCTCTTCGAGGACCAAGCCGGGCTGTAAGTATCAACTTGAAACTTTCAGTAAATATGTCATATTTTCTATGATACTGTTTCGCAAAAAAATGTTCAACTGGTTAATAGTTTAATTCTTAGGTAATTAATAGTTTTTAATTATAGTTTTTATTTCTTTATTACAGCAAATGAAAAGTACTGACTGTACAAAAAGGAGCACTATAACGGACAACAAACAAAAAATATAAAAATCTAAGCTATCGAATAATCTTGACTACATGATATGTTTTTAATATCAACATGTTAATACAAAATGGTAACTTCTCTTTGAAAAAATAATAAGGAAAAGCAAAACAAAACACAAACAACAACAAAACAAACGAAGAAATTCATTTCTTGAAACTTGTTATTGTTAAGAAAATGGCCACACGCGCTTTTCAAAAACGTTATATTATCTGTTAAGAGGTAAAACAGAAGTCGAACGATAGCCTATGGTATGTTTTATGTCTCCTCGAGGAATATTTATACATATGATAAACACTTAAAAAGATATGGACAAACATCGTAATGTTGAACATTTGAGAGAGAGTTATTTGCACCAGCTCTTAAGATAAAAACATTTATTTTTGTTTCAACCGATCAATGATCTAATACTTGCTGTCACATACATGTTTGTACAAAACAAAATTTGATAGAACAGATTTGATAAGATGATCCCTATAATGTTAAAGGTCAGTGTAAACTCATTGAATACTTGGTATCACGTAACAGATTTTCCTTAAATAACACCGCTAAATAAATAGATAAATTGTGTTTACCACAAAAAGACCAATTTTTAAATTTGATTGATAGAAGACGCGAATTAATGTGACATTAATCCATTTATCTACAAATTTAAGTTTAAAGTTTTAACAGGGTGAAAAAAAAGGTAAATATTTACAGAAGAGAAATAAACTGGTGTATGTGCGCCTTTAAGCGACCGTCAAGACACAAACATTGTTCTTAAGTTAATATGCTGAATTAAATGTTTCCCAAAAAAAAGAAATACAGTCTTGTATGTAAATGACAACTATATGACATGTACTTAGATGACGCAAACTAACTTGTTTATAAAAGGTAAAGCAACAATTGTACACGACTGTCTGACGCTAAACGACATACTTAGAGCAGTACCTTTATCTCAATATTTCCTTACTACATGTATTACTAAAGCTTATCAATTTTAATAATACATTTGTACAAGAAGCGTAATTCTGTAAAGTAAGTTTAGAAGCGTAACTTCCACATCTAAAAGACACACATAATTTAGTGTAACTTATTAGCACAGTTGCATTGTATACCCTATTTCTTTCCATTTTGACGAACATAATCGACCGTTGAATACGAATTAAACATACAAATGTATGAATTCCTTTGAAGTAATTCAATCATATTATATCTTTAATAATGTCTTTCATTTCGTCCTTGCCGACGTATTAAGTTCAAGTTTAAAAGGAAACATTTACAAATTTGCATGCCTTTTTGTTTGGCTACTGCTAAGGGCCATTTATAGCGATGTCATAATGTTAAGAACGGCTTTGTTCCAACTGAAAATGATACTTAGTAGAAGATATATGTATCGGTATAAAATATTGTCACGATAAAAAATCTTTACTAATGCCATAATTTATAAAGTATTTAAAGAAACAGCTATAAATTGACTTTAATTGAGGGACGCGTTTTAAAAAGATAGAATCTGTTTAAAGTCGATTACAGTGGATTCATATGACTTTAAATATATTGAACACAAATTTCATTTTGATTGGAGTAGATAAGGAGATAATTATCATAATTCAATCTGACATTTTAATGTACAAAAAATGGAAGGACTTAAAAATATATCTAGAAATCAAATTTGCGAGGACATATTGGCTAAATTCGACATGTTTCCTTCAACAGCCTTGGGCTATAGACAAGATTTGTCTAATACAGTACCTAGACCTTCTTATTCTAAAAGAAGACCGAGACCTATAAGTGAAATATCTGCTATAATTTCTAGACGTCACGAAGCATACCGACAAGAGTATGACATCTATAAGCGTCAATTAAATATTCGACCTCCAGACATGATAACAGAGGACAACCGTGCCGAGCTTTATTCCCAAAGAGAGCGACCATTATCAGAATTTGCCGTGCCAAATGAGTGGAAAAGAAAGACTTGGGATGTCACTGAAATTTCACAAAGGCCAGCTCCATCTGATGACAAACTAAACTACCGTAGACCCAAACCACAATACGAGAAATCTGAAAGAGATGGAGAGGATATTTGGCTTAGAAGGAAAAAGCTATTAAAGGAGCAAGTCTCTTCTGATAGTTTTGTTGATTCTATCTCTAACACTGGCTCACTTACTCAAAGTTTATTTTTGCCAATAACTGAAGATACATTTTCTGTATCATCGGGCAGAAAAATAAGATCAAAAGACAGAAAGTCAAAGAAAAGAAAGAATTGTGTAGCAGGACCCGATACTCCTGTTTTGGACTCTTCTATCGTTACATCAGCAGAGTTATCAGCTCCTGGATGGGGATCACGGACCCTTGACAAACGATTTTTAGAGCAAGCAGCGCGAGAAAGCTTAGATTTAGACGTGGTGTGTAACACGGTCTTTCTTGGCTTTAATTTGTTTGATTGTTTGATCTATTCATAAAAAAGTTTCTCAGGCAATAAAATATATCTATATATTCTGTATTTTAAAACTTGATTAAGTTCTTTTAAAACTTTTTCAATAATTTTGATAAATTATATCATTATCGTTATATTTTGTAGAGTCATGCGAGCGCAGAAATCCACAGCAAGTACTCAGCAAAGTATAGAAGCACTCCTGACCTTCGAACTAGACTGAGTGCTAACTCACCATTTTTGCCAAAAGTAAGTTGTTCTTACATGTTAGGAAGAAGTACATAATAAACAAAAAAAAGTAAATTTAGCAATATAACGCTAAACATGCTGTGTTTGAAACCCTTTCATGGTACATGGGCTAATGATTTTACTTTGAATTTAATTTCTTTCTTGATTGGTTATTATGTGTGATATTATTTTAAATAGAACTGTCAGGCATCACATACTTTAACCATATGACAAAAAAGAGAAACAGTCACACACGATTGAAATTATTTTATATGAAGAGCTATAGACCCTTGATTTCACCATAGGATCGACAACATCCCAAAGGTTTTTTTCACAGTGAATATATTGACATTGAACTGTTCAATACGTTAAAGAAGCTAGAAGGCGTGTCCATTATTAAGTCATTCACTATTAAGCAGTGTACGACTCCAAACTAATCAAGAATTGTACAGTTTAATGATATTCTATGTCAATCGAAATGCAATTTGGTGTTGTCTGTGCAAGTCGTCTTTTTTGAATGAGTGTAACTGATATATTTTTATATATTTTGTTCAGTGATGAAACTGTCAAATTCGTATTTGCAGAATATTTTCAAGCTCTTACAGTAGATTTTCTTCGGTTACTTTTGTCATTAACAGCTTTTATACTTGATGTTGAACAGAAAAGTGACATACGCACTGAATTGTTCGGTTTAGGATTTTATTGGTATAGAGTCAAATATGAGAATATATTGTATTACCACGTGGTACAATTTTAGTGTTAATAATTGATATAAAATAATACCTGTTATTCTTCGCAACCGGTGAAACGATTTCAAACCTAATCAACTTTAAACATTTCACGTGATCTTTAAGAAGTGATTTGTGTCAAAGATATGATTAAAATTAAATAATATAATCTCTTATTTGTAGGTCATTATTCTGTAATCTTGATTGATTTTCAATTCGTATTTTAATCCAATTATGAACATTACAATACCTTTTCAGTTTTGGTATGTAATATTACCAACGCAAGATTAATTTGGATCACTTACAATCTCAATCTCTATATGATGAATGGGTATATACTCACAAAGCGTTCACAAATTGCTGTGTGTATTATATATACATGAATTTCTAAATATGGGTTAATTGTATCAGTTCCTACCTTCTTGTGCCAATGATTTGTTTTTATTGTCAGTGTTTATGTTTCTGTTTATTTGCAGGCATCAAGTGAAGAGTGTCTGAAATGCTTGCTGAAAATACCTCACAAGAAGTGTGAATCGGTATGTTTTCTTGCAATTAGAAAACCCCATGCAATTTTGCATTCTGCATGTCAATAAATACACAGAGAAATGTTATTGTTTACAACTTTCCCTCTGGTATTTCAATATAGTATGACACATTAATAGAATAATTGTCTACTGACTGTCCTTCATTGCTAACACGTATAGATTGCTTTATACACAGGGTACAGCTTTTCATCTCACATTTAAATATACTCGCATTAACGCCACATTGTAAAATATAAATATACATTTACTAATCTTTATTCACTAGAACAGTTAATATTCATATCGCTTATATTATTTCACACCTGATAAAATTAAAAACACTGAACCTCCAGCGTTTGATCTGCGTGATGTTCCAATCAAAAACTTTATTGGATCCAGTCTTATCAATTTAGCCCCGTTTTCCGGAATCCCAAAAGTCCATATCAAATGCCAATCATACCCCCATCTGGCCTCGTTTTCATTTTCAGTGTATCAAATCCTTATTGTATCTGAGATACAGCTAGAGTTCTGTCAAAAATAGTGGTGCAAAATAAAGAGGTCACTATACATTATAGATTATAGGTTTGATAGTTGAGTACTCATTCAATATAATTTAGTATTGTACTCAACAGTGTTTAATAACCTCATTTATTTAATTTTACCCATGAAATATGGTGCTATATCAGTCAAATATATTTCATATTTTTTAAAAATAAATATGAAATATAAATATGAAAGTGGGCGGAGTCAAAACTCATATTTATTTTAAGGGACTTCTTTCGCCGTTTTGTTTGAAAAATCTGATAAATACAAAACAACTTTTCTTGAATATTGTTTTGAAAACTATCTAGCATGATAGAAAATGGTCTAACTAAGAAAATTAATCCGAACACCAATATCTTTAATTCAGTAATTAACGCTGTACAGACGTTTAAAGAGTTGTTTGCATGACGTCACAATGTAGCGCCAAACAGCGCATGCTTACGCATAAATTATTGCGCGCTGTACAATTGCAGTTGGTAGCAAGCAAGGGGATTCGTTACCATTTTCTTTGATAATGAAATTAAATAAAAAGGTTATTTTTTCGTTTTTTGTGAAATATGGTATATATTTTCACTCAACATGATAAAATGCCACATATTTTCACTCGCCGTCCGGCTCGTGAAAATATGTGGCATTTTATCATGTTTCGTGAAAATATATTCCATATTTCACGCAAACGAAAAAATATCCTCTTAATAATTTTTCCGGCTTTTATATGGTATCATTTAAAAAAATTAAAGGAAAAACGTCTGTTGATGCAATTTTATATTCTGTATTAGTAAGGTTATGCATAGTTGTGCAAGTTTTAAAACAACCATTACGTATGTCATACACAAAGTAAAAATAAGATTCAATGTTTTATTATTACGATACTAGATAGCTGAAATATTCGCATCATTATGAATAAGATATTTTAAACCAGAGAAACTATGAATTCGTCAGCTACCTTTCTTACCAGGAGTAATCTATATAAGAAAATTCCATTCAATTATATAAGAAAAATAAATCACTGTTTTAATAGTAACCAAGTGTCT
The DNA here is from genome assembly GCF_026571515.1 of Ruditapes philippinarum. NCBI lineage: Eukaryota > Metazoa > Mollusca > Bivalvia > Venerida > Veneridae > Ruditapes > Ruditapes philippinarum. Next base: position 195,146 of record NW_026856049.1, read on the forward strand.
GTAACCTGTGTGAAGGGTTAACCCATTCATTTCTTTTTTAGCAAAATTTAATTATGATGGGACAATTACAACTCTGTCTTTCGGAATTCGGCTGGAGCTTTTACAGACGCACAATGAATGTTTTAGAGTAAGCGAATGTATACATGCCAGGGACGGTCATTAGACACTACTACTTTGTCTTTATCATTTTTTTAACCACAAAAGTATCAAAATAGGTGAACTGTACATACCTATATATGGATACTTTATATTTGTTGATTTCAGCACAAGTATATCAGGGTAGGAGGCGGATACAGACATGGTTATTGGTATGTCAAATGTCTTCTGGAAGAGTTAGAACTTCAGGTATTACTAGTTCTGATTCAAAATGAAATGCTTGTTTTGACTTAAACGTGCTCTTCCTTTTTCAGATGTCTTTAAAAATATTAATATTTTACTTATTCAAAAGGCATATATTAAATATTCCACTCAATATATTACATGTACTTAAAAACAAAAACAATTTTATTTTAGTTAATGAAAAGTAAAAAATTAACGATTATAATTTGTACTTTATATATACTTAAAAATATTTTTCAACTGCATTATTGATAGAAGACGAAGTTTGATTATAGATGATATTTATTTGTGTCTGATCCATTAACACTTTGTCACTTTCTTCATCTGATATCAAACCTTTTTATATTCTTGGCTGAAGCCTATATGTGATGAATGTAAGACAGAAATTGACATTATGTGCAATATTTTCAGAAAATCATTCCCAATGCACAACCTTTAACGTTATCTTTCAGAGACAACGTGAACTTATTGCTAAGCAAAGACTAGAAGCCATTAAAGAAAAGTGTAAGAGATCTTTTTTATCTCTACTACAATATTGGATGGTTTTCACAAATTAAACATTGTATTTTCACGATAATATTGGTGATATAATTGCACAAATAATACATTTGATTGTAGATGTTATCAGAGTAAAGAACATTTTAAAGATCAATAATACAAATTATTTGGCTATTCTTTAATGGCCATAACATCATGATTATAAACGTTTTGTATAGCATCGACAAAAAATATATGGTCTCTTAATTATTACTAAATTTTTGTAATTAATTTATTTTCTTATTTTTATTCATAGCCGTAAGGGCAATAAAAACTTACATTAGAACAAAGAGTGGACGCCTTGTCGAAAGGATCATCTTCATGACCGAAGAGGACTATGAGGCATTCAAATCTGGTAAAGGGGCTGCTGACATTCTTAAGAAATACCTTACAAAAGATGAAGCCGAAGGTCTCGAATCATGGGATAAAGATGAGGTCAAGGCAATTAAGACCTACGTACGAACAAAGAGTGGAAGACTTATTGAGAAAGTTGTATACGTTTCAAAAGAAGACTACGATGCCATTACACAGGGCAAAGTTGATGCAAAGGATTTATTGAAAAAATATGTAAAGGAAGGTGAAACGGTTGAAGGCTGGGACGAAGCTAAAATGAAAACAATTAAAACATATGTTCGCACAAAGAGTGGAAGGCTCATTGAAAAGACTATTATGATTTCTCAAGAAGATTATGATAAAATGATAAAAGAAGGATTGGATCCTAACGACATTATCAAAAAATATTTACCTCTTGAAGAGGGCCAGACAATAGAAGGTTGGGAAAGTGAAGAACCTATGAAAGCTATCAAAATGATGGTTAGAACTAAGAGTGGTAGACTCATTGAAAAGACTATAATGGTTAGAGCGGACGAATACGATAGACTAATGGCAGGTGGTGGAGATATGAACGAAATTCTCGGAAAGTACCTTGGTGAAGACGGTGGTACAGTTGAAGGTTGGGAGAAAGCCGAAGGTAAACCAATGAAGGTCATTAAGACACTAGTCAGAACAAAGAGCGGACGATTGATTGAAAAGACTGTGTTATTGACAGAAGAAGAATATCGAGCGTTCCAGGAAGCTGGTGGAGACCCTGAATTCTTAAAAAGGTTTATGAAACTTGAGAAAGGGGAAGTTATTGAAGATTGGGAGAAGGCCTCCACAGTGTTTGACGATGATGATCCTGAACTAGCAACAGGTGTGTTAATGTTTAGGAAGACAGTTGTGCTCAAGTAGAAAGAATTTGTTGCAACTATTATTGCAACTTCATTTGTAGTTATATACAATTAAACTGTACATTGATAAAATATTCAATTAAATCTTTAGGTCATATTTTTGTCGATTGGTTTGAGATAAATTTGAATTGCTAGTTTTAGATTTTTAGAATCTGTTTGATAAAACTGATATTGAATGCCAATATTCTATGAAAATGTTTTCTTTTTAATATAATGTATGTTGTTTTATCGGTTTTCAGCTACAGCTGGTCAAAGGATTGTCGGCAAAGATGGCGCTGTTTATGAAGTTGTAGTTGATCCACTCACAGGCAAAAAGTATAAAAAGTAAGTGTTGTATATGTGCATTTCTGAATTGATTGATATAGAATATTAAAACTGTTTATCTCAACAAAATATTCACCAGCAGTTAGTTTGTAATTTATTTGCAGGAAAATAAATGAAATATTGAACTCTAACAGTAAAACTCGAATCATTGTATACGATTCAATGCCTTAATTCTTTTCTTCTTTTTTATTCAGAAAAATTGGAGGGCCTGAATCAGATTTTGATAGCGGTATTGCTTCAATGCAGAAAGGCAAAAAGGGTAAGAAAGGAGGAAAAGGTGGTATTGACGAAGAGGAAACAGCTGAGCAGCGTATGCGTAGGAAAGCTGGAAAACGTGACCCTGATAGCGATAGTGACTACAGTTATAAAAGTTTTGTGAGTGCAGGCGGAACTCGTCATGTTCAACGTCGACGTAAACGCGCTGATGGAACTTACAGTGACCCCGAATCCTATCACAGTGATAAGGATCCGGAAGGAGCTGCCCGACGTCGTCGTCGACGTCGTGAACGTGAACATCAAAATAGTGCTCATAGTTATTATAGTGTTGTAAGTGAGGGGGGTACAAGGCACGTGCGGCGGCGTCGTAAACGTGCAGATGGTACTTACAGTGACAGTGAAAGTTATCATAGTGCCGACAGTGATAAGCCAGGTGGTAGACTTGCGGAAAAGAAACGTAAGGAAAAGGAAGCTAAAGAAGGTAAAACAAAAATAGGCAAAGACGGTAAAATAAGAAAGAAGAGAGGTGGTAGTGGAAGTGATTACAGTTACACCAGTGAAGTAAGTGAAGGTGGAACCAGACGGGTAACTAGACGAAAAAAGATAAAAGATGAACATGGTAACGTCATTGGTTATGGAAAAGCAGAAAGCTTCGAAGAATCTGATGACGAAAGGTAAATACCTTGTTTTTTTGTTATCTTTTCCAAACCAATTTATTGAAAAAATAGATGCTAGATACATACTGTAACATATATACCTTATATAGAAATCTATATAGAAAATAATCACACAGACAATTGCATCAAAGTGAGTATATCAATGTTTCAAATAGGTCATATGATGTGTTGTTTTTTTTTTTTTTTTTTGCTACTTAGCGTATACACTGAAGTTTCCGATGGGAAGGGTGGTAAAATGCTAGTTAAAAAACCGAAAATGACAAGTAAGCAAAAACAAGAAGCCAAAATAAAAGCCAAAGCAGCCGCCAAAGCTAAGGAGCAAATTGGTAAAATCAAAGGTGGGAAGTTTGCTGATGTTGGTGACTTCAGCGATTCTACAATATCAGAAGATGTGGATTTAGAAAACATGACTGAAGAAGAAAAAGCTGCTTATTTTAAGGCTAAGGCTGAACGTAAGGCAGCACGAGAAGCAAAAAGGCGTGAGAAATATGGAGACAAATATGATTTGATGATGGAAAAACAGAAGGAGTTTGTATTTTTTTCTTTAAACGTGCACTCTAATACTTTAAAAGGGTAACATATATATTATATAAGCGAAAGAATACGGTAAATAATGTCACAGTGTAGATGTTATTATAAAGCCTGACATATTGCATATTCAACTGTTTGCATTACAACTTAGCGTTTACAGTACTCAACAAACTTGTTATTATTTTAATCTAAAACGAAAATTTACCTTCATACACCCGAATTTCCAATAACTGTATAATTGACAGCTTTTTTATTGGAATTAAAAATAGATGTCTTAGATTTATGAATTAAATATAAAATGTGTTTATGATAAATAAAAGTTTTATAGCAAGAGAATGCTTTAAGCTTATATCACAGATCAATAAAAACTATGTCTAAGCTTCTTGAATCGCTAGTGAATTTTGATATAAATACTGATCATCACTATTAAAGATATATCACATATTGCACAAGGTTTAGCCAAAACATTCTTAAAGTTTTAGTGTTCATCAAAACCATATATCATAAGTGTTATCTTTAATGTAAATTGAATAAAATCTATTCTGGAAGCATGTAAAAATGATAATTAATCGCAGGTTGAAGAAACTGAAGAAACTTCAAGAGATGCGAGAAAAGGGATTAATTAGTCCGTCAAGTGACTGGTCAATAGATTCTGATACAGGGGAACCTGTTAGGAAATCTGTAAAAAAAGAGTAAGAGTAACACATTCAATTATTATAATTATGAATTGTTTATGAATTTGTAACAATAAGAGCATTAATTACGATGCATATCTTTGAGAAATGCTATTCAATTTCTAATTGTATGTATGACCAAGTAAAGCAATATGCGTGAAGTAGATTTGCATTCCTTTATGATTATTAAGTTGTAACAACATTTGATACTATCTTATATATCCATGCTATAATGTTATTGATTTTTAAGAATGTTATTTAAGATAATATGTATATATTAGTAGTAGTCTAAATATGTCCGCTCAATTTGAGAAAAACATATCAAGAATAAAAGTTGTTTTACTTTTTGTAGAGCAAAGAAACAAAAGATTTTACAAGATCTCAGAGAGAAGGGGCTTATTAGTCCTTCTAGTGACTGGACCGTTGATAGCGAAGGGAATCCAGTTAGAATAAGTGAACTCGTGTACGTTATTTGAAGAAATTCCATTCCTTTTTCGATAGCATAAAATTTGCCCTCTTCGTCATAATTTGTATAAAATAATTGTATTAAAACAGTAAAATTACTGTTCGACTTGTGACACTTATTTAAAAAGAAGAAAAGTCCTGCAAACATTACGCGCTGTTTGTGGATCTATAACATTTAGCCATGCTTTTTAACACAGAAACAAAATATGCAATTCGAAATAAAAAGAAATGTGGATGAAATACAATGTACTTATACTTAAATAATTTAGAGTCCGCTTTCGTCAAGTTATATATAAACGGTTTTTATATATGTTTCCGGAAATATCATGATTCAATGTTAATTTAATTACACTTTAAGTGCTCAGGGAAAACGGAAGAAGAAGAAGGATGGAAATGATGCCGACGATGAGAGCGATGAAAGTAAGTTATTGTTATTCTAGATAAACATATATAATTTACACATTAAAGTAAGTTCCAGATTTTACAACCAATAAAGCTTATGTTTTTATTTCCTTCTGATTTAGAGCAACGAGAGTTAATTACAAATTTCACAATCATTAATTGCATATCTTTTATTTTGTTTGATTGATGAGATGAAATTGAGTTAGTGTCAATATTTGTTCACTACCTAATAAAATCTTTTAGTCAGTTTATATATACAATGTATATGATATGTCTATATATAATTCTTTAATAACAGAATGATTTAAAATAAGCTCACAAACATCTTTAACAACATTTTGTTCTAATGTCCTAATTTTGTTCTAGTGGAATCATACGCATTAGTAATGAATAATATGTAGAAAATGCTTGATATAGTTTTGTGCTTTGTACATAATAGAAATTGGACTTTCTAGATGGTGATATACAGAAAAAGTATATTTACCAAATTTATTAATAATGACCGCGACGACAGCGGAGTTCACCATATCCTATTCATCAGCTATAAAGTCCTGATTTCTTTCTTTTTATAATATATAAGCAGCTTGTATATGCTGTAAGAATAGAGCTCAGTTGTGTTTGTTTCATTTACGTGTGTGTTGTTTTTCACCATTGTCATCATTGAAACGACGTAAATTTTTATTTCTTCGGTTTGTTTTCTTTAATAATAATAATAAAGACTTTATTTAACGAGAGAACTCATTTGAACAAACATATCAATCTTCCATGAGGCCCTCAACAAGGAACAATATAAATTTAACATATTCAAACTATTAAAATACATAAATGTAAAAACATACAGGAGATTATCAATTTGTATACATCAATGCGTGATAAAACCTCAAGTATAAGGTTTTAAAATGGTTAACAGATGTAGCAGACTTAATATTATCAGGAAGGCCGTTCCAAATACAAGATCCAGAATAAACAAAAGACTTACGAAATTGTTCAGTATTTGGTTTAGGGGTATAAAGTTGAAAATCAGATGATGAACGCAAAATGCGAGTATGAACATCTGACGATAAAATGAAATTATTCAATAAATAGGAAGGCGCCTGATTATTTATTATTTTAAACATCATAATAGCTTTTTGAAAAACAACCCTCTGTGAAAAGGTCATCAAGCGGAGTTCAGAAAAAAGTTCAGCAGATGGAGTGTCATAATCTTTGTCTAGAATTAGTCTTGCAGCTCTCTTTGGAACTTAATGAGTTTATCTTCTAGATAAGACGTACAGTTACCATAAATTATGCAACAATAATCAAGATGTGGTAAAATATATGCATTGTAAAACATTTTACGTACAGGTATAGATATGAATAATTTTATACGTGATAATAAATGTAACAATGAGTTACACTTTTTAAGAACATTATCAATATGGCTTTGCCAAGACAAGGTGTTATTAATTGTAATACCCAATAATTTTTCTTCAGAGCTACAAAAAAATTTGCTCTGTTTTATATAAAATACAAGGATTACTTTCATGAATATAATTTTGCTTGTGTTTTGAGGAAATATACATGACCTTAGTTTTGTTAACATTGATAGACATGCGATTCAAATCACACCATTTGTTGGCATTTAAAAGATCATTAGTAAGAGATTCAACTACTCTGTTTAGGGATACATCAGAGGTTGAAAGGGTGGTGTCATCAGCAAAAATATCAGTTTCTGTTTTTTCCATAGACAAAGGCAGGTCATTGATATAGATTAAAAACAGTATAGGACCTAGCACTGAGCCCTGAGGAACTCCAGTAGTTACTGAACTTGACTCTGAATATAAACCGGATATGTAAGTTTGTTGGGTTCTGCAATCTAAATAGGAGGAAAACCAAGCAACTGATGAAGGGTCTAGGTTATACATTTTAAGCTTTTCAATAATAATAGAGTGATCCACATAGTCAAAAGCTTTAGAGAGATCAAGGAAAATTGAACCAACTATTTCATTTTTGTCAATAGCTGTAATCCAATCATCAATAATTCTAATCAATGCTGTTTGACATGAATGATTTGACCTGAATCCAGACTGACGTTGGTATAGAAGTTGATTTTTCTCAAGGTATTGCTTTAAATGTGAACTGACATGACGTTCAAGAATAAGTGATATCAAGGGAAGTATGGAAATTGGCCTATAATTTCTTTTATCACTTTTAGAACCCTTTTTATGTATAGGAATGACTTTTGCATTTTTGAATGATTTAGGAAATGTATTGTTAAGAATACTGTTATTGAATATAGTGGTAAGTATGGGAGCAATAATATGAGCCGATAACTTTAGAAACCTTGCACTGAGACCATCTGACCCACATGACTTTGTAATATCAATCGATTTTAATTGGTTCAACACATAAGAGAGCTCTATTTTAGGTATTTTGAAAGGGGGTATATGCTGAAGTTTAAATGCATTTAGTTCAACAAGTTCAGGATTTTCATAACCAGTCTGATTAATGGTATGATGGGATTGGTGGAGATTCACAAATTGTCAGTTGAATAAATTTGCAGTGATTAAAGGGTCGAAAACCGGGTTGCCATCATCATTATCAATAAAATGTGTTTGAACCTTGGATTTGTAACCAGATAATTCATTTAGACAAGTCCATAATTTCTTTTGGTTGTGTTTGTTTTTATTGATGGTATCATTATAATATTGTCGCTTAGAATCATATATGAGAGACTTAACGTGTTGTTTCCATATGTTGTAATTATATGTGTCATTAACCCTATGAAACTGGTGTTTTGCTTTAATAGCATCGAGGATGTTTTTATTAATCCAGTTTGGTTGGGTGACCTTCTTTACTCGTTTTTTTCTGGTTGGTGCATGTTTTTCAAGGACAGACAAAAATTTTTCAGTGAACAAATCTATAGAATTATCTTGATTTTCTACAGATGCTACTTCTGACCAGGGTTGCTCTGACAATTCGGTTAAAAATCGATTTTCATCAAAGTGTTTTAGAGACCGGAAGGTTATTGTCTTATGCATGGGACCTTTAACACTGATATTTGAAAGTTTGCGTGTAAGACAAATGGGAAAATGGTCACTAATGGATAAGGAAGGTACAAAAACATCGACTATATTTTGAGGCATGTTTGAAAATGCATGATCTATCAATGTAGCAGAGCTTGAAGTTACTCTGGTAGGAGATTCAACAAGCTGAGAAAAATTTACAGACTGCATTAAATCTAACCAAGATTTAGAACAATTATCATGCTTCAAAATATCATAGTTAAAATCTCCAATAACAATACATTCTTTTTCCTCTAAATATGACTTTTCTAAAGATATAGCAAAATTATTAAGCCACTCAACTTTAGAAGATGGTGGTCTGTATGCATAACACAATTCTTTATCCTTAATAAACAGTCACAAGAACAAAACTGTTGTCTTTTTACATGCATTACCTTTAAGAAATAAAATAAATCTGTGAAAATAGGATAAAAGCATTTTAAAACTATTTGTAGCCTATACTGTAACAACCATAATAATTACATCCATCATTTACATATCTATTTTTTATTTATGTTGAGTAGTATTTGTTAGCTAATGAGCGACTTTACGTATCGCTCAGTTTTATATTAACCTGTTTTAGCTAAAACATGTTTAGATTTTTGCAAATCTAAAACGTCATATTGCGCGGCCTTGTGTTGCTTTGTTGGAAACTAAATGAGGGAAATCGCTTTGCATTAGCGTGTTTTCGGAACCTGACAAAAAGTATCCATGCTTGAAGTAGATGCTAGCTTTCTAATTAATTTTATCATAACATCGACCATATTTCCGATGAGCTTTTAACTATAGAGCACTTTCTTTCTGCCTTATTTGTCGCTTTGTGTTTGCGCTTCTGTCATAACCTGAGAAGGGAGCCATGCAGTGCAGAAAAGATTTCGTTTCGTCAGATTTGCTTTGAATTAACGTTTAGGTCCATCAGAGGTAAGCTATCTTAAATAACATAACATTTATTAATGCTTATTAAGTGAATTGGAGTTTTAATCTAAATACGTAACTTGTAGCAAATTTTATACTCCTAATGTTTTGCTTTTGCTTGCTTAGTAGCGTAGCTCATGTGTTAGTCGTACATTAAACAATATCCGTAACACAAAATAGTCTCCAACCTATTATATTAGTTTTAAAATGTGATATTAGGTGAATACGACCCAATTACCGGTGAGAAAATCAAGAAGAAAGATAAAAAGAAGACAACAAGGCCTGGGGATGAAGGTCCTGATGGTTATGAATATGTAAGTATTCCATTTAATTACATGAACTGTCTATTTTCAATGGTATTTACCTAAACGACTGTCTATCTTTTCGTTCAACTGATCTGGTAAATATGAAAATTCAACTTTGTTTTAAATGTGTTCTTAAGTCTATGAACAAAAATGTAGAGTTATCTTTAGAGATGAATTATATTTTAATCCTTGTTTTTTTATCAAGCTAATTTCGCAGTATTATTTTTGTTAAGCTTTTTATGTTATAGTAAATTATGTATCTACTGTTGTTCATTTCTTTCATCAGACATACGATGAACAAGGACGAGTGATAGGAAAGAAAAGATTAGGATGGGTACGAAAAACAATTTATTTAAATGTCCTATTTTTATATTTATTTTATACTCATAATCCATAAAGCCGAGACAAAAACCAGGAAGAAATTTTAAGTATGTTAATCATGGACTTGGTTTGGTCAAATCCTTTTGAAAATCAACAAAGCGAGAAGTACCTCTGATGTAGTGTTTCATTTAAATCTAATTTATAATACAAACATAATGTAAATATAATAATATAACTGAGTGTAGAATTGTCTATTGAATGCGATTAACACTTTTAATGACTGGAATTCATAAAATTGATTTTCTCTATGTCGCTGTATTATAGGGTGACGATAGTGGGTCGGAATACGAGTATGAATATGGTAAGCTGATTTCCTTTCTTCACATCATCATAAACAATGACAATAAGAAATAACTAAAAACTTGTAATTTTCTCACTTCTCACTTCTCAGTGTGATATATATTCAGTCAAAACAAACGAGTATCCTCTATATCAATAAATATGGATAAGTAATGTTTTAACCATGTTTTACGGGTTCCTAATTTACAATCTCTTGGAGCATACATTTCTTGCAGATAGTGCACGCCTCTATAGAAATAACACTAGTGTATGCTAACTAGTTAAATGCTGAGTTTGTGAAATAAAATTCATATCACGTAAAGTTTATCACACACAGTGTGAGTGATATAGATTTGCCGGACTTCTCATGGCGTGCAATTCAATATCTTCCATAGTAGAAAATGAATTTTTGCATTTTGTTTTTTTATTGCATACTTCTCGATATTTGAACTTAAAGTAAACCACATGCTCTGAAACGCTTTTGAAGAACTCCACTGTGACCCAAGGTCCCTGGGACATACAATTGAAAATCTTACAAGTGAAGCACTTAAAAACGAAGAATCTGTAAAAAGATAATAAAGATATAAAGAAATGTACTAAGAATTAAATCTAAATCTATTTTTGTGCGACCCTAAATTGCATTACGAGTATTCTGGATATACGGGGTGAGGGAAATAGCAGAAATTTTGCATTCAAGCTATTGTTTCTCGGACAAATATTTCCAGTCCCGTCAAAAAAAATACAAACCATCAGTGGAGTCTCGTGGGGCATTTTTCTTACTCCTCAGTCAGATATATAGCCTATCCACAAAAACAACAACAAAAGCAAACAAACAATAAAAACAAATGTCATTGATCTACTATGTGTCGATTTTCATTGCTTTTAACTGTCATGAATATTAAATTAATTCAATTGCAGATAAAGACGGCAATGTTAGAGTTGTTAAAAAAGAGAAGGAGCCAAAGAAATTCGGAGGTAAAACATGTTTATATGTTATGATCTAAAAACTTATAATTGAATATTATACAAAGATTTTATAGGTCAATCGTTTTTCCAACATTTTGAAATTTCATCACAATATGAAAATAAAAATGTTCCTACATCTTTTTTTTTTTGTTGAAAATCAGGTGATGACGAAGATGCCCAATTTGAAGTTGGTGCTGATGGTAAAATACGTCTTCGCGATGGAAAAAAGAAAATAGATCTTTCTAAACTAACAGACGATGACCTGAGGAAGCTAGGTATTGATCCAACTTTGGACAAGAAAGAGATTGCAAGACTGCTAAAAGAAAAGTTTGGTGCAGATATTTCTATTACTGATAATGATCGGATCATTCCAACTAAGAGGGCAAGTGAATATGGAAGCGATGCTAATACTGACGATTTGGCCGACGACGAGGATCTTGACATCACTACATGTAAGTTTTTGTCGTATAAACAATACTGTTACTTTGCTTAGGTTATCAGATATCATAGTAGTTCCCCGTTCATACTTCACAATATAGCATCAGATACTATCACAAAATGTGTCTAAATGAAATAAAGTATATTAAAGATATAGTATGGTCAAATTTGATATTTGATAAAAGATAATTAACTTATACAGTTAAATTGAGTTTCTTTTGAAATGTAAAATAAACATCTTTTAAATACACACAGTGGAAATGTGTTACGTTAAACTTTACACACTACAGGTAATCACAGTATGATTACAAAGTGTCATTACAAGAATAAACAAGTAATAGGGAATGAAGCTTCCCAAACATAGTTTATACATTCACTTATTCAAACCAGATATACTCGGGAAGAATTAACGAGATTTCAATAAATTCTGCAAATTTCTGCAATAAAAGTATTTTACCCAAAGATTAGCATAGTAAATATATAACAATGTTATTACCATCTGTTATATTTACAATGGGACAGAGCTTACCAAGAAAATAAAGTCGGTATTTTACCTTTACAATAAACAAAATGAAATAAATAAACTAATTTCATTGGCTTAATGGCGGTGCATTTAAATGATTTCTGAATGCATTATGATATTTCAGTGCGTGGAATAAAAAAGGTGAATGTTGTTTGGAAGAGAGGTGGCAAGAAACTCCAAGATCACATGAAGAAAATATTAGAACAAAGCAAGCTCAAGGAGGATGATTACGCTAAAGATCTCGACGAGAAAGGTAATTTATCGTGTAAATTTTATCTTATAATACTCAAGTTTCTTTACGTAATTGTCTATATGAAACAAAACTCAGGCTAAATATTTAATGGTGCGATAGAAATAGAGCATTCAAAACGAAAATCATACAAAATAAATGATGCCAAGATTTGACCTTTTAAATGAATATATTGACATATATATCAACGTTTTATTCGTGATGGTTAATTTCCGATGCTATCTATTATGATAATAATGAAATAACCCATTTTTAAAATTATTTTTTTCTTATCCAGATGCAGACATTGATTTCCTGACGCATTACAAGCTTGTTGATCCAGGCCTTATAGAAACGTACGCAAGGGCATTTGTTGTTGAAGATGGCGATTTTGATACGGTGATATCCTGCAAGGTTGGTCAAAAGCAAAAATTAACATTTGCCCGTCCTTCATAAAAATAGTTTAATAAATACTGTTAAGAAATTGAACGATTGGCCACTCATTAGCTGCCCTTCAAAAGTTGTGACTACATTCGTAAAAGTTCCTATTCTTTCTTAATCTTTGTTGCCTTGAAATGTTTTATCGATCGCTTTCAATTACATGTTATTCTGACTGTTACTTAAGATACAATCAAGTATAGGTTAAAGTTTATAAGTACGTATTTACAAAACTAAATTGATCAGGCGCGGCGCAGGCAAGCGACCAATTTAATTTTGTAAATACGTACTAATAAATTTTAACCAGCTTAGTGTTTTAAATTATCTTAATAAACAGTCGATTTACTGGACTGATAACAGTTTGCTGATTTGCCAAAATAAATGTGTTACGATTCATTTGAAATACTGCAATCCTATTGGACAAAACATAATTTAAAACACTAATTCTCATTAGTATGGATTTCCACTTTTATCTGAATCAATGGCTCATCACTGTCTCTTATAAGCTTCTGACATTTATATTTTATGTAATACTATTCTCATGAAATTGCAATGCATTAATTAGTGTAATTAATAACATTATAGGAAACAAAAACAGCTTTAGAAGGAGTACCAAGTGTACAGCAGATGACACCAAAACAATTTGAATATGTATTTAAGGTATGAGAATGTTGTTTTTGTTTTCCATCAATATCAATAAAATATTAAGACATGCAAGAATAATTAAATTTGACAGAAACACAATCTAATCATATGCCTTTTAAGTTTGAAAGCTTAATATTTACACATTGGCTTATGATAAACCACTTGACTACGGTCGATACTTTAAAACTTTCATCTTATCTGAGATGTTTGAATAAACACACTGATGTTTAAGGTAAGGATTCATATCTTCATAGGCACGTCAAAATATGCCCACTCGTTTCAAAGAAGAAAGGGTAGAGCTATTGTTATGACTCTCTTGTTGGCGTTGATGTCGACGTTAACGTTTTACTTAATTCACTTAAAAATCGGCATCAAGTTTATTATCACGAAAGAGGAGCAGATAATTCTAAAATTATATTTTGAAAGGTAGGACCCTTTTGCAACAAGATTGTTTTGTTAATGTCAATTTTCTCTGAACTACCAAAGTTATTCACTCCAAACTTCCAAATATTTTATTTGATATTGCACTTACGCAAGTTGCCACCATATCATACCAATAAACATGTAATATTATTTGTACATTGTTCACAGGTTCTTAAAATAGACGACGCCTCACAGGTGACATTTAGAATGTTTGCAGTCATCTCGGCACTTTGTGAACGAGTCACAAAAATGGAGTGAGTATTTTACTTGATTGTTAAATTATTTTGTTTCACATTTCATCACTATTAACTTATCAACACGTATCTTGTGTGAAAAACAGAACAAATATAACCACACAACTTAAAAACTAGTTTTAGAAGTCGTTCGGATGTGCATCATTATATCACTTGGGCTACGATAACTCGCATCCGAACTCCAAACAGTGATTTTATTTAACAAATAAAACATGCCATTGAGTGCAATATGCAAGTTTACGGACTGATTGGTCAGACTGAGGAAGCTATATGGCCTGAAGCGCAGCTGAGGGTCATATACTTTCCGAGGTCTGACCAACCAGTCAGTAAACTTGCATTTTGCCCGAAAGGCCATGTTTTATTTGTTATGTTATACCGAATCTAAATCCTTTCATCCCATTTGTTGCTGTCATTTTTACTATAATTTGCTTTCAAATAATAATTTATTTGTTCAGTGTGTGAAATATCTCAAACCCTAGTCGGATTTTTTAAAATTATTTTCAAGCGATAAAGCAAAAAAAACCAAGCTCTTCTTTTGTTATTCAATTTTTGTTAATCAAATTAAACATGCAAAAAAAACCGAACTTTAATAATTTCACAAACTGTATAAATAAAATTTATAATCAATTTAATTTCATATCATGACTTTTGATCTTGATCAACATGTAATAAATTTATGTGAAACAAAACAGTAAATTCAGTAAAAAGAATGATTTAACAACAAAGTAAAATATTATACCTCATTTCGAGTACGCCTTGCTATATTCATCCAGTCCATATAAGAATTATGGATCGCACCCGGTCTGTATGGGGTTTATGGACTGGATGACATCACATTAAATATATAAGGGTGTATGCAAATGAGGTATACTATTGAGCGATAAAATCACTGTTTGTGATATATTATTTCTAAAATAACACACACTTCGGCCCTTCTATGTTCAATAGGGAAAAAATGCAATACACGTTAATTAAATGAATTCGTACAACAGTTTTCTGAAGACGAACTTATTTTCTAAGACAGAGTCCGTGTTTTACATGCTCAATTTTCATCTTAATAAAGATAGTCGGCCAAATTCTATTCTTTTTTCCTAAATCTATTCATTTATCTAGCCAATGGCGGTGTGGCCGAGTGGTTAACGCGTCTGACTATAATCTAATCTAAGGATTGCTGACCGCATGAGTTCAAACCCTGTCAGGGGCAAGCCGTTGTTTCCAGGGCAAGCCGTTGTTTACTTGAACAAGAAACTTTACAATAATTGCTTATTACTGGTTGGTTCCAGCAAATGATTCGAGAGTGCTTCTAACACAATCGAACTAAAATAAATTTGTATAAACTAATTTATTCATTATTTTTTTATAACACTCATTGCAGTCCTCTAAGCAAGTATTTGTTAGAAGTGAGTGATCTGCTGGATATACAAAGAAAAATGGATCTATATAGGGCAATGTTCTATTGCAATGCCGAGTCAGATAGAGATGCCAACTTCATTAAATGTGAGTCGCTGAAGATAGAGTTGATTGCAGGTGGTTTAAACTGGAAACAGCAAAACTTTATCATGGACAGGCTTCAACCTAATGCATTTTTGGAGGTATGTATGATAGTATTTCACTTAGTTTGTAAAATTGCAAATACTCAGTCTTGAATATCTTATAGTTGCATTTAAAGCAAGAACTGAACGTAAGCAAAGCTTTCATATTAAATTCATTTTTTTTGTTTTGTTTTTCATCGAGGGTCCAAAATTATGGTGGCATATTTACAATTATTAATAAACAAAGGTAAACGTTCATTTACTAGTTGGACTTTCTGTAAATCTACATTCCCCTGCAAGGGATATACCCAAAATATTCCGCTGTTTCTAATAACTGAATAACCATTTCTTTTCACACAATAATGTTACTTATATCTTGTAAAGTGGAAAACTAACAAGTTAGTAAAATGATTGATGTGATGATTAAGTCTTAAACTGTTGGCAAAATTTGCCAACATACAAGATAAATATTTTTTCTGAAGAGTTATTTCATTGATAATTTCAAAACGTTTACTGATTTTATTTTTATTTTAGATTTCGTTCCTGGATTATCTATGTTATGTGCCCTTATTTTTGTCCATGCACGAGAATATCGTGACAAATCCACTTGACATGGCTGATGATAAATATGACCACATGATGCGTAAACCATCTGGTGGCCATAGGCAGAGAGATATGAATCCGCTTGGTAAGTTTTATAGGAGTTTGTATATGTTTTGTAAGTTATTCCTGCCGCTTGGTAAGTTTTATAGGAGTTTGTATATGTTTTGTAAGTTATTCCTGCCGCTTCGTAAGTTTTATAGGAGTTTGTATATATTTTGTAAGTTATTCCTGCCAATTGGTAGGTTTTACAGGAGTTTGTATATGTTTTGTAAGTTATTCCTGCCGCTTGGTAAGTTTTACAGGAGTTTGTATATGTTTTGTAAGTTATTCCTGCCGCTTGGTAAGTTTTACAGGAGTTTGTATATGTTTTGTAAGTTATTCCTGCCGCTTGGTAAGTTTCACAGGAGTTTGTATATGTTTTGTAAGTTATTCCTACCGCTTGGTAAGTTTTACAGGAGTTTGTATATATTTTGTAAGTTATTCCTGCCGCTTGGTAAGTTTTACAGGAGTTTGTATATATTTTGTAAGTTATTCCTGGACCGGTTGGTAAGTTTTACAGGAGTTTGTATAGGTTTTGTAAGTAATTCCTGCCGCTTGGTAAGTTTAACAGGAGTTTGTATTATATGTTTTGTACTTGGTAAGTTTTACAGGAGTTTGTAAGTTATTCCTGCCGCTTGGTAAGTTTTACAGGAGTTTGTATATATTTTGTAAGTTATTCCTGGACCAGTTGGTAAGTTTTACAGGAGTTTGTATAGGTTTTGTAAGTAATTCCTGCCGCTTGGTAAGTTTAACAGGAGTTTGTATTATATGTTTTGTACTTGGTAAGTTTTACAGGAGTTTGTATATGTTTTGTAAGTTATTCCTGGTCCGGTTTGTAAGATTTACAGGAGTTTGTATATGTTTTGTAAGTTATTCCTGCCGCTTGGTAAGTTTTAAAGAAGTTTCTATATGTTTTGTAAGTTATTCCTGGTCCGGTTGACCATTTAGGCGGTCGTAGATTGTAAGCACTAATTAAAACATCGCATAATGACACATATTAAGATACTAGCTATTATTGTAGATACTGGCCAGAAGTTATATATAGTAGACACTGGCTATTATTGTAGATACTAGCCAGAAGCTATATATAGTAGACACTGGCTATTATTGGAGATACTGGCTATTATTTTAGAGACTGGCTATGACTGTAGAGATTGACTATAATTGTAGATACTGACTATTACTGAGGATACTGACTATTACTGTAGATAATGGCTATTATTGTAGATACTGGCCAGAAATTATATATAGTAGACACTGGCTATTATTGTAGATACTGGCCAGAAGTTATATATAGTAGACACTGGCTATTATTGTAGATACTAGCCAGAAGTTATATATAGTAGACACTGGCTATTATTGGAGATACTGGCTATTATTTTAGAGACTGGCTATGACTGTAGATATTGACTATAATTGTAGATACTGACTATTACTGAGGATACTGACTATTACTGTAGATAATGGCTATTACTTTAGAAACTGTCTATTATTGTAGATGCTGACTATTGTTGTGGATAATGGCTATTAGTGTAGAGATTGGCTATTATTGTGGTTACTGACTATTATTGTACATAATGACTATTATTGTAGATACTGACAATTACTGTAGAAAATGGCTATCATTGTAGATGATTGCTATTGTTGTAGATGCTAGCTATTGTTGTAGATGCTTGCTATTTTTGTAGATGCTTGCTATTTTTGTACTGATTTTATTGTACATAATGGCTATTGTTGTAGATACTGACAATTACTGTAGATACTGGCTATTATTGTAGATGATTGCTATCATTGTAGATGATTGCTATCATTGTAGATGCTTGCTATTGTTGTAGATGCTAGCTATTTGTTGTAGATGCTTGCTATTTTTGTAGATATTGATTTTTATTGTAGATAGTGGCTAATATTGTAGATGATGGCTATTATTGTAAATAATGGCTATTATTGGAGCAACTGAGCAACTGGAGCAGCTGTTATTGTCGATAATGAGTATTATTGCGGATATTGTTGCTGATAATGGTTATAGTTTTAATTTTAGACAGTAGCAGATGACACTGTAATTTAATATTACATTACCACGTGACTCTTTGCTCTCGTATCAAAGAAACCATGAATTCAAATATTACTCTTAACCATTTCACAAATGTTAACAAATACTGTAAATTGATGTACATGTACCTTTATCTATATATTTTCTTTTGTTCCATAGGTAACCATTTAAAAAGAGATTCAGTGTTCCAACTCCGCAGCCAGGCCCAAGATCTGCTTGATGGGAAGATTAAACCAGAAGATTTAAAGGACGAGAAAAGAAAACTATTAGAGAAAGTTGCAACGTAAGATAAAAATCAAAATTAAATAAAGTTGTGATATATTCTGCTGAGCTTAACTTTAAAATAGGTGACCAATTTTTTATCTTCTCTGCATTATTTCAGGCACGAACGGGCACCTGAGTAGAACCACTGACGTTTCCTAAGAAATAATCCAAAGTCTCTGTCAGGATTCGAACACACAGCGATAAGGGGCAAGTGGTTTGAAGTCAACGACCTAAACTTCCATTCCTTAAAACTTCTACTTCTTTTATATAATATGATTGCTGATTATGCATAAGATAAATGTGTTTTGTTTATTTCAGGTTACCGAAACTTATAGAAGAGAAGCCGATAGAAATAAAATCAGACAGCCCTCCTCCGATGATTTGGTCTTGACCCTAAATCCGAGTAGCTTTAACCCGTATAATTGATAGTAATGATCCAATCACATAGCAGTCACGATAATACATGTCTGTTTGTTGGACAATTGTAGATGATCAGCTTCAATATATGATGCCATATAACTGTCTTTCATTTGTATCCATATACCCAGACAGGTGGATTTCTTTCGGTGTCACATCATTTTCTGTATTTTGACAATATTAATTATTATTTGTTATCCATTGAAAACATTTTTAAGTTTTTATGTTTGGACATAGGTGGAAACGTATAGTTTGATAAATATTGACAAATCCCTCTACGTAACATATTTTGACAGAACTATTGTAATTTGGTCCGATATATTCAGAATAGATTGTTACTCAGTTATTTATTAAAATACATGTGTATCGTGTGAAAGTAAAAATACAACACCAAAATACAGCAAAAAACAAAAATTAAACGTGTATAAATAGAAGCTGTAAATAAGTGCTTTGAATCTTTCTATTCTTGTTTTTTGTGTAAAGACATTTCTTTAACAATTTTTAAACATTGAATAGTAATTATTTGTGCTAGATATCATAAATGAATATAAATTTAACCGAGTATGTGCCAACATAATTTTATATAATATTTTTGTATATAACTGCGTCTTGTTGACTTTACATACCTTGTGTGAATAAAGGATAAAAATTGTTCTAGCAGTTTATCTTTGATAATTATTCATTTGTATTTTCACTTATCTCAATTCTGGTTTGTTCAGAACACAAATGTCATCGTGGATGTGTGATGATTATAATTGACTTAATTTACAATATTTTCATTCATGTTTCATGGGTCAGTTTTCCCTTAAAACTGTGTCATCTTTGTTTTTTATACGTTTATTCTGTCACGGCTTAATGTGAAATCGTTTCATCTATGTTTATATTGGCCGAATGCAAAACTATGTTATCCATGTTATTACGCCAATTCTTCCCAATGTCGTTAATATCATAAACACCAGTCTCCATCAAGCTATATGCTGTTATATACTATATATAAACTATACTTATAGTTATCTCGTAGCCACGACTTAGTAACTCGTGGCCACGACATAGTATCTTGTGCGCACCACTTTATTTTTTCGCGGCCACGATTTAGTATCAAAGTCAAAGTATCTCTTTCCCACGACTTAGTTATCTCGTGGCCACGACTTAGTAACTCGTTGCCACGACAAAGTATCTCTTTCCCATAACTTAATTATCTCGTGACCACGACTAAGTATCTCGTTCCCATGACTTAATTTTCTCGTGCCCACGACTTTGTAACTCGTGGCCACGACTTAGAAACTCATGGTCACGACATAGTATCTCGTGCGCACGAGATAAATAAAAACAGACAATTGTGCCACCGTAGTTTAACTTAAACTTTTCATTTCAGAAAATCCAGGATCTCAAAAGTTAGTATTGTTTATTCGCACAGTTTGAGATAACCGTGTCACAACTATTAAAATGCGTTGAAGACCTTATGTGTATCACAGTATATTTTGTTTCACTTTTTGAAGGTTATCCAAAATGAATCGATTAAATCAAAGGCTTTTGTCGGCTCGATTTTTTCTAAGAACAAACAAATAAACGGTTTAAATAGATCTAAAAAAGAAATTTATAGAAGAAAAAATAAGGTTTTTTTTAATTTTAATAGGTCTGTCTAGTCACACTTGTTGTCTAAGTATGAATCCTTTTCATAAATAAATGAAAAGTTAAGAAAATGTCATCAAATTCAATAGTTTGACAGTCAAGGTCAATAAAAGGTCAAGGTCATATCTAAATTATTCCACATGTCAGTTTGGTCACAAGTGTTGCTTTGTTCACCTTTGAATCAAATTCGTACATAAATAACATAATTATGTATAAAAAACTTAACCAAAATTCAATACTTTGACCTTGTCGGCCAAGGTCATATAAATCTCAAGGTCAAGCTCAGTTCAACTTTTTAGAATGTCTTGTCCAAACGGTTGTTTTGTCCAAGTTTGATAATAATCCATTAATTAATTACAAAGTTTTTTATATAAGTTTTTATATAAGAAATTGCAATCTGTCTATTATGCTTTACATTTCATGTCATCAAAGAGTTTGTTTGTCAACATGTGATAACACTTCTTTGAACTAATAACCCTTCTTAATATATAATTTTGCCCTTGTATTAATATATTATGATCAAGTCACATGTGTATTCCTTAAAGCCCCACCTCCAGCACAGCGTATGGAAACCAACTGTATTACCCTCCAGATATTGGGACGTGGTAAGTTTGTTACTCGTTGAGGAAAAAACAAACATGTTCATTTCTTTTACTTTTTAATATTAGCATACGGCTTATCAGCATTTAACTATAATTATGTGTCATATAATTATGTGACAAGTATAGTTGTCCTGACCAACGCTGGTAATATAACTTGCCAGAACGATGATCTGTTCTCATGAAATCACCATCAATTACATTGATCTGACAGATTTTCGTGATCTGTTTATGTCAGAAATGGGATTTTCAATAAATGTTTCTTCAATATTTTTAACATTTAGTGTCGTTTGGCTAACAGCACATTTAAGTGTATCTATAATAGTTTAGATCAGCTTGTAAAACACAAAGCTTTACCGACCTTGAAGCACTAACATTTATTTTAACTATAAATAAAAAAACATAATAAACCAAAGGTCGATAAATACATATTTCATATGGCATCGTTCTTTGTAAAATCTTGAAGCCACAGCGTATGAGTTTTAAAAAACAAACGAAAAAAAAAGAAGAAAAAAAAACCCAACAAAACCTGATAATCCAAATGTATATAAAACACCGGAAGTTGTGCCCAAGTTCATGCATAACTTTGTTATACCATTTAACTTCTCGAAAGTAGGAAAAGTAATGTGAGACGCACGTGCTCAGAAACATATGTTCGCGGAAGAACTATTGTTTTCAATTTTGTTGATTTCGCACAGAAACACGTTTTAAATGGACAAAAGACTAATTATGGCTTAGTATCTCCTAATAAGTACTTGGGACAAAATCCAAATTAGGACTTTTTAAAGTATCCCATAAATGACTATCGCAGAAATTGATACAGATTTTCCAAAATTACATCAAAACTTAATCGCAGAAGTTCATAAAAAATATATATGTTATCACTTAAAATGATACACGATCATTGCAGAAATGGATACCGACAATTTATAAGGATCAACAGTGGTTCTGAAATAAATAATTTTCGATATTTTTAGAAAGGTTTTCATTTAACAAGCTTTTCTAAATGGCCTACTTTATCTTGATTTTAACTGTCGAAAATGCGTAACATAAAAATATGAACTAGCTATCTAACATTTTAACATCACATTTAATAATACGGTGTGATTATTATATGACATTATGACATTACGCTCAAATTTTCGTTGTCGAGTACAGCTGGATAGTTTGTCATTGACCCATAATTGATAATGCAAAATTGTTTATGACGAAATTTATTTTTTAACTATTTTTTAAAAATTTTTATTTTTTTTTATATCAGCTGGTTTTTTAAAATGAACTGTAAAAAATTTTAAAAAATTTAGTCAAAATTTTTATTTTTCTTTTGAGTTCATCCCCCTTTTCTACAGTGGGCTAATGTCCTTTTACTGATTTTATTTCTTTACGAAAAATTTTTTTTAATGACTTGAGTTAATTTTTACGACAACTTTCCTTTTCCCAAAATTACTGCTGTAAACAAAATTTAAAAATTTTTTATAATCACTTCCATAACTACAAAACTTTCTTAAAAAAGCAGTATTTCTTTAAGAAAGAATTGATTTATGCATACAGTACAGTAACACTAAATAATTTTGTATTAATCCACGTTAAATAACTTAAATGGACTTTGTCTATCTTTCAGTCTGGACTAAACTATTCAATATTTAGGGAAAATTTCAAATTATGTTCTGACTGAAAAGTGCAGACCGTGATCTTGGTCAGCACTGATCGTTGGTAGATTCAATTGATAACAATAGGCCATGGGTTAATTGTGAAATTCTAGAATAGAATAGAACGCATTAGTTATAACAGGTTAAGCAAAAAAAAAAAAAAAAAAAAAAAAAAAAAAAAAAAAAAGAAAGAAAAGAAAAAAAAAAAGAATGATGTAACTGTAGAAAGGTTAAACGTACTAGTATTTAACATGTGCATATAAACAATTGGTTGATGATAAAATACGAGTGCTTATTTGTTAGAGCAAAAAAAAAGTTAAAAGGGGCAAGAGGTAGCAGAAGTGAAGCTTCCATTGCAAAAAAGGCTAAAGAGAAGGCAAAAGAGAAAGAGAAGAAGGCTAAGATGAACAAAGAGCAGAAAGAAAATTACAAGAAAGGTAAACGAAACGCTGACAGTGATAGTGAATACAGCTACAAAAGTTTTGTAAGTGATGGTGGTACACGTCACGTGAGACGTAGACGGAAGCGTGATGACGGAACTTACAGTGATGAACATTCCTATCATAGCAGTCAGGTATGCTATTTTCATTAAAGTGACATTATTTTCATTTTTTAATTGTCAAGTAGAGTTAATTAACTATATATTTAAAAAAGATAACTGTTAAAACAGTGTTTCGCGATAAGTTGATATTGGAAAATGTTCAGGATGAAATAAAAATTTACCCAAAGCCCCACTCTTTTTATCTCACCTGAGGTAGCTTAGGGTAAGCTTTTAGGATCGTTAAATGTCCGTCGTCCGTCCACATTTGTTCGTTAACACTCCAGTGGTTACATTTTTTCTTTAATCATCATCAAACTTTGTCAGGAATCAGGCGCATGATTTACTGCGAAATGATGACTGTTCACTTATTTTGCGAGTCGTCAATAAAAAACAACAAATGCATAAAAATATTTACATGTCACGGTTCAGAACTGTTCACTATTTAGGGGAGAAGATGTGTAAGCGGACGAATAGCTCAGTCGGTAGAGCCGCGGTACGGTATTCCGGGGGTAACGGGTTCGAGTCCCGGTCAGACTGCACTTTTTTCATTTGGCGCCCAACGTGGGACCGTGACTGCATATAGCTCAAAGTTTAATTCACATTGCTCTTTAACTGTGAAATTTGAGGACGAATTTCAATATAGCAGGAGAGTATGTTTCGGTTCAGAACTGTTCACTTTTTAGGCGAGATGATGTGTAAGCGGCCGGATATATCAGTCGGTAGAGCCGCGGTACGGTATTCCGAGGGTCCCGGGTTCGAGTTTTTCTCGCCCTGTGACATACACTTCAGGACATATTTGAAAATTCTTTTTTGTTGAAAACATTGCTATTTGCATTTTTATCTCCGTATACAACCTATGGACCGTATAACTGCCTGATTTTATGTAATGAGGGTAGTTTACCGAGGGAACCAGGCTAAAGCAAACACGTTGCCTCCACCTGAAGGGAAACTGTTTCGCATTTGGACAAAATACATCCGTGTTGTATTGAATTGTCCTAAAACATCTGTTTTTCAATCTATCCATTTGTTTACCTCTAGAAACTAGGAAATAAGTTCGTTTTGAAGAAATTTAAATGTTAACCTTTTAGAGTTTTGTATTTTTAGTCCCCTACCGGTTTAACCGGAGGGGACTTTAGGTTTACCCCCCGTCCGTCTGTCCGTCTGTCTGTCTGTCAGTCCGTCAGTCCGTCCGTCCGTCCACAAAACTGGATCCCGCGATAACGCAAAAAGTACTAAAAATATTTTTATGAAACTTGATATATGGATAGATGGCAGTATGGAGATTATGCACGTCTTTTTCTTTTCTTCCAATGTTGAAAATTCTGGTTGCTATGGCAACAAATAGTCTGAAAATATGGCAAATTTAACACATAAACTGAATCCAGTGATAACTCAAAAAGTACTGAAAATATTTTTATGAAACATAAAATATGGGTAGATGGCAGTCTGCAGATTATGCACATCTTTTTCTTTTCTTCCTATGTTGAAAATTCTGGTTGCTATAGCAACAAATAGTCTGGATTTCAAGATTTCTGATTTAATTTTTTCAGCTTTTTCACTATACAGTAAGTTCATTATTTCTTAAGGTGTTTACTTCAAACTTTAAATATAAGTTTCTGGTCATCAACCACATCATATGTGACAAGGTTTACAACTCTAGCACAAAAATTATCAGTATTACCTCCCTTGAACTTAGATTTTTTATGAAAAAAAAAATGTTGTCTTTTTTAAATAACTTCTTTATTTCCTAATTTATCTACTTCAAACTTCATATATATGTTTCTTATTATCACTCAACATTTTTGAGAAGGTTAAATACTCTAGCAAGACTATTTCCAGAATTATATCCCCCTTGAACTTGGTATTTTTTACTCCAACTTCTTCATTCCTTATAGGATTTACTTTAAAATCCCACATCGTAATAATATGACAAGGTTGTATAAACATAATTGCCTTACTAGGCAGGGAAACTTAACACATTACTATGAAATAGACAACCTTAGAACTCAAAAGATTTAAGTTCATTCATGTCATTCATTCACTGGTAAAAATGAAATCAGAATGTTGCTGGGGTTCTAACCGGTAGGGGACTTATGGATTGCTTGCAATACGATGATAATTGCTTGTTTCTTTCTAGATAATTTTGATAGTGCTGTGTGGACATAGTTCTGGCTTCAAACTTTAATAACCGCCTTTTTATATTAAAGCGAGGTCACACGTGTGCTTTTTTTATTTTGTTTAGATTTGATTACGGGTGTGATGCCTTTAATGTCTTATACCCGGTCACATATTCACGGAATACGACCACGGAAGAGCCACGGATTAATTCCGGCATCGTCCGTAGCTACCCGTAATGGTCAGTAGCTCTCCGTATTGTAACCGTAATCAATCGTAGAAGTATTAGTAGCGATCCTTGACAATTTTTGAACATGCACAAAAATTTGTTACGGAAAAATCAACCGTAGCATATCCCTACTAGTCCGTATTACACCGTGCTGATACGTACTGGTCCGTACGAAAACCGTACTAGTCCGTACTGACTCGTAGTCCCCAACTTGTCAAGGATTTCCACTGTTTGATACGGAGAACTACGTATTTGTACGGTTACCCTATGTATATGCTACGGTTTTAATACGGATTAATACGGCATTGTCACGTAAAGCCACGATCGTAATACGTTGTACTACGGAGAGGCAGGGATTAGCACGGTCTTATACGGTTTATTGCGTTGCAACACGAAACGGTACGGAATAGTAGGGCCCACCACTGTTTAGTACGGATAAATTAAGTATCATGTACTTTTTCAAGGGTATAAATACTGCATTTTTGTTAAAAACAGACATATTTGCGTTTTCATGTCATTCAATAAAAGATTATTGCCATTAAATGACTGCAACTGGATATTGATATGGCCCAGAATGCAAGGCAGTGGTTGAGCTGCTTGGTGACATGCATAGAGGTATAAAACATATTAATATCGTACTACAATGCACTAGTAATAGAATGTCATTTAAGGTTACATATTTCATAAAAAAAAAAATGGATCGTGAAATTGGAGTAAATGTGTACATAAAACGCAGTGTCTCATAAGCCTCAGACGCTGGGCCTTGAGTGATAATAAGACTAATTAAAAAGCTTTTTAACACATGAACATTCACGATAATTAATGTAATTGTAAAATGAACAGCCAATTTAAAAATCAAAAGAGAAGCAGTATTGATCAACATTTTTTCATTAATGATTATATATTTAATCAGGTAAGAGGAGACAGAACGTGGCCGAACTTGTTACTAGGAATCCGGCGTCCTAGAATCGGACCTTATATGTCACGGGGGTCGGACGCGATGAGGTCGAATCCTCTCCGCCAGAATCATTGAACTCTGCAATTCTTTTTCTTTATGTTCTTTTCTTGTGAGGCATTTTGAAAGTGAGCACTCAAGAGTTTTGTACGGATATGATAGGCCCGTATAGATCCGTGGCAATTCGTTATTCTCCGTATCAGACCGTACTTATTGGTACTAACCCGTGCTTATACCGTAGCAGACCATAGTGTATCCTTAGTGCGTCAGTCCTGATTCGTGTCGCTCCGTATCAAACCGTCTCGGTCCGTAACAATCCGTGTCTCTCCCGGGGCTTTCACCTACATTTTGCCGGTAAATCCGTCGAACTCCGTACTCATACCGTTGTGTTTCCGTACTAGAACCGTAGCGGACTACGGAATTTCATATTTCCGTAGTAATCCGTAAACGATTAGACCATAGCTCTTCCTGAGTATGTGACCGGTGCATTATGCTCAAATTTGATGTTTTATTGTTGGTCATTTGCTTATAAAAAGTTTATATATCGTTTAATCGGGATATATAAAGTACAATGTCCAAAGCATTAAGCAGCACTGGTTATATATAAATAACACACATGGTGTTGTATTCCTGGCAAATTACGACATTGACTTAAGCGTACCCGTCCATTCACAATATATTGTACGTACGTAATGGAAATTTCGTGTTGTAAAGTTTCGTCTTTAATTTCAACAACTGCTTAGATCTAAACAGATTTTCGTCAAGGTAGCATTTTATTCGGCTCTTCTTTTAAGGTGCACAGCTGACCATTCCATCGCAGCCATTTTACGCGTGCGTAAAACCTTACATGTTTCTTTTATTATAGTTTGGTCAAAACGTTGATAATAAAGTTTCTTATTTCACAAAGAAAGCTAAGATTACGAAATAAGTGATTAGTGTCGCTTATAAATTTTAGGCCAATTAATACACTTTTTTACATTATTAAATTATTCAATATCTGATTTCTGAAAGGACGAAGAAGGTGAGGCAAGACGCCGGCGACGGCGTAGAGACCGAGAACACGGCTCAGGAAGCGAACACAGTTACTACAGTGTTGTTAGTGCTGGAGGAACGCGGCATGTGCGGCGCAAGAAACGCCATGCAGATGGAACATATAGTGCTAGCGAATCATATAAAAGTGGACAATCGGATATTGATTTGAAGGCCGACAATAAAAGTGGCGAAGAAGGAGAGGAAGAAGACGACTCTGATGTTAGCATCTTCAGTGTTGTCAGTGAGGGTGGAACGAAAACGCATGTTCAGAAGAAGAGAATAAGGGACGCAGATGGTAACGTAATTGGCTACGGAGAAGCTAAACCAGTTAAAGCCGGATCAGAAGCAGTGCGGGGTAAATATTTTCTCAGTGATCAAGCAAATGCACTTCCGATATACATGTATAATTATTAAATGTACGTCAGATTTATCAGTCGAGCATGTAAAAATGTTATAATTATGGTTTGTGTATAACAACTTAAACATAAATATATGTCTAAGAAAAAATACAGTAACGTATATTCTAATGTACACAGTGTGTTGTTTTTGAAATATCTATACGTAAATGTTAATTAATCTATCTACTTTCGCCATCAGGATATTGATAAACTCATTCTTTCATTTGTTATCAGGTTCTGCAAGGTAATTTTGATTGATTTGAATTAATTTCACTCTTATTACTTTGAAGTTTCTGTGATGTTCCTATTAGGAAATGATATCAATTCTGAATACGTTGTAATAATGCACCGCAAGAAAGAGTAATATCTATTTCCATTCTAACATGCTAATTAAGAGGGAAATAATAAGAATATTATGAATTACATTGAACGGAGAAGTAATTGTTCGGACATCATTTTATCGACGTCTCATCTGACGTCATATGACTTGCAGGCATTCCTTTTTATGCCGTGCATAATTATATCAATGATGCACTCGATTGACCTTTATGTGTGTGTTAGAATATTTCTATAGCATTATCATATAATATCTAATTAGTATTTATTATGTATAATATATCACAGTTCATGTTTTGTTTGTGAAACCATCACATGCCTTAACTATCCCCACCCCCTTCTTATTTGTTCCAAACTCTAATCCGTTCAAATCGTGCCGATTTGTTCTATTAAAACAGAAACCCATTCACTCCGATACTCGACGATTTTTACAGCCAATAAGTCTAAAAGAATTCTGACTCTTGTATCACAAACATTTTCCTCAAGACTCTATTTATTGGATTGTTTTTACATAAATATCCCTAGGTTTCTAGGGATCTTGAGTTGTATTACATAAAATCTAAATGAATAATATAGTCTAAAAGTATAAATAAACAGTTTTTAGATGAACAAGCAATTATCATAGTATTGCAAGCAATCCATAAGTCCCCTACCGGTTAGAACCCCAGCAACATTCTGAAGGGCCATTGGCCATTCACTTATGTTTCTATTTTAAGTAAATTTGTTGAAAAAGTTCTTAAAAAGTGATCACAGGAAACAGTTTTTATGTACAGACAGACAGACGGACTAAAGGACACTGAAGGAGCTGAAGAAAATCCTATAATGATTGAAGAATTTGGAGTAAAAATTACCAATTTCTCGAAAAAAAGTTCAAAAGGGGCATAATTCTGGAAAAAGTCTTGCTAGAGTATTGACCTTTCTCACAAATGTTGAGTGATAATAAGAAACATATATATGAAGTTTGAAGTAGATACATTCAGAAAAAAAGAAGTTATTAAAAAAAACAATATTTTTTTCATGAAAATTTTAAGTTCAAGGGAGGTAATTCTGATAAATTTTGTGCTAGAGTTGTAAACCTTGTCACATATGATGTGGTTGATGACTAGCAACTTATATTTAAAGTTTGAAGAAAATACCTTACGAAATAAAGAACTTATAGTGAAAAAAACTTAAAAACTAAAATCAGAAATCTTGAAATTCAGTCTATTTGTTGCCATAGCAACCAGAATTTTCAACAAAGGAAGATAAGAAAAGGATGTGCATAATTTCCAGACTGCCCTCTACCCATATGTCAAGTTTCATAAAAGTATTTTCAGTATTTTTTGCGTTATCACTGGATCCAGGTTATGTGTAAAATTTGCCATATTTTCAGTCTATTTGTTGCCATAGCAACCAGAATTTTTAGCATAGGAAAAAAAGAAAAAGACGTGCATAATCTCCATACTGCCATCTATCCATATATCAAGTTTCATAAAAATGTTTTCTGTACTTTTTGCGTTATCGCGGGATCCAGGTTATGTGTAAAATTTGCCATATTTTCAGTCTATTTGTTGCCATAGCAACCAGAATTTTCAACATAGGAAGAAAAGAAAAAGACGTGCATAATCTCCATATACTGCCATCTATCCATATATCAAGTTTCATAAAAATATTTTCAGTACTTTTTGCGTTATCGCGAGATCCAGTTTTGTGGACGGACGGACAGACGGACGGACGGACGGACGGACTGACGGACGGACAGACAGACGGACAGACGGACGGAGGGTAAACCTAAAGTCCCCTCCGGTTAACCGGTAGGGGACTAATTAGCTGCACAGATATATCTACCATTTTGTTTTCTTTGAAATACATTGTTGCTTTCAATTTTAAAGGAGCATGCCTCCAGATGAGCGAAAATATTTTAATAAATCAAACTTGTGAAAAATGTACTAAGATTTTAGGCAAAGATTCAAGTAATAATTTACATATCATGATTGAACGATTAATGGTGTATTTTTCATTATGTGTAACTATATTTCTACTGCGTTACTAACTCAGTAAGGGCATTTTATTGCATATTTTGACCTCTTTTTGTCATAAACATGGGTTGTAATTGCCATTGATAATGTGTAAAATGATTCCTTTTGGTTACTATACATTATTTTACATTTAATTTCATTTTCAAAATTTTCATGAAAATAAGCATTAATCTGGAGGCGTGCTGTTTTGAATTAAGGTATAGATAAAAAAAGAGTTCTTTCAAAGTTATTGTCCACATGTTTGTAATCAAAGTTTTATAATTAGGGTTTTGCATATAGATTTAAAGTTAAAAACATATATATTAAATCTAAATACACATTTTATATCTAAATGAATATTTTCATAAAGATTCTCTAAACATAAAAACGCTTAATTCTGATATATCTTAAATAAAAACGACTTCAAGTTGTAATGATGTATATTTTTATATACAGAGATGCTGAAGAAGCATTGCAGAGTTTACAAAACAAACGAGATGGTGAACTGTTGCGAGAGATGACCACTGACAGTCTCCGAAATCTACGGGAGGACGGAGAAAATCTTTTGTCCAATAATATGGAATGGCCAGGTATTTCAAAATCGACTTTTTTACCGATCTACTCTCACTCGCAAATTACAAATAGAAAGACAACAAAAATCCATCCAAAATAAAAATAAGGGTTTTGTTAACCATGTACATCAATTCATTTCTTAAATCTAACTTGGTAGTAAAACTAAATGGCTGTGATGTTAACAAGGAGCACAGTATGTCAAATTCCCCGCCGATCAGGAGAAAAATTATAACGAGTATAATCCATCCGATATCTTTGACATTATAAAACTACGAACAAAATTGCAATTATTTTAACAGTAAAAAAAAGATATGTGAGCTTTTCAACTAGGAAATTTCAAGCTGATACCCTTAAATGTTTTGAGTTAAAGTCTTGAAAAAAGCATGGAAACTAATATAGGTCAGTAATTAAAATATCATTAAATGAAAAAATATCCACCATTGAAATTGCAAGTTGGTATTGCAATGACTTATTGAGTTATTACATAAGCACGAAAGATAACAAAGGGCAAAAACTAAAAAATGTATGTAATTAAATCATCTTTTTTATGTAAAACACTTGATATCTCAAATGCTTTTCAATTAATGTTCTGGACAAAAATTATGCCTGAAAAATAACAAAGAACAATGATTAAAATTATGTACTTTTATTGAATGAGTTCTATCCACCTATGAAATTTTCAAGTTGATATTTCAAATACTTTGCGAAAAATGCTCTGAACAAAAGTTGGGACGGGAAAACAGAGGGGTAAACTGGCGAAGGCAACTTATACCTTTTCGGCGAGGGGGGGGGGGGGGTTAATAAAAGTCAAGAGATGGCAATGGGGACATTCAAAATACTAGTAAAACAAACTACAACTGTACTTTTAAGGACAAGAGGCTGCTGATAAAGAACAGAAAATTTTGGAAGAGGACGCACATATACCTTCAGATTTTAGTGATGCTACAACTGATGATGATATAGATCTTTCTAAATTAACACCGGCGCAGAGAAGACAATATCTTGCTGAAAAGGAGAAGAGGCGAAAAGAAAGAGAAAAGAGGCGGAGGGAAAAATATGGGGATAAATATGATGAAATCATGAAAAAGAAAAATGCGTAAGCTTTTTATTATCAGATTGTGTTACCTGTTTACCATGTGTTAACTATTTACTATTTCTCTTAGTTATATGAAACTCATGTGAGATCCTGTATTTATACTAAATTATACATGAAGAGTTCTTGCATGTAGAATAATTGCTTTAATAATGCACATTTATTTCATGTATTTTTTTTCATGAGGAAATGTCAAATCGCTAAAATAGTATGTATACTTTTATTTGAAAGTTCCCCTGGGAGATGCTTTGGAAGTTTAGCGCGGAGGAAGGTAGTCTAGTACTGGTGTAACTCTCCAGGAACGATGGTTAGGAAACTACCCGCTATAGATATGACTGAAATACTGTTGGGAAAATGCTTAAAAATGAAACAAACAAACAAACAAACAAAATTTGAAAGTTCCTTTTATTGCGATTTGAAGATAGCATGTCTATAATCGTTTTTCCTCCATTCTGGTTAAACGCAATAATGATAGGAAATTGCAAATTACTTGCTTTAAAAACATTCAGCCCTTTCATAGGAATTAACATTTAACCTGTTGAAGTATCACTGAAATACTATTACTTTTCTTGAATTTTTAAATAAACCATTTACAGAAAGAAATATGAAGAATTGGCGCAGAAAGTAGCTGAACGGGAAGCCGAAGAGCAAAAAAGAAAAGAAGAACGAGAAAAAGAAAGGGAAAAAGATCGTCTTTCTGTCAGACGACGATCTAGCAATGCATCGAGTATAAGCAGTGAGTAGATAATTTGAGATGATGAAAGTGAGTTTCATGCGTTTTATTTAATGTTTTTTGGGAGTCCGTGGCGGAGTGGTTAAAGTCCTTAACTTCAAACCACTTGCCCCTCACCACTATGAATCCGAATCCCGCAAAGGACTTTGAAATTTTGCATGTGAGGAAGCTATTCAGCTAACTTAAGAATCGTCGGTGGTTGTTAGTGGATGAAACGATACATGGAAGGGCACCTGAGGTCTTCCTCCACCAATAAAGCTGAAAAGTCGTCATATGACCTATACAGTGTTGGTGCTGCGTACACCCCAGCAAAAATGTTTCATTGTTATCCTATTTACTACTAGTAGTTAAAGGATACTCGTAATTTATTTATTCGTGTTTAATATATCGTTATAATTAATTCTTTAGGACCTGGTGGAAGACCGAGGTCAATGGTAACGTACGACAAGGGGCCACCTAGGGACTTGGGACATGATAGTAAGAGAGATAACAGAGAAATAGGCTTAAGTCATGAAGAGTAAGTCGGATAAAGACATTTTTAGATACAATTTTATACATTGATTGTGAATCTATGATAATTATTTTAATTCACTGGTTATTCATGTCAGTTTTTTTAAAGTTCATGAAACGTAACTGGAATTGGAAATAGCGTTTAAGAGTAAACCTGTACGAAAACTAACTGAAATTAAAGTTGACAGAAATATGAAGCATTTGTTTGCCATACAGAAAAGACTGAATTATGAGAGTTATCTTTTTTTCTTGAATAGTTGCAATATATTTAATGTATCTTCAAGCTATATAATACGCATTTGCAGAGCGGGGTGACAACGCGTTCTTTAAAAACTTGATATTGTTATCCTTTTTCAGTTGGGGTCCTCGAGATCGCCTGCGGAGAAAAGGAAGCGATGGTAATTCGAAACAAATCCTCATTACATTAG
This sequence comes from Ruditapes philippinarum, assembly GCF_026571515.1. Classification (NCBI taxonomy): domain Eukaryota; kingdom Metazoa; phylum Mollusca; class Bivalvia; order Venerida; family Veneridae; genus Ruditapes; species Ruditapes philippinarum. The sequence goes on from NW_026856049.1 coordinate 229,105, forward strand.
TTATACTTGAGTATCATAAACTAAATTAGTTCGTTGTCATATCTTTCTTGTTTCATATAATTCTGTGTTGCTTTTCATCATAATACATAAGTTGGCATGTTTGCATGACAAACCAAGTTAGTTAAAGAATATTTACTTGCTGTGTCAATTTATAGTATAATTCTGTTATTATTTCAGTGAATCGTAAATCAGTTATTTAAGTCTTTTTATTGTCAGGGCAATGGCACTAGCAAGTGTTGTTATTAACAAAGGTGATATAATGACGACTGTATACTGAAATCTTTGATTTTATATATATTTTAGTGAGCGAGGGTAGTGACGCGCCACCTAAACTTCACAGGGAAACAACAATGATCAAACCACTTCCAACCATTACCCAGGGGAAAATTTATGAAGGCAAGACTCGTTTTATCATCGACTTTTATACATAGCTCTTACATAAACGAATTTCAATCAAGAGCAAGAGTATTACGGTTGAAACCATAAAACTTTATAAGAATATTTAAGAATAATTATCATCATGTGGATTTACCTTAGTAATATTTTACAATATTATATCTTGTTTTCTTTTCCCCTCTTTCCTCACAGTTCGTGCTGTCAGAACTTTGCATGACAATGGTTCCCACTTTTATCTTTGTACAATTCTTGTTAAATTTGTACAAAAGAACGAATACACAATTCAATCATAATTATAATAATAATGACAATTGTTGTGATTTCAGATGATAAAACAAGTAGCAGGATATCTAATCCCTATAAGGTAAGAACAAAATAATCAATAAATATATACAATCCTCACACTAAATCAAATATTGTTATCGCTCGTAACGCGGTACAAATCTGTCCTGCAAATTGTATTAAATTATATTTGTTCTTGTTGTTTTTGTCGCTTTACATACACAAGAACTCTGTATAGTGTGAGCCAGAAAATTCCCTTTATTCTTTCAGGAAATTGATGAGTATTAAATTTAGTGTCGCGTACAATTAATTGATCTGATGCCTACAATCAGATATTCAGATCTTCCATTATCGAATCAGTATGCATTACGTTAGGTAATTAACTTATTGAATAACCGTTGTTTCTTCAATCTTGGGAATGCATCGTTTTAATTGGTTTATAATTTTGTATTGGTCACGTGTCTATATTTTAGCGTGCAAGTGATGATGAAGAGGAAGAGTCAGTGTCAGATAAAGCCAACAAAGACAAAACAGAAGAATCCGGTAAATACAATTTCACACAAAGAATTTTAACTACATGTCTTTCATTTTTTTAAGCAAATATAAAATCACTTCGTGGCGATTGTTTTGTTCATAAATTATAAATCGTAACAATGTGCATTTATGAAAGTATGAGTTTACTTAAAATTATATCTAAAACTTTACTTTCATATATTTCCTTTCCCAAGAGAGTGACCTCCAATTTAACTGAAACACTAAATCCATCCAAACAGTGTGATTCATGTTTAGTTATAGAACAAATAAAATTATTTAATGGAAAGGTCGTCTCCATAAAAATGAATACATATTATCTCATATTCAGATCTCGCCTTTAATGTATATGCATATATATGTATTCATACTGGTGTGATTTAAAGGCACACGAATATTAAGAATATAAGATGTAGTCTCAAAATGTGTTATTATTTTCTACAGAACAACTTACAGAAGAACAAAAGTTGTTTGAAATAGGCCCTGATGGGAAAATACGACTTAAGGGAAAGAAGATAGACCTCAGCAAACTGACTAAAGATCAACTGAGAGCTCTAGGAATAGATCCAAACCTTTCAGCAAAAGAAATAGCTAAACAGTTGAAGGTGATTTTTTGATCAAGCAATCAGTTGATTAAAGGAAATTATGGAAAAGGAAATTAACAGAAATTAAAGATGAAACAAATGTTTCTTGATTCAAAATTTTGCTATTTCATGTTTAAATGTTGAATTCTGCTTAAGCCGGTGCTAGCAGGCGTGGACGGTAGTTTGCACTTGACAGTACCGTCATTAAAAACAGGCTCAATTAAATCGAGTCTGTAAAATTTTCAATTCTGCCATATTGGGCTTTCTTTAGGGATTCTAATTTTATCAATCGTGATTCAGTAAAAATTGTCGAAACTGGATTCACAATAATTATTAATTATTTATATTTAAATATATATTTATATTTATCTATTTTTATCCTAGTATTGAAATAAAGACATTTGTTTTGGTAATAACTTGATGATGAGTAAATGAAACCTAAAAAGTTAAACAAGATATATCTTTGAAAGATATAAATAGTTTTAGTAGAAGCAAAACACTCCAAAAGGCACGTAAGATCATCCTCTTTCAATAACAGTAATACCATCAAATGATAGTAACGCTAACGAAATGTACATGTTAGGAAATACCCTTTAATCAAGTATGAACAAAACTGGAGGCTTTGTACATATACCCTTTTGTTTTATCTCATCATCTTCGGACATGGATATCGCTGGTTTAAAGCTGGACTTAACTCAAAATCTTTTTCATTTCAATTAGTTGCCTGTTCAACAATTGACATGAGACGCTTGCACGAGGTAATAGTAAAAGGTGTTTCGGCACCCTTGGGTAATTATTAATGATCAATGAAAGTCTACTTATATTCAGTTCATCCCTGTAAATTTTAAAGAAGTCAAATCTTTGCAGATGGCCAGTTGGAATCTCCAATGTTAACAATATGTATATTTTTTGCAGAAAATGTTTGGTAAAGATGTACAAATTACTGACGGTGATGTGGTGATTGGAACCAAAGCCCTTGGCGATTATAGCAGAGAAGTGAGTGATGCAACGTTAGCTAGAGATGCAAATCTCGATATAGATTCATGTGAGTGTTTTATTTTATTTAAAGTAAAAATCAGTAGAACAATCATTTTTCTTATGGAATGATTGAACACATTGTTATGTTTTGGTGGAAGTTTTAAATTGTCCTTTAATGGATCTCATAGTTAAATTTGTTTCAAAATTTGATTTTAGAATTCAATATGCATTTGAGAATACTTTTTTCCATACCCAAATTCACCTTACGGTTAATATGAAGTCCTTATCCATTGACTCTTCAAGTTCAAATGTGTGATATTAAAATATGTTTGCATATTAAGTGACTGGTGTAAGGCGTGTTAACGTTATAATGAGACGAGGAGGTGCAGCATTACAACAACATTTAGAAAAGGTGATCAGTTTAAGCAGACTTGTTGACCAATACGCCAAGGATCTCGACGAAAGAGGTAAAATATTGTATCTACATTCAATCAAAGATCTTTCTGGCAATAATCTTGACATAAAAGTGTAAGAATTAACTGCTACAGTGCTGATCGCTCAAAATATGTCTTATTTATTTGTAATTCGAAATGTATGGATTTATCAACAACATTGTGAATAAGTGACTGCACCATAGTTGATAATTTTATTTTCTCAAATAATATCATTCAAGTATAACAATATATATTTTGCAGTCATTTATAATGATACAAATTTTATTTTTATAGACGCGGATATAGATTTTTTATCGCACTATCGTCTTGTGGAAAAGTCGAAGATTGACACATATGCTCGAGCATTCGTTGTGGAGGACAGTGATCTTGATACAGTTCTTAAATGTCATGTAAGTTACACGTAAACATCTTTTATCTCTATTATCCTGTTATTTAAATTATTCTTGATTGTGAACAAGAACCCATAATGAGCATAATTAGATTGTTTTATTCAATTCAAATAAATAGAATTTACATAAAATCTTGTTTTTAAATTATAATCTTGTTCAAAGATTAAAAATGCCATAAAATAAGGACGTTATGATTATAAATTAGAAATGCATGATAGCCTACTACCACTATGGAATCATTGCAGGAAGCAAAAATTGCTTTGGATGGAGTGCCATCTATACAACACATTACCAACAAACAAATGGAATACGTGCTGAAGGTCCTTAAAATAGATGAAGCGACACTTGTAACATTCAGAATGTTTGCTGTGGTAACAGCATTGTGTGAACGGGTAACACACATGGAGTAAGTTTCGTCACCTGTTGACTTAATAAAAGCCATGTCACAGTACATAAAATATGGTTCTTAAAATTTATTGCTTCAGAAGTGTCTTTACGCTTTCATTCATCAAAAGTTCTTTCCCCATTTAATCTTATCTAGTATATATGACCAAAAACTCGTCTGAAATTTGCAGTTATTCACTAAATCAGACTTCTTATTGAAATTCGTTTATTTGTATTATGTCTCATTGCTACGTGTTTTGACTACATTGAAAGAAAAGTGGTGTACTTTCTCGGACATCGCGTCTACCCACCAATCTTGTGTAGTAAGTAGTCGATACCTTGCGTAGGGATTTGGTAATTACTGGTTTAGTTATTCAGGAAAACCAGTTAAGTCGACCCGTAGCCAAATTATGTCCGAATCTGTTTTAAAATCGGCATAAAAACAAACAACGCTATATAAATACAAAGACACATGATATCTTGTATTTTTGCATAAATATTTTTTCATGATTGCAAGTTATTTTAAACCAATTGCAGTACTCTTAGTCAAAGGTTGCTGGAGATTTGCAACTTGGCAGACATAGAGCGTAAGCTGGATCTTTATAAAGCTATGTTTTACACTAATACCGAATCCGACCGGGACGCCAACTTTATCACTTCCGAGTCCCTGAAAATAGAGCTGATTGCTGGTGGATTAAACTGGAAACAGCAACAATACATCATGGAGAAAATGGAGCCAAATGATTTTGGAGACGTGAGGATTTTGATGTTTCTTTACAAACAAACAACTCTGTTATTTATAATATTGTTTAACATCCTTTATAATTATGTTTTAAAGATAGTCACATATACATCATTATGTAAAGAACTAGCACAACCTAAAGTTAGCATAATAATGAGACGCTTTCATTTCGGTTGAGTATATTGTTGAATCGACATTAATTTGTGTACGGATGTCATTGATGTCATATGTTGAAAACTATTATTTTAACTTTGCCACATAGAAGTATATTTCCCTTGTCATTTTATATTTGTGGTGGGGGATTCATAAAACGTTCAACTTATAGAAATTTACAAAAAAAAAATGTTATTCCTTTCTAGTTAATACGGGTAGCTAAACCCGTTGATTTATATGCGAAACAAGATCAAAAAAAGAAAATGCCATCATTTGTATTTACTACATAATATGTTCATATGACGATGGTTATTCGTAGTAATATTACACTCCCCTGTATGTAATATCTTTTGTTTAGGACAATTTGTACAAAGTGTTACCAATGGCATTTATATAATACGTATAAAACAACGAATAACACAATTTTGCTAAATCATATCGAGACTGATGATGCTCAATCAACAAATGATCATTTGACAATAGGGGGTTCTTTCTGTTGGCAATAGGGGGTTCTTTCTGTTGGCAATAGGGGGTTCTTTCAGAGCAATGACAATACAATACAGAGTCTCGTCAACTCCAAATAATGTTGCCTTTTCTTTTTTTTTCAGATATCATTCCTTGACTACATGTGCTATATCCCGCTGTTCCTATCTATGCATGACAATATATGTTTTAATCCCCTTGATATGAGTAACCAAAAATACACACAACCGCCTCGCGAACGGCCTCCGTCAGTACAGAGGGATATGAACCCGCTTGGTAAGCAAAATTACGATGGAAACAGTTTTAACCATGAACTTAATTATTCATCAACGAATGCATGACAATAAGGATGATGTGTGCACCGTTTACTCTAATAAATATATTAAAAGCTTCTTTCTATAGATCATTGTAGATTCAATAACATCACAAATGACGCCAAACGTATGGGCTGTGTAAAGTAGACCAAACGTTTTATTCTTCAAATGACTGTTTATTTTATATTTTTTATTATAAATGTAATTCGGTCAGTGTCCATATGCAGAAGTAAAAGATATAAAAATGTCTAATAATGAAAAATGACATATTATTTATATAATCATATGTTCATGTATATATTATACCGCCAAGAATGTTTTTGCCAATTAAAATTTTGAATTTTGCAATTTTTAATCTTTCAAAGGATTAAAAAATACTTAGGAAATTATGCTGCCTAGATTTTAACTCAAAATAGATAAAAGAAATAAAAACAGGAAAAAACAAAATCAATGAGAATAAATTCTTCACATTCTCAAGTATAACTATCTGAATAATATAAAGTCATAAAACAATGATATATGTGTGTATTTTTGTTGATAAAATTATTTGCAGGAAGTCATCTTACTAAAGAGTCAGCATACATGACCCGGAAACGTGCCATGGAGATGATGCAGGGAACTAATTCAAACGCCGTCCAGGTGTCCAAAAGTTATATGGACATTTTGAACAAATATAAAAGCGAGAGATATACAAGGTTGGTCTTTTAAAAACACATTAGAAACACCTTGATTAACGGTGTCTTGGTATAGTTAAGGAACTCGGGTACAAACTGTTTTTTGGTAAAAGACATTATAGTTTAAAATGATTTATTCACAAACTGCAATATAATGATTATTTGTTAGTTTGTTTTGATTAACGGCGTACCAACACAGGCCATATGGCGTCGAAACAGGAAAGATGATTTTGGCTACTTGATTAATTCACAATATAGATAACGAATTAAAAACGGTTCGGGTTCAGATACACATTGATATAATAATAATAATAATAATAATAATAATAATAATAATAATAATAATAATATTTTGATTGAGTTAATCTGTCGTTACTATTTTAGCTTCCCCAAACGTGTTCATGAAACATTATACATGTGTATTTTCTAATAAGAAACTTTAACCAAATGAAATGATTTTTTCAATCTTAATTATAGGCTGAAGAAATTCGAAGATCAAAGGTTTTCCAGTATGAAACTAAAAGAGAAGAGTTCGTCGCTAGACAGTAAATCTGATATGATTTACTGATATTTCGTTTAAGTCGCCTAAGCAATTGTTTTTTGTGCAGAGATGCCCATTTTGAACGGAAATAAAACCATGTTTCGGATCATATCATACTGTATATATCTTGATATAACTTTTTATAGTATAAATGGCATACTTTTGATACGTTTATTGATACTGGCCACAGGGCAAAACCTATATAGACTAGAATATCTGCGCCTTGTGAGTCCCATTTTGCAGTCTACCGGTGGCGTCTTTTCATGTCATTCGGGCTCAGTTGTGGTATGGAGTCGATAATCTCACCCAAGGTGTTTTATTTCAAACAAAACGGCCCTTTGTAAACAATAGGTCAACGCTTGTGAGACACGCGGTTTCTAGCTTCTAATTTGACGAAGTTATAGAAGATATATACATGTACATATTTTATACATGACGGGACTGGAAATAATGTTTCGAGATGGTCCAGGTCTATACCAATAGTTTGTGTGCAAAATTTCCGATCATACGCTTAGTCCGTTTTTATCCAGAATTTTAATTGTGAAAATTGACACAAATTTGAAAAGCGCTGCAACGCTTTCCACTTATGTCGGGCTAAGAATAGAATAAAATTACGATTTTCGATTTATTTCTGAGTGTATTTCTTAATTGTCCTTTGCATTTCTTAAAGTTTTATGTTTTTAGACATTTTGACCTCAGTGCTGTTCATAGTTTTATTATGTTTTTAGTGTGTTTAAGTATTACTATATCCGAAGACTTTGTTATTTAAAGAAAAGAAATAAAACAAACAAAAATGTCTTAAGCATTTGTAAAAAGTTTTTGCAGTCTTTAATTCTTTATTCTAAAAAAATCAATTTTTAAAATATAACTTCTTACATGTTAAATTCGTAATTAGATTTCGTTGTAAATAAATAAAATTTGTCGCTGATTTAATCAATGTAAGGTCTTTAAGTCACTCAGTAAATTTGTATTTGTGCCAGCATATGTTGTTTGCATTCTGGGTTCATTGAAGTGAATTGTTTTATCTGTTAGTGTATAGATAGATTGCCAGTAAAGAGGCAGAAAAGTACTGTTGCACCAAATAAATATAAAACTTACATCTAGTTGTTTTAGCTATACAATCCTATAAACAATCAAAGCACAGAAGGCGCTGAATTTGTTTTTGTTTCAGAATGTCAGAAAGGCGAAGGTTGTGAGATTATAAACCGATTTGTTTTTGTATAGTGTAAGCAATGCTGATATTCAATTCAATGTTTATTTGGCTCAAGCAATTTAAAAAAAGGTTGCCTTATCTGTGGTTCGAACCTCAGACCTCTCGCTTCTGAAGCCAGCGTGTAACCACTGGATACGGGGAAGTTATATGAAATCATCAAGCAAACCATATTACTAGTATTCTTAATTAGGATTAATTTCGAGATATTTTCTTCACGGTAAACCTGTTGTTTAACACTGATGTAAACAAGATATGTTTGTAAAACATGTATGCCCCCTATCGGCAGCCAAGTTGTCATGTGATCAGGTTATTATGCATGAATTCTGACCCAGTGAACAAGCAATTAATAAGGGTTATCTAGTATCTACTGGTCATGACTAGTCACAAGGTAATAATTATTGTGACCCCATAGGTTGTGTGCAGCAATTAAAGTTATTAAAAATCTTACCAAATAATATATACATAAATTTTATGAATCACATAGGCCTCATTAATGACAGCCAAGTTGTTATATTACATAAGACCTTCAAATGTGTATACCAAAAGCACATACAAATATCAACCAAGGCAAGTTGAGTTGTTGAGTTATTGGTCAGAAATGGTCATTAAGTACAAGGTCACTATGACATTGACCCCTTGACCCCAAAATCAATAGGGGTCATCTACTGGTCATGACCAATCATCATACCAAGTTTGAAGTTCCTAGGCCTAAGGGTTCTTTAGTTATTGATTGGAAACCGTTTTTACCTACAAGGTCAATGTGACCTTGACCTTTGACCCCTTGACCCCAAAATCAATAGGGGTCATCTGCTGGTCATGACCAATCATCATATCAAGTTTAAAGTTCCTAGGACTAAGGGTTCTTTAGTTATTGATCGGAAACCGTTTTAACCTACAAGGTCAATGTGACCTTGACCTTTGACCCCAAAATCAATAGGGGTCATCTGCTGGTAATGACCAATTACAGGCCTCGACATTAGCGGTTGTCCGTTGGTCCGAGACCACTTGATTTTGGCAAGGACCACCTAATTATAAAACCCACTGGTCCGTCAGACCACTTGAATTTTCTGGTTGATGCAAGGCTCATTTGGGAGAATGGCGATTTGGTCTAAAAAATGTTATATAATTTTGTTAAAAATCATATGTCCGATGTATATAGTTCATTCATCTCTGATTAGTTAAAGAAGTTCTTTAGTCATCAATAACTTTCATTTGAAGTCGCTGAAATTTTGTTTATGCAAGTTAAAAGAGTTAAGAATTTGTGATATTAATTAAGGTACAAAATTCATTCAAATGGTGCTAGTAATAATGCATCATCTGATACCCACGGCGGAACCATTAACATTTATGTAATGTTACATGTTAGTCAATCGTGAGTATCCGATGATGGTAATTATATGATGTCGGATAAACTTAAATAATATTATTTCAGATACTTGAATAACGGCAGCAAACGAAAGGAACAAATGGTTTCACTATTGCCTAACTTGAGATGAGGGAGAAATCACTTCAGTATAAAAGTTAATATAAATAAGAGCTCTGTTGTGTATTTTTGAATGAGATAAAAACAAACAAACAAACAAATAACAAATAACGATAGAATACCTACTGACTTGCTCTCCCTTTTCTGATTAGATGAAAAATATATATCTAAAAATATCTGTTTTCTTTAAAGGTCAATAATACATCTTTGTTATCAAGTTTAAACATTTGTTTCTACATTTGCAGTAAAATGATATGATAATGATAACTGACCACCTGACTTCTGGAAGGACAACCTTACTTTCAAATCTAGTGGTCCGGCGTACCACCTGCTAAAAAAGTTTGTGTCGAGGCCTGAATCATCATACCAAGTTTGAAATTCCTAGGCCTAAGCGTTCTTTAGTTATTGATCAGAAACCGTTTTTACCTACGAGGTCAATGTGACCTTGACCTTCCGCCTTGACCCCAATATCAATAGAGGTCATTTGCTGGTCATGACCAATCATCTTACCAAGTTTGAAGTCTCTAGGCCTAAGGGTTCTTTAGTTATTGATCGGAAACCGTTTTTACCTACAAGATCAATGTGACCTTGACCTTTGACCCCTAAATCAATAGGGGTCATCTGCTGGTCATGACCAATCATCATACCAAGTTTGAAGTTCCTAGGCCTAAGCGTTTTTTAAGTTATTGATCGGAAACCGTTTTTACCTAAAAGGTCAATGTGACCTTGACCTTTGACCCCAAAATCAATAGGGGTCATCTGCTGGTCATGACTAATCATGATACCAAGTTTGAAGTACCTAGGCCTAAGCGTTCTTTATTTATTGATCGGAAACCGTTTTCACCTTCAAGGTCAATGTGACCTTGACCTTTGACCCTTGACCCCAAAATCAATAGGGGTCATCTGATGGTCATGACCAATCATCATACCAAGTTTGAAGTTCCTAGGCCTAAGGGTTCTTTATTGATCGGAAACGTTTTTTACCTAAAAGGTCAATGTGACCTTGACCTTTGACCCTTTGCCCAAAAAATCAATAGGGGTCATCTGCTGGTCATGACCAATCACCATACCAAGTTTGAAGTTCCTAGGCCTAAGGGTTCTTTAGTTATTGATCGGAAACCGTTTTTACCTACAAGGTCAATGTGACCTTGACCTTTGACCCCAAAATCAATAGGGGTCATCTGCTGGTCATGACCAATCACCATATCAAATTTGAAGTTCCTAGGCCTTAGCGTATGTTAGTTATTGATCGGAAACCGTTTTAACATACAAGGTCAATGTGACCTTGACCTTTGACCCCAAAATCAATAGGGGTCATCTACTGGTCATGACCAATCACCATACCAAGTTTGAAGTTCCTAGGCCTAAGGGTTCTTTAGTTATCACTCGGAAACCATTTGGTCTACGGACCGACGGACTGACGGACCGACGGACCGACAAGTGCAAAGCAATATACCCCCTCTTCTTTGAAGTGGGGGCATAATAATCATGTGATGTCATGTCCCTGCCCTAGAGTCAACATCCTTACTTTATTTTTTAGAAAGTCTAAATAACAAATGTTCATTTAGGCGATCGCAATAAGCCGAAGCTTTACGGAAATAGCAGAGCAATTTTCATTGATTTAAATGATATTCATCCGCTTAATTAACTCAAAAATTATTTGAATCTATTACCGATAATTTGCGGAAATGTTAAAGAATTACACAATATTAGAAATATTCGACCAATCGGGAACTATTTTTTCATCCCTCAGAGGTTTGAAAATAAATGCGCCTGTCATTTGACAAATTTTACGCAGCAAGATTAAGTTTTCGGCGTAAGTGTACTTATAAAGGGAAGTAATCACTTCGAGGAATTCGTGATGGACTACTGTTGGATTTTGCAAATAAGCATATCAGGGTCTGAAATTTCGCTACAAATGTGCGCGAAAATATACTCATGTTTCTCCAATAAATAGAACAGTTATAAGTTTGTATTATTTCTATTTATTCTTCTTTAAATAAAACTATTTAAGACTTTGTGGTACCTAATTTAACCAACAATAGAATATTTAAGAAATAATATACCCCAAACAGTGATTTTATCGCGCAATAAAATCACTGTTTGTAGTTCGGATGCGAGGAATTAAATCACAAGGGGGTCGCCCGAGTGATATAATGATGCGCATTTGAACGACAAACAGTGATTTTATCAATGGATAAAATCACCGATTTGGATATATCATTTCGATTCTAACACGACATCAACAAATAAATTTATGCTGCCGTACTTGATATTAACCAAAATTGCGCCTGATTTGTTTCCGTACTTATTTTCAGCGCGTCCCTTTTTTAGTAGTTACGTCACGTGTGTAATTATTATGTCACATGTCTAAATATTACGGTGTTTCGTTTGGACCATAAGATGGTGAAAACGCTATGGCACGATGGTGAAAACGCCATGGTACGAACGTGAAAACGCGATGGTACGATGGTGAAAGCGCGATGGTGCGATGGTAAAAGCGCGATGGTACGATGTTGAATACGCGATGGTATGATGGTGAAAACGCGATGGCAAGATGGTGAAAGCGCGATGGTACGATGGTTAAAGCGCGATGGTATGATGGTGAAAACACGATGGCACGATGGTGAAAACGCGATGGTACGATGATGAAAACACGATGGCACGATCATGAAAGCGCGATGGTATGGTGAAAACACGATGGCACGATGGTGAAAATGCGATGGTACGATGGTGAAAACGCAATGGTACGATGGTGAAAACGCGATCTACTATTGTATTACATGCACTGGTCGGAAAAAATGCTTCCCATCCGGTTCGAGATACAATTCTGCTTCAGGTCGGTTTTTCATAGGACCTATGCATCCTGAAAGCTTTCGTTGATCCTTAGATGAGATAAATGCCACATATACCGATTAATGGTCACGAAAATCAAATTACTTTTTTTGCCAATGTCATGGACGGATCAAGTGCGTTTGTACAGCGTTTCGTGTACGTCATATTCATCACACCGTATTACCGGCACCAGTGATGACAGGACAGAAATATATTTAAACTGTGCTGATAACTAAAGGAAGGTTATTAACTTGACTATTATATTTACATTTCTGGTACGCCAATAGGGACATGCCATAGCTATAGACTAACATATCCAATGACATACCATGATAACCGCAGTATATAACACCTTCAAGTGTTTCTATAATCAAAATGTTACAATTCCATGTTTAAAGTTAAATTCTGTTTGTAAATTAACCGATGCTTGGGGACGTGGATGGTAGTTTTAAATTTTTAGTAACGACCATAAACTGGTTCAATCAAAGCGAGCCTCTAACATTTTCAATTTTGAATGTATTTTTAGACATACCTCTTTTGTCTTTTCAAATAAGGCTCAAGTCCTAATCATAATTTAATTTCTTCTAATTATGCTACTAACACTCCTTATATAGATTTACAAAGTAGTAATGAGGCTTAATTCTCCTAATAGAGTTAAAATCCAGATTAACTAGGAATAACAAAGTCGTAAATAGAATTTTTACTTTAATTTCCTACTTAGAAGTAACACAGTTCCAATTAGGCTTTATAACTACTAATTAAAAGTGACAAAGTACTTGTAAGATTTTTAAATATATGAAACAAAGTCCTCCAAACTACTTTTTGCGAGTTAATTGTTCAGAGAACATTAAGATTCGGTACCTGGATGCTTCCGTACAAAAACCACTACAAAAGCGTTATCATTTCGTAAGAGATGACCATATACACACATCAAGGCCACGTTGGAAGAAAAGTGACAGTGCGACCATATACACACATCGAGGCCATGTTGGAAGAAAAGTGACAGTGCGACCATATACACACATCGAGGCCATGTTGGAAGAAAAGTGACAGTGCGACCATATACACACATCGAGGCCATGTTGGAAGAAAAGTGACAGTGCGACCATATACACACATCGAGGCCATGTTGGAAGAAAAGTGACAGTGCGACCATATACACACTTCGAGGCCATGTTGGAAGAAAAGTGACAGTGCGACCATATACACGCACCAAAGGACCCCCCTTCTCTTACGAGAAATGGACAAAGAGAAAATATTACAAATGAAAGTTTAAAGGCTGATGCTACGGCAACATAAACATAATAATTATATAGAATCTAATAGAATCTAATTTGACATCGAGCATTTCCTTTTAACTTCACAAATAATTGTTTATATTAATGGATTTCTACCAAGTTCGAGTATCCGCGATTATTTCCATTGTAACAAGCCCTTGTTTGAAAAATGCTATCATACATATGTTGTGCATTTTAGCATTTCAGTTGGTGCCAAATCTTTATATGATAAACAATCTCACATTCATTGCCATAAATCGTAAAATGTTTCTTAACAAAATGATGAAATGTTGAATGGTATATAGCGAGCCTTTAACATTATAATTATGGCAATGTTTTCATGATGAAAGACAAAAAAATTGATGACAAAGTGAGTCACCATTCTACTTTTGATCTATGTGCCTTTAAAACTCTTTTAGTTTTCTTTTAGCAGATATCTAAAAAATCTGTGCTAGTTTAATTTTTCCTTTTTTGCCTTTGTTAAAAGTACTAAAATTTCCAATTATGGGCTTTCTACATTATGATTCAAGTCAAGTCAAGTAAATTTTATTTATAAGTCGGATACATCAACAATAAACATAAACTCTGATTAACGAGTCATTAACGAATCAAAACTTTGATTGGAAGGACAGCCTCAAATAAACAGGGTTTTCGCAATATTCAATGCTAAGATCAGATTTTGCATTATGCGATTGCGAAGTATCTCCGAATTCACACACACACAAAAAAAAACAATAAACAAACAAAAAACACACTAGAAGGCCGATTTAAAGCAGCACGCCTCCAGATTCATGTTAATTGTCACGAAAATTTTAGATTTGTATTTATAAGAAGAGTCGAACAAATAAAGTAATTTACATATTGGAATAGGCACTTACAATCCAAGAAAATTAATGCAGTAGAAATATGGTGATAAAATACTGCAATATCAGTCTTTAATCCCACAAAACATTTAAAATATAACATGGATCTTGAATGTTTTTATCTTTCTTAAAAGTTTAGTGCATTTTTCTCAATACTGATTTCATTGAAATATTTTGGCTCATCTTGAGGCCTGCAGCTTTAAACAACAAGCAATTATCATAGTATTGCAAGCAATCCCTAAGTCCCCTATCGGTTAGAACCCCAGCAACATTCTGAAGAGCCATCGGCCATTCACTAATGTTTTAATTTTTCTCTTTTTTAAGAAAATTTGTTGGAAAAGTTCTTTAAAAGTGATCACAGGAAACAGCTTTTATGAACAGACAGACTGAAGGAGACTCTAAAGTTATTTTTTTAAACATCCCTGTTACCAAAATATAACATTTTTAAAAGTAAAATTCTTAAAGAGGAGATAACTCTTGAAATAAAGATCCAAGATGTCATGTGAGTGTGACAGAGAACAATTAGTTATGAAGCTGTTCATAATGAAAGGGTTATTTTAAATTTGAAGTAAAAGAAAGTAAAAAGAATGAATTAGAAAAATTCAAAGTTTGAACTTTCTCACAAATGATTTCAGTGATAATAAGAAACATGTATATGAAGTTTGAAGAAGTTACATTAAGAAATAAAGAAGTTATTAAAAAAAACAAAAAAAAACATATTTTTTTTCATGTAAGTTCAAGGGAGGCAATTCTGATAATTTTTGTGCTAGAGTTAAAACCTTGTCACATATGATGTAGTTGATGACCAGAAACTTATGTTTGAAGTTTGAAATAAATACCTTAAGAAATAAATACCTTAAGAAATAAAGAACTTATAGTGAAAAAGCCTGAAAACTAGAATCAGAAATCTTGTGAGGTTGACGTTCGTTAAGTATGACAGCTCTCAATATACTCCCTATAGTCCTATAGTAAAGATTAAATTTCCATACTACCATCTTTCCATATTTTAAATTTCATAAAATTTTTCAACTTTTTTTGACTTATCACAAATATTGTTATATTTGCTATGTTTAAGCCTGTTTAAGCTTATTTGTTGCCATGGCAACCAATTTTTTTCAAAATAGGTGAAAAGAAAGGACATGCATTATCTCCATACTGCCATCTACCCATATTTCAAGTTTTATAAAAATATTTTCAGTTCTTTTTGCATTATCACTAGATCCAGTTTATGTGTTAAATTTGCCATATTTTCAGTCCATTTGTTGTCATAGCAACCAGAATTTTCAACATAGGAAGAAAAGAAAAAGACGTGCATAATCTCCATACTGGTTGGAGAGATAACTCCGACACTAAATCATATATTTTTTGCAATATTTTAATTATCTTCCAGTATATTTTAAATATTGAACCACCTAAACAAAGTTCAGTTCAAAGACTTTACAAAAATATGTATGAAAATGGAATCTGGTACTTCTTTAAGGTCTTGAATTAGGTATACAAAACATGGTCTTTTTACCCCACAACGGTAGATAAAGTCGACACTTAAATTTTTAAGTAAAAAATGACTGGGAAATCAGTAATTTATTTTTATATCTTATATGGTTTATCTATTTTTTGTAAATATTTAAACAATTTTTCTAAAATCTTCCCCCAAAGTCAGTGGCCTGTGGTCAATACATTTCTAACTACCTTATTGTAAAAGAACGTTTTAAAGCAGTATTTGCCTACTAAAAGTTTAGGTTATTTGAAAAACATTAAAAAGTTTACCAAATTATAACAAATCATCACATTCTGTCCTGCTCATATACTATTAGGTGATCATGTGCTTGTTTGTTGAAAAACAAAGCTATAATAATCATATTTATCAAGTGTCGGGGTTATCTATGCGTCGGAGTTATCTCTCCGACCAGTACTGCCATCTATCCATATATCAAGTTTCATAAAAATATTTTCAGTACTTTTTGCGCTATCGCAGGATCCAGTCTTGTGAATGGACGGACATACTTACGAAATGGTACTTATGTGACTTTTTCTTTGATCTTTTTAGCCATTTTTAGTCACACAAGGCTTAAAAAGACACACAAGTAAAAACGGAATGAATAGGATCAAAGAGAATTTACTGTTACCCAACTTTGTTGTTCTCAAAGTCACACAAGTACTTCTGGGTTTGTACGGACTGACGGTAAACCTAAATTCCCCTCAGGTAAACCGGTAGGGGACTAATAAAATACACATAAGTCGAGACTGCTTCTTGAGGTTAATATTATAGTACTGGATGAGAAAATTGTGCGTCTTGTTCTGTTTTAATTACTTTAAGTTGGTTTAAAAAGGTCATGAAATATTTTATTGTATGGGTGTGTTTGAATAAAATTATGTTCTTATTTTACTTCAAATTGACGAAGATACACCCATACAAAACTGTATTAGGCTCGTGTGTAAAAGATTAGCCTCCGTCCACAACTTTGTGGGACAGTCCTTATTAGTACAACATATACTTTGAAGAGCCTGTACATTCAGGAAACAATGATTTATCAGATGGGGACTGCCATTTGTGCTGATTTCCTGTTTTAGTTTGGCGAATACCAAACTATCATTAAAATTGTTTTTTATAAGATTATGTCTAACATATTTAGTGAAATCAAGAAGGGAAGTACCTGCCACAATCAGTGATGCCTGAAAAGATGATCTTTTACACATCATATAATAAAAGATAGTTTTCTAACTTTTTCAGGTCATGTTTAACTTCATATCAACAGATTTATGTACCCTTGCAGTTATTTATAACCAAACACTCTTTTTAATATATATAATTTAATTAAAATCTAAGAAAACATTAAATATGTCATCGTTTTCCTTTCTTTCTAACTGTAGTCCATCCCTCCTCTACTTCCATCTCAGTGGTATCTGAAAGAAAAGAATAAAACTTGTTAACTATCAAATTATTTTTGGACAAGTAAAGAAATATCAAGCCTGTTTAAAGAATCTGCTCATATTGTCAGTGGAAAACATCATTAGGAACAATGTTTTTTATGATGACTTTCCTACTAGAGTGAACAACAGAGAATGTCACAAGTTGCATGCAATATTGCTTATATACAAAAAGAGTTTCATGTTAGAGATCAGAGTTTTGTGATCAAATGACATAGGCTTTGGAATAGTTTGACAATAAAAGTTATGTTATACATGTTTTCTTAAAGTGGAAAATACATCTTAAAGTGGTAAATACATACACAGTAAGAAAAGAAAATGAGTTTTTTTCTATGAAGTTTAAGTACCAAGGACAAATTTATTGGCGAGTTAATGGTGAGAGAACCGCTTCAAAAGTGCAACCCTCAAAAGTTATTAGGGGTCATCTACTGGCCAAGACCAATGCATCTATAAAGAGGGTTTAAGGGCCTGTGGCCTGGCATGTTATTGGTCAGAAACTGCTTTTGCATACATGTTTGTGTGACCTTGACCTTAGGGCCGTTAAAAATCTAAAGGGGTCATCTACTACCCAAGACCAATGCTTCTATAAAGTTTTACTGTCAAGGGCACATTGGCTGTCAAGTGATTGGTGGAAACTGTTTTGACATACAAGGTCAATAAGACCTTGAACATAAACCCTGCAAATCCCATATCAATAGGGGTTATCTACTGACCAAAGCTTATGCACTTGTCAAGTTTGGCAGCAAAAGGTCATTTGGTTGTGTACCGATTGGTTGGAAACCATTTGAAAATCAAGGTGAAGATCAAATTGTCCTTTAAAATCCCACATCTTTAAAAAAAAAAGTCATCTACTGTCCAAGACCAATGTTCCTATAAAGTTTTAGGGACAAGGGGCCCATGGGCTGTCAAGTTATATGTCAGAAACTGTTGGCATAGATGTCAATGTGACCTTGACCTTTAGTGGCCTCAACCCATTTTGATCCTAGGGGCATGAAAGAAAGAACTTTTGTAATAGACCAAAAGATGTACAACAATAAACTTTGATGTAAATTTACAAATTTATATAATCATAAAAGTTCAAAAGTATGCCAAAAATAAATCAGAAGAGCTACATGTAATTTCAATGTATTTGTCTTTTCCATACAAACCTTGATGTTCATTGTGATCTGCAGACTGTGTGGGTGTATGTAGTTTGTCTGGGCCCCCAGAGCTATACTCCTCTTCATCATTGTCACTACTATCCTGTTTTGTAAATTAACTACATTAATACTTACAAAATACACATACATTGTAATAATCATTACACTTTACCGATTATATACTTTATAACAGCAAAATTCTAAACAAGAGGGTCATGGTGGCCCTGGATTGCTCACCTGAGATACATTGCAAGAAAAGTCAGAATTTCAGAAATGAGATATCACTAGGTTTGTCATCTTTATCAAAGCATCACAATTTTTACAACATTTGTATATGACTGCTATTAATAATGCTTCATGACAAATATCAAAGTTTTAGGCATTGCAGTTTCACAATAGAAGACATAAATGTATTTTCCTATAAGAGTTTATAAAAGCTAAGTACCCTCGTCGCTGGGTCCATTTTGACACAGGGTCTTGAATTATGTAACTTTTGTTTAGGACCACAAGGTGGATGACCACAATGTGATGCTACATGCAAACTATCTAAACTTTTGGTGTTGTACTTTCAAAAAAAATAAATATTTAATACATTTTTACTATACAGATCTTTATAAACTAACTGACAAAGAGGTGGGACCTTTTATGACTCCAATGGCATGATTTATATAACATATCTGTAGGACTGTAATGTGACGCCTCAAGCAAAATATTTATACTCTAGGCATTGTATTTCAGAGTAGAAGCTTTTACCATATTCATATACTACTCAAAATTTCATTAGGATTTTTTTTTATTTCTAAAGTATCTCTTTAAAAGTAAACCTAAGATAAGAGATTTTTTTTGTAATACATGTAGATTATTCTAATGGCATACCTGACCTTTCCAGAAGAAAATGATTTTAACCTGTACCTGGCTTGATATTAATGGGAAAAAGCATACCAATATAAATCTTGGCCATCAACATGTACCTCTATGTTCACATCTATTATATTCAAAGTTTGCTTGCGAATGTTAATGCTTATTTCAAAGCTTGCAGTGGGAATGACTAACCTATAAATAAGACAGCGTTTCCAAGCAAAAGAGAGGAATAGGGGGATAAGGATGCTTGAGGCTGGGCATTCAAAACAGCATGTGGCAGTTTTGGGTGTCCAAGAGCACTGTTGCAAGGGTGTAGGAACAAATTAAAACTCACTGAAATGTCAGGCATAGACAGGGTGGTGGTCATGAGGGGATAGCAACTCGGCTTTAAGACATTTTATTGTGGTTCAAGTGTGACATCAGTGACAAGCAATTCTCATTCTGTCAACACAAAACCACATCCAGGCCAGTATCCAATCGGTCATTCTGTCAACACAAAACCACATTCAGGCCAGTATCCAATCGGTCATTCTGTCAACACAAAACCACATCCAGGCCAGTATCCAATTGGTCATTCTGTCAACACAAAACCACATCCAGGCCAGTATCCAATTGGATTGACATGGAATGACTGGACCCCAGCATTGTTCACTGACAAATTCAGATTTTGTGTGGACTTCATTGATAGACAAGTCTGGGTATGGGGATAGTTCATGGAGTACCTGCAAACAGCAACTATAGAAAGAATGGACTGGCCAGCATGGTACCAAGACCTTTATCCAACTAAACAAGCCTGAGACATGCTGCAGACTGCAATGGGCATTGTTGTCTTACAAAAGAAGACTTATATGTATTTTTTTACAACAAGGGCATTATTAATCCATTACCCCCCTGGGTGGAGCCAATTTTAAACCAATGGCTTCACAACAAATATCAAAGCTCAAGAATTTTAATGCTTTTCCTGAATGATACAGTAAAATCTTCCCAATTTTGAACCAGGGTTATATTTTGAACAAATTTGGAACATTTCCGTCAGAAGATAATAAACAAATTCAGAGAAATTTTCTAAAATTTGCACTTTTAAATTCTTATTTTAGTTGCTATGACCCAGATATGCAATGGACCATTCCTGGATCTGATAGCTTCATGAAAGGAACTTTTTTGCCAGGTTTCATCAAATTTGGCCTCATGATTTCAGGGATTTTATTTGAATTTATTCTGGACAATGGACAGCAAAAGATCAATAAAGCTCATCATATCATTTTGTGACAGTTGAGCTTATAAGTATAACTGACAATGCCTATGCTTCTGATCTTGACAGTTTTGAATTCTAGTCACATTAAATATATAACAATGCCTCTATTCAACCAGATGGTATGGCTATTTGATAAAAATAAAATATATGTGGGTAAATGAGGGCTGCCTGAAACTGAGAGAAAGACTTTACACAGAGATAAATGGCCTGTGTTCAGTAATCTATGAAGTCTAGTAATCTTCCACTGCATGAAACATAGATTATAAAATATTTTCATTTTACTTAAATACTCACAGCAATACCATTTTGCCCAGCGACTTGTTGACAATTCTGAATAGCAGGTTTCGGCAATTTGTCAAGTCTCTCTTGTAACTGAGCCTCTTTCCCATCCTCACATAATTTGTAAAATCCACAAATCATTTCCGCAATCTATATACATGTAATGTAGAATAAAACGTTAAATTTAACACATGTACAAATTGCATATTTTACTTTTAAATAGGAGTTCCAATTTGTCACAAAATATGCCCGCCACAAATAATCAGTCTTAGTGGACATTTAAAATTCCCCTGTAGTTAAACTGTTTTTGAGAAAACGTCTGTGCAAATTGTGTGGCAGACAGACAGACGGACATTCAGTACTTATGTGGTGACTCTATTTTTCTCTCTATTGGTTCTTTTTAGCAGAAAAGAAAATACCAACAAACTAGAAATGTGTCATCATGCCACGGATGCCCCCGCATGCAGCCAAAATTTCAGATGGTGCATTAATTATTTTTTTCATTTTAAGTTCAAAGCCCTTAAAACTTTTCAATGTTAACACAAACCATTTCCATACAATGTTCAAGGCACTGAAATTATTCAGTCTTAACCTTTTAGAAATAGCATATTGCATATTTGTAGCCAAAATAATGGCTAAAAGAATGAGTGCTGAAACTGAAAGTTCAAAATTTTTCCAACATTCAGGAAAGATAAGTTTGTCTAAAATCATTGAACCATGACCAAATTCAAACTTAAACTGCTTATTCCTAAGATGTATCTATATTATTTTCAAAGTGAAAGGGATATAACTCTGCAAAAAAAAATCATCAAACCATGACCAAATTCAAACTTGATCTGCCCATTCCTTTGACATATCCATATGTCAAATTAAAGTTGAATATGTAACACTGTTGGGTAGATAATGAACAGAAACTGTAAATTTCATATTATTTTCAAAGTGAAAGGGGCATTACTCTGCCAAAAATCATTGAACCATGACCAAATTCAAACTTGGTCTGCGCATTCCAAAAACATATCCATATGTCAAATTTGAGTTGAATGTGTTGTACCATTGGGGAGATAATAAACGGAAACTGAAAATTTCATATTACTTTCAAAGTGAAAGGGGCATAACTCTGCCAAAAATCATTGAACCATGACCAAATTTGAACTTGACCTGCGCATTCATTTGACGCATCCATATATCACGTTTGAGTTGAATGTGTTGTACCATTGGGGAGATAATAAACGGAAACTGAAAATTTCATATTATTTTCAAAGTAAAAGGGGCATAACTCTGCCAAAAATCATCGAACCATGACCAAATTCGAACTTGACCTGTATTTTCTCATGACATATCCATATGTCAAGTTTGAGTTGAATGTGTTGTACCGTTGGGGAGATAATGAACGGAAACTGAAAATTTCATATTATTTTCAAAGTAAAAGGGGCATAACTCTGCCAAAAATCATCGAACCATAACCAAATTCGAACTTGACCTATATTTTCTCATGACATATCCATATGTCAAGTTTGAGTTGAATGTGTTGTACCGTTGGGGAGATAATGAATGGAAACTGAAATTTCATATCATTTTCAAAGTAAAAGGGGCATAACTCTGCCAAAAATCATCGAACCATGACCAAATTCGAACTTGACCTGTATTTTCTCATGACATATCCATATGTCAAATTTGAGTTGAATGTGTCCAACCGTTCTTAAGATAATGAACGGAAACTGATGATGACGAAATGA
This sequence comes from Ruditapes philippinarum, assembly GCF_026571515.1. NCBI lineage: Eukaryota > Metazoa > Mollusca > Bivalvia > Venerida > Veneridae > Ruditapes > Ruditapes philippinarum. The sequence goes on from NW_026856049.1 coordinate 251,880, forward strand.
CAGAATGACGGAAGGATGGAAGGACGGAAGGAGGGAATGACGGAACAGGGTAACACTATATGCCCCGGCCATTACATGGCGGGGGCATAAAAAGCCTTATGGAATGAATCAAGAGAAAGTACAGTAACCTATTGTTCCTCAAGCCACATAAGTATCCAAATGTAAGCTCGGACAAATGACAGAGAAGGGATCTATATAAGTTGTGGTTTCTTTAAAACATGTATCACAGTATCATCTATTGTGTAGCAGGCAACACAAAAAAAATCAATTTTAGGCCAAAATGCCTTTTTCATTCAAGACCCATATCTCAGCCAAAAATCATTCCTGTGTAATATGCGTAAGTACTTTAGGTACAAATCAAGTATGTTCACAATCAAATCATTGGCTCATTTAAGCCAACAGAACATGCGGAGGTGGTATGTGTGGCAAAACATGGTGATACTTTGTAGCTTATTGTGGAGTTGCAGTTATTGAAAAATGTTAACAGATATATTCTTAATAACAACATAATTAAAAGTGATTGGTCATTGGTCAAAACATTTATTAGTCAATGTTGAATTTCTTATGAGCAGAATATGTAGACATTGAGACAATTATCAGTCAAGTTTAAATAAAATTGGTTATAGCAAAATATTGCAAAAAATTGTGAAAACACATTAATAAGATCTTCAAGGTCAAGGCATTTCAAGGTCAGTTTAAATTTCTTAAAGGACTTGTCCTAAAGGTTGTTGCATGAAAACAAACTATTTATTAATAACAAAGTTATAGCCAGTCATAGCAAAAATCTAGCAAAATTCAATTTGTGAGTCCTGGTCAAGTTGGATTTCCTTGTCCTAAACATTGTGTCAAAGAATGAAGACAATCCATTTATAATAAGTTCAGTCGTAGCAAGCATAATAAAAAGATGACCTTGAACAGGGAGTGAAGGTCATGTTCAGTCTGGTCAACTTGAAGTCATGTCCAAAGAGTTGTTGTGTCCAAGTATGAAGGCAATCTATTGAGAAATAAAAAAATGTTACCACTGTTAAAGTTTGTTAGCACAGCAATAACAACATAACTCACTGTTACAATAGTTCGAGTTTTTTTCTTTGAAAAAGTCAGGCTAAAAAAAAGTATTTATACAGTTATCATCTAATATTTTTTAGGGAAACCATTCCTTTCAGATCATCAGAATGTTCAAAAGCCATTAAATCAACTTCAATATTTCATTTTTTTAAAATAAGGAATTATAACAAGAAAAGGTATAAGAACCTGTGGTAAGCTTCCATCATCAACTAAAGTATTAAATTCTGTATTCATCACATCTTCCAGAAAATCTTCAACTTCATATGGGTCAATGTTTGCTGAAATATTACATTGTCACTATTTATACATTACTGCTTCCTCATTTTCATTGCAAAAACTCAAACAAATTAGATACTGTAAGGAATGAATTTGGTAAGGAGGGGAACTAAATACAATGTATCTGTTATGTTTGGAACACCTTTACTGTCTCATTATATTTGTCTTTTCTTCTATCATTTATTTGTGCATTATGATAAACCATTATTTCATATGCCTACTTTATTAATCTAAGTTCATTCTTTATTATTTTATGTGCATTCTTTATTATATTTTGTGCCTATTTAATTTTATTATGTGCATTCTTTTTTATATTATGTGCCTATTTAATTTTATTAAGTGCATACTTTATTATATTACAATGTATGTGTTTATTTAATTTAATTATGTGCATTCTTTATTATATTATGTGTTTATTTAATTTTATTATGTGCATTCTTTATTATATTATGTGTTTATTTAATTTTATTATGTGCATTTTTTATTATATTATGTGCCTATTTAATTTTATTATGTGCATTCTTTATTATATTATGTGTTTATTTAATTTTATTATGTGCATTCTTTATTATATTTTGTCGTAGCTTGTTTTTGTTGCATGAAAATCTGATTTTATGGTGACTTTGTTTATTTTGATGACAAGATCATGTACAATGGCACAAAATTCCTCCTACACTGGTGAACTAAGGGTTAAACATGATCAAACACCGGTGAACTAAGGTTAAATGTGATAATACACCGGGGAACTAAGGGTTAAACCTGATAATACACCAGTGAACTAAGGGTTAAACTTGATAATACACCGATGATATAAGGGTTAAACGTGATAATACACTGGTGAACTAAGGGTTAAACGTGATAATAAACTGGTGAACTAAGGGTTAAACTTGATAATACACTGGTGAACTAAGGGTTAAACATGATAAAACACTGGTGAACTAAGGGTTAAACGTGATAATAAACCGGTGAACTAAGGGTTAATCGTGATAAGACACTGGTGAACTAAGGGTTAATCGTGATAAGACACTGGTGAACTAAGGGTTAAACATGATAATAAACCGGTGAACTAAGGGTTAAACTTGATAATACACTGGTGATATAAGGGTTAATCGTGATAAGACACTGGTGAACTAAGGGTTAAACGTGATAATAAACCGGTGAACTAAGGGTTAAACTTGATAATACACCGATGATATAAGGGTTAATCGTGATAAGACACTGGTGAACTAAGGGTTAAACGTGATAATAAACCGGTGAACTAAGGGTTAAACTTGATAATACACTGGTGAACTAAGGGTTAATCATGATAAGACACTGGTGAACTAAGGGTTAATCGTGATAAGACACTGGTGAACTAAGGGTTAATCGTGATAATACATTGGTGAACTAAGGGTTAAACCTGATAAGACACTGGTGAACTAAAGGATAATCATGATAATACACTGGTGAACTAAGGGTTAAACATGATAATACACTTGTGAACTAAGGGTTAATCATGAAAAGACACTGGTGAACTAAGGGTTAATCGTGATAAGACACTGGTGAACTAAGGGTTAATCGTGATAATACATTGGTGAACTAAGGGTTAAACCTGATAAGACACTGGTGAACTAAGGGATAAACATGATAATACACTGGTGAACTAAGGGTTAAACATGATAATACACTTGTGAACTAAGGGTTAATCGTGATAAGACACTGGTGAACTAAGGGTTAATCGTGATAATACATTGGTGAACTAAGGGTTAAACGTGATAAGACACTGGTGAACTAAGGGTTAAACATGATAATACACTTGTGAACTAAGGGTTTAACGTGATAATACACTGATGAACTAAGGGTTTAACGTGATAATAAACCAGTGAACTAAGGGTTAAACATGATAATACACTGCTGAATTAAGGGTTAAACTTGATAATACACCAGTGAACTAAGAGTTAATCATGATAAGACACCGGTGAACTAAGGATTTAACGTGATAACAATCAGAGGACTAATTTTCTATCACCATTGGATATTAAATAACAATTTACTTGTAGTGCAACCAGCAATAAATAAACACATATGAAACAGTGGATACAAGTTGAACACAATTTGCATTTTTATTGATATAAAATAGAATAAAAGTACATATGTACTCGTAAACCTGGGTAGCATAGCGAGTTAGAGTGGTCACCTTAAGAAAACTGTGTAGTGAGTTTGAATTTGCATTTTAGTATGATTTTTTATTTAAATTTACTATGTGAGTGTTCATTGAATATTTTCTCATATTCTCAGTGAGCCCAGTTATATCATAATTATCAGTTTAATATTTTGACATTCAAGTATAACCTTGTGACTTTTAAACTGTCATCCTTGCGTTTGTGTGTGATAAGTTTTCCTGATGTGCCACAAAAGTATGCGGATTATTGCCTAGTTATCATGGATGACACAATTGCTACTGAATTTAACCACTGATATACTTTTATGAAACTATAAACCTTAAAAGTACTAGTGTGACCTTGATCTTTAAGCTACAAACTCATCACAAATTGTTTTTAAGAACCATAATGATATACTTTATAATTCAAGCCAAGTTATTACAAAATTTGTCACTGAATGACAAAAAGACATGGACTGGACATGACTATCAAATCATGACTATTGACATCCAATTGACTGATATAAGACCTTTGACCTTGAAGGGTGACCTGACCTTCAGCCAGCACAGCAATGTTATGGTTTCTGCGTCTTGCCTTGCTCAGGTGAGCAATGAAGTCAAGTAAGAAGAAAATCCTTAAAGGGGTTTACAGTATAGAATTTACAGAGCGGACATGAAATTGTCCAATATTGGACCTTTGACCTATAAGGGTGACCTTGACCTCTCACAAATGTGACATGGGTCGTGCACATTGCCATGTTAAGGTGAACATTAGTGCCAAGTTTGAAGAAAATCCTTTAAGGGGTATAGGATTTATAAAGCTGACATGATGCAGTCTGACAGATAGATGTGACAAAGTGATTCTCAACATTATGTGGCGGGGTGTAACAAAAGTCATTTAATAGTCATGAGTAGGCCAAAGTTTTTTCTGTTTAAAGGTTGGACAAACTTTTACTGGTCCATACCACCGTGACATTGTCCTTTGAACTTATGACCAGGATCAGCTACAACTCATGACCAACCTCCCCATCTAATCTTATGACTGTAAGCCTAATCATTCTCTAGTTGAAGAAGGTTTTTTAAGTTTTCACTACTGGTATATAATGGACACACAAACATACACACTAGTCAGTTGCTTATTGCCAACGCATCACAGATACTGAAGTGACATAAAAAGTAATTTACAGTTTTAGCCTATCTATTACTGTATGACTTTGAAGAAAGCAAGGGGCATATTCAAAATACTTTCCATTCTAAACTTACAACTTACATAGAGGATATTGAATGAGTGTAAGTTCAATACTGAATTTATTGCACGAGTTGAATAAAATCATATTATGCGAGCCTCTGGCGAGCATAATATTATTTTATTCAACGAGTGACATATTCCGTATGAACTTACAGAATCTAAACTCTATTGACCAACCATACCCACTAATTTATACTGAAGCAATCTCTTCTAGTTGAAGAAGGTATTTTTCAATTGTACGCTGCTATATAATACACTAACATACACATAGCGTTGCTTATGCACAGATACAGATACTGCAATGACTACACGTAATTAAATTTAGCCTTTCATACCTGATACTTTAGAAACAGGGCATATCAAAATCTTCATTTAAACTACAACTTAATATACTTTTGTCATGTAATCAAAAATGTATAGCCTAAACCAACATTTCAATAACTATGCAACCACCTAATAGTATATTTAAATTTAGCAAAGAATTTTTTAAAGAATCACCATTTTCAGCAAACCATTGATCTACAGCAAATACCATCCATTCTGCTTTTGATTCACTGTCAATGCCACCAAAACCATGGCTAACTGCCAACTGAAATAAACATCATAACTATTATTCACTAGCGCTACTTTGTATTTTATTGTACTCAGACTCTATGTATGTAAGGATTGTAGCCAATGCATTCTGTAAGGAATAGGTCTGCCCAAATGGTAAATTATTAAGCTGTGATATTTAGAAAATTTGGGGTCGAAGTGTCTGTATCAGATTCCATAAAAAGAGGAAGGGTATAGTGTCTGTAAAAAATGGCCAGGGATGAAGTGTCTGTAAATCTTTATAACAATTACATGTCAACAATTAAAATAATGAGTCTAGTAATAAAAATAGGCTAATTGTCTTTTTTTCTGCTGTGTGCCCTAAATATTAGACTTCATACATGTGAACTCTCCCACTTTTAGCGGGAGACTCCCACTTTCTGCAGCCATATTTTCAAATATTTTTCTGAAAATAAGGGGTATTTTAACAAATTAAAGAAATCTCCCTCTTTTTGATAACAGAACTTTCTTCTTCGTTTATTGCAAATTCTTAAATCTCTCTCTTTTTGAAGATAAATCTCCCACTTGATCATTGAAAAAAGTTCACACGTATGAGACTTGTACCTGTATTACCTAGTCTAGGGAAGTCTGCCCTTATATAGAAAATTATGTATTGTTTCACACTGGTAAAGGTAAAATCTATGGTGGAAAGAGATGATGACACATCCAAATACTGATGAAATATCATATTTTTATTGAGAATTTCGTATCAAGAACTACTTTTCAACCGACTATTTTGTAGAAAGAATGGGTTTGCATGAAGTATTTTTTGTCTTAAAGTATAGTAACATACGGTGGCACAAAGGTGACATGTGTGTGTTTTTATTTATCTCGTGGGCACGAGATACTATGTCTTGGTCACAAGTTACTAAGTCTAATCGTGGCCACAACATAGTATCTCGTGGCCACGATTTACTAAGTTGTGGCCATGAGATACCTAAGTCGTGGCCACGAGATACTTTGTATTCATAATATATATAGTGTATTCTGATTGGTTAATTATCTCGTGTGCAGGATATAGTTATCACCTTCCCACGACTTAGTAACTTGTGGCCATGACATAGTATCTCGTGGCCACGACTTAATTATCTTGTGGCCACGACAGCTATCTCGTGGCCATGCCTTAGTAACTCTGGGCCACAACATAGTATCTCATTGCCACGACTTAGCTATCATGCACGACATGCACGAGATAAATAAAAACACACACATGTCACCTTTGTGCCACTGTAGTAACAAGATCATTTGTTGTGAAACTTTGCACTGTTATTTTGTTTATCAAACAATAAATTTAATATGGCAGAGAGCAATAAAAGGCAGATTTTCTCCCAGGTTACACATAATTTTGAAGACAATGGCCATCAGTGATGACATGTGTCGCCTCATGATAGCCAATCACATGTTGCAACTATTGTGTAGCAGGAGACCCAAAATCATTAACAGTGCAAATAACTTTTTTTTATTCAAGGGCAATTACTCAGCTGAAAATCATTCAAGTGAAAAACTTGTGTATTATGCACAAGAACTTGATCAATCAATCCTGTAAAGTTTCTCTAATGCATAAACAGTATAAGAGGAGAAGTCCTGACAACCTTTATTAACACCTTTTCATTCAAGGGCCACAACTGGGCATAAAATCATGTTCAAGCGGAAAACCAGTGTAATATACCCAAGTACTCGACCTACCAATCAATCCTGTAAAGTTTCATTGAAATTGCATTATTGGTATAAGAGGTGGAAAAACTTTATAAAAAAAAAAAAATATATATATTACGGGGAAGTCAAAAATTATTGAATCGGAAGTAATGCTGACGATATGTTTATTATGTACTGCTATACTTATAATAATAATAATAAAGGCTTTATTTAACGAGGCTACATATTCGCCAAAACGATCTTCCATATGTACCTCAACATATTTACAACATATTTACATCAAATAATTATACAAAAGACAATGTAATATTATAAAACATGGTATTAACTAGTTATAAATGCAATGACAAACTAAACATAAATATTAACCATTAACAATGAAAACTGCAGTAAACATAATTATACAAACATAATACTATGGTACTGGTTTAACCAGAGTACTTCCACTTTATGTAAGCTTTTTTGAATTTTTCAGTACTTTCAGACTGACGTACATAGAGTGGTATATTATTCCAGATTTTAGTTCCAGAATAAGAAAGTGATTTACGGTAAAACTCAAGATTAGGTTTAGGGACATGTAGATTAAGATTGTTTGTTGATCTAAGATTTCTGTTATGTAAAGTTGAGATAAAATGAAATTTTTCTTTCATGTAGCATGGTGAGTTTTCTTCATGTAATGATTTGTATATCAGGATTGCCTTTTTGTACTCAACCCTGTCATTAAATTTCATCCATCTTAATTCTTTGAAAAGAGGTTCAGATGGTGCATCTGCAGCTTTATCTAGGATAATGCGAGCTGCTTGTTTTTGAAATTTTAGTATTCTCTCAAGAAGTTCTTTTGAGCAATTTCCCAAATTGAACAGCAATAGTCTATATGAGGTAAAATATAGGCATTATAGAAAAGTTTCCTGGCATGTAAATTGAGATATTGTTTTAACCTTAAAAGAAGATAGAGATTACTATTGCATTTCTTTATTGTTTGTTCTACTTGAAGTTTCCACGTTAGGCAATTGTCAACTTGTACTCCAAGAAGCTTTTCAGATTCAGTGAACTCTATATTATTGTTAAATAATTGAAGTGGTGTACTTTTTGATGCATGAATGTAATGTTGGGTCTTTTTTGAGGCTGATATGTACATAGCTTTAGTTTTGTCTGTATTAGGTATCATAGCACTGTGAGTGCACCATTCTTGAATAGAGTGTAGGTCTTTTTGAAGTTTTACATTTAAAGTTTCAGTGGAACGTCCTGTAGCACTTATTGTAGCATCATCTGCAAACATATCCATTTCTGAGTGTTCAAGATGTAAAGGTAAATCATTTATATAGATCAAGAATAAAATGGGCCCTAAGACAGATCCTTGAGGGACTCCAGCTGATACACCCAAAGACTCAGATGTGGTGCCTGACACAGATACCTTCTGAGATCTTTCTGTTAGGTATGATTGGATCCACTGTAATGTATGATCTGAGATGTTATAACAACTAAGTTTTTCAATGAGTAGTGTATGGTTAACTAGATCAAATGCTTTTGTTAGGTCAAGAAATATGGTTCCTACAAGATTGTTGTTATTGATTTGATCAATCCAGTTGTCTACTATGGATGTTAGACCAGTTTCACAAGAGTGACTTGTTCTAAACCCAGATTGTTTTTGATGAAAAAGGTTATTGTCTTCAAGAAATTGTTTGAGACTATCAGATACATGCTTTTCAATGATTTTTGATAAAACAGGTAAAACAGAGATTGATCTATAGTTATTTTCATCAAATTTAGACCCTTTTTTGTAGATTGGAAATACTTTAGCCATTTTAAATGCGGTAGGAAATTTACCTGTATCAATACTTAGGTTAATTATTTTAACCAAATGGCTTGAGATAACATGGCAGCTTAGTTTTAAGAAACGAGCACTTATTTGGTCAAGGCCAGTTGCTTTGCTACAGTCTAGAGTTTCAAGCACGTTCCTCACAAATTTTTCAGATATTGGAGGAATTCGAAACAATTGGTCAGTTTTGAAACAATTTGAATTATGATCTCTTAGTCTAGTTTTATATGATTCGGGATAGTTTTTGACATTAGGTGCCCTTTTAAAAATACTTGTGAAGAATTCATTAAATTTTGTTGCGCTTTTCAGCAGGATCAGTGATTGGTTCTCCATTTTCATCGTTAATGAATTGAGTTTGAGTATTAGTATTTTTCCCTGATAGGTGTTTTAAATTTTGCCACATTTTCTTTGTATCTTTTTTATTTTCATTGATTACTGTGTTGAAAAAAATCTTTTTAGCTTCTGCAGTAAGTTTCTTGACTTTTGAACGAAGTATTTTATAAGTATCATATTTTACGGCCTGTTTTGCTTTATCTCTTTCTTTAATTGTTTCGGCTATTTCATGAGTGAACCAATACTTGGTACTGATCATCCCGTAAAGTTTGGATGAAATTGCACCAGTAGTTTATAAGGAGTAGTCCGGAAAAGTTTTGTGACGGACGGACAGACGACGGAGAAGTGTCGCTATATTACTCCACTACCCCATAGAGCAGGCCTACAGTACAGGGGACACCGCAAAAAAAGGTTTTATTTTTTTTAACTAATGAGGAATTATCAAACTATTTGGGAAATCGTTAGTTTTTGCAACCTACAGTCTATTGTAAATAGTTATTCATGAATTCTACACACTTTAAGCACTGTCCAACTATTCAAAAGTCTGTCAACAGCGACACGAAATCGTTCTCGCATGGAAGCTGCCATCTTGAATTTACTTTTACCCGGCTCTGACCATTTAATAATTTTGGCCTCATAATCATCTAAGTACCAGCTGAATAAATTTATTTGTTCGTATTCGGATGTTTACCTGTGCCTGTGGAAAGAAAATAAAAATACAGTGAAAATATTTGTAAGTTGAAGCCAATATTTTTGTTATTTTAATTAATAATTATAAGGTGGACATTTTTATTTATTGGCAAAGCAAATAGACTACAATATAGAACGGCCAGAAACGTGTTAACTCCTATATATTAGCTATTAACAGATTAAAGTGTTTTAGGACCAATATTGTTTCTTATATTCATTAGATCTAATGACATTGAAAGTCAAATTAAAAGTACCTTGCGTCTCTTTGCGGATGACACCAAATTATTTAACCTGGCAAATGTAAATGAAGACTTTAACCAAATACAAAATGACAATGATAGTTTAATACAATGGAGTGAAAAGTGGTTAATGCAATTTAATGTAGACAAATGCTGTGTTATTCATTATGGACACAATAACACGGAACATCAATATTTATGAAAAAGTGACTTTAACAAACTAAACAATTGAGGTCTAGTGAGGAAAGAAAGAGAATTTAGGTATATTAAATGATAAGGATGAAATTTCGACATCACATAAGTAATTGTGATCAATAAAGCAAATAAAAAATGAGGAAGGTGTGCTAGCCCGTATCGGGCCCGTACGGCCTAAGCCAAAAGTTCAGACGTGAGTCACGTAAGACTAAGCCAGGACACACGTATCGGCTAGCCGTAAACTTTTTAAAAATATAGGAGGCGAAAGTGCATATTGTTAATTGAACTTTAAGCGAGGTTTAGTAAGATTGTTTACTTTTTTAGAGATTAATCGACGTGATTTGCTACATAAAGAAGTACTTTTGTCATCTCAAGACGTCCGAGAAAAAATTAGCGTTTTGGTTGCAGTTAAATAACATCAATTGAAAATAGTTTACAAAATTTTTTGATAATAACCTTTTTTGTTTCAATTAAGTTTAATTTTTAAATAAAAAAAAAACAAAAACAAAAACAAAAAAAAAAAACCCGAAAATAATTGTTGTCAGGCTCTGATAATAGAAAGTTTGTCCATCGTCCATCATTATGGAAAGTTTGCATTATTAATTATTAATTTCCTCATTTAACCGTTTTTTTCTTTAGATATTCTTTTTATTTATTTATTTATTACCCTCCGATCATTATTTATTCCATCCATGTGCTTAATTAACAGATTTAACAATTCATCTTTTCATACACAAATCGTTTAGCATGAAAATTAAGGACGTTAGAACATGCAACTTTGACACTTAATTTTATTAAGAATAGATAATAATACAACGCTTACTCGTATTCATTTTTTTTTTTTTTTTTTTTTTTTTTTTTTGGCAAAATTGCGGAGCATTTAAAGTGATAATGTTGAACACACTAAGGACAAAATGCGGAGAATTTGAATTAAAATCGTCGTTTAAAGACACAAAATAACATATGCCATTTTCGTCTTCCATAATAATTTTTGAAAAGTGCCCGGTAACGGCTAGCCAATACCAGTGTGTCCAGGCTAGTCGTACGTGACTCAAACGTACGGCTAGAAACTTTGGACTAGCCGTACGGGCCCGTACGGCTAGCCACTTTCCAAATAAAATAACTGGATTGGTCAGAACGGTAGCAAGAACACCTCACCCCCAGACACTTCCCACCCCTCAAATTTTGAAGACACTTCACCCCTTAAGACACTTCACCCCCCAAAATCAGTAAACACTTCCAACCCCTCATCCAGAAATTTTTTTTTCAATAAGTAAAAAAACAATTGGCCAACAAACAAAATGTTATAATATGTTTATATTTTTATTTTTAAAGTATTTATTTGAATTAAAAAAATTTTGCTTATTACCTTTATTTTTACTTAAAGTTTAAAACTGATTTAGTTTATTGGGTTTAATTGGCCAAATGAAATCAATAAACAGTTTTCATCCATTAAAGTGTTTATTGCATGTCAACCACTTGTTTTATCTAAGCAATGTTGATTAGTTGTTTATTCAACGGTTTTAATCCTACAATTGAATTTTAAGAATAATTGAATTAAAAATGGTATACTTGTATGAAAATTTAAATTATTTCTTAATAAATAAATTTAAAATAAATAAATAAATAAATAAAAATGAATATAAATGAATTTGAAATCGGTTGCTTTAAATAAAATATATAAATATACAATTAAATTTATCATCATTTACAAAACACAATTTATCCTTGTGCATTTTAATAACAAAGATCATTCATAAGTATTTTTTTTAAACAAATAAATAGCCACCATTTATGTAAATTTTTAGAAAGGGTTAAAAGACAAAAACCATCCCAAATATGAAAACGTAACTCAATGATTATTATATGTTAAAAGGTCAAACTGAAAAAACAACTTTAAAAATACCAACTTCAAAGAATTAAAAATCAATCTCAAAATTTTATTAGACAATGGGTTACCCAAAATCACTAATTGAAGGTATTTAAACATAATTTCTACATAAATAATTGTTAACCCACAAATTTCAGGGCTGGGAAATCAAAAACTGCCCGTGATCCTAATAAAAGTGGGAAACAAACCCCGCCATGCTTGGAGCGAAAAAAATGTATGTACCTTCTTAAACATGTTAATATAAAGCAATTTTCGGCAAACTTATAAAAACACTTTTATAAGACCACACCTTGAATATGGAAATAATTATTTTGGAGTCCCAAAGATTTAAAAAAAAGATATTGAAGGGCAATTTTGAAAAGAGTTCATAAAAGAGCAACAAAAAGGTTCAAATTTATCAGAAAATTTAATCGGGTAATTTAGAAAGATTAAAAATTCTGGAAATTTTCCTACTTTTGGCTTACAGAAGAATTAAGAGGTATATCATACAAAGTCAATGGAAATTATTAAATGGGAAAGGAAGAGGAGATAATTAAATTTTTTGAAAAACCAACTTGATAACATCCAAAATCAGAGGGAAATTTCCATAGTTGAAAAATAAAATCAAATGTAAAAAGGAAATTAGAAAAACCCCATTTTTCCCTATTAAGAGTAGTACCAGAAGGAAAGGGTTACCGGATACTGTAAGTATGTTCACCAACCGCTGAATTTGTTTAAAAAAACAAGACTCAATAAGGTTATGAAAAACAAATTATATACTGTTGTACCGGATAATAATCTTGGGTGTCAGAAACCTTTGAGGGGGTTACAAGAGAATTTCTGATCTCAGGCGAACCCTTACGCTGGATAAAGTAAAGTGGAATAAAGTATATAAAGCACTGGAAATTAAAGGGGCCAAACAACAAAAAGGTTTTTGACAATTTTGAACGGGGGAATAACCCACTAAGATGTTTTAATTTTCCTAATAAATTTTCCCTATATATTATTAGAAAAAAAAATCATATATTATTTAGTAAATTTGTTGCCCCCCGGAAAAAATTAAATAATAAAAAATCGGGTTTGTTTTTTTGGGCCTTTTTTGGGTTTAAAACCAAATTTTGGGGAGGTTTGGGCCCAAGGAAAATTTTTTTTTGAGAGACTTAACCCCCAAAATTTAGAGGAAAAATGTTTCCTCCATTCAAAAAAATTTAAGCACACTGCCAGAAGTATTATAAGTAATGAGTGATCACCCTTTCTTCTGATTGTTGTTTTTAGAAGGTCCTACACAGTCTTAGGTGCACACAACTAAAACATTTCAACTTTTTAGGTCTGCCATTGATTATATGTGTAGGAAGGTAGAAAACCTGAATTTCAACCATGCCTGTGACTACCTTAAAAAATTGTCACAAATTTCCTTTTGGGAAAAAACTCAAACCCGTGACAAAATTTCTTTCCCGGTAATTTTGGAAAGGGTGCCAATTAAAGTTAAAAATTTTTGTTTTTAATGGGGTAAGTCCCATAAAAAAGGAAAAACTGAAGTAGCTTACTGCACTTATATTCTGTGAGCAACAGTGGTTTCATTCAGATAAAATAGCATAGTAAATCTGCCAAATACAATCAGATTTCAGAAACTTGTTTTGGTAAAATCACTACCCAAAAAATGCTCAGCAAGAAATATATGGTAAACCATGGAAGAGATTTATCTAATAAACCAGCTACTGTCAACTCTGGCAATAGTGAACAGAGACAACATTTGAAACATCAAGTCACAAAATCTGAGCTGTTGTGGTGCTTCTGATCTTTCATTTAGATCATGCAGGGCCAAAACACCATTTTTGGGAAAGGGGCCTCAGCCTTTATCTTGGGGAATTGGAAAATATGCGTGATTTTGACATACTTTGGGAAAGGGGGTCTTAAATTTAACACAAACTTTTAACAAGTTCTTCAAAATAGAAAAGCAAAAAGCACTGGAAATACTAATAAGGCAGTAAAAGACCTTAATTCAACACCATCATTTAATTTTGTTCTAAATTCTATGGGAAATTTCAAGACTTGGGTATTTTGAGAACCAAACTGGGGAAAAAAGAGGCTTGTTTGGTTAGGGAAGCAGCCTATATTCGGCTTCTACAAAGAAGGGTTTTTTGGCCCTGTCATGTGTGTCCTTGACAGATTGTTTCAGAAGATGTGAAATTGCATAGTAGTTTTCTTTGTCCAGAAAAGAAGAATCACACATCATTTCAGAAGCCATTAGACCATACCTCACTGAATTAATTGTGAGGATATATAAGGTATGTTCTCATAGCACAGCAATACAGACAAATGGACATACTGATCAGATTTTGCAGCAATATTAAGAGAGGTGTGTGTAGAATTTCTGAAAGTTTATAACAGCTGATATGGTAAGTGAAGCTTTCCTTGAATTATAGATTCTGAAGTACACCTACAAAATGAAAAATTTGGTAAGTCTCTCATTTGTTGACCCATATATCAACAAATCCATTTACAGGAAAGTCATTAACAGTTTGAAGGCAAATGGCAACCCAAGTTTGCTTTGCTTTGAACCTTGTTATTTCTATATAGTGCACCATGCGTTTAGAAAAGGTCTTAACTGTTTTGGAAGTGATGCTGAAGAGTTGACTTTTGGCATGCATCAATTCATCAAGCAGCAGCTAGTCAGAATAGAAGATTTAAAAGACCTTCAACTTGAGTATGACATGGATGGGAGCCCTGTTTTTAATTAAGACATGTACAAAGCAGATAGTTGATATTGTTGCCAGCCATGAGAAGAGTGTTACATTTGTATTTGTACTGATGATTAATACATTCTAGTTTTAATCGGACTTGTGCTTTGTTATTGTACTGAATCATCTTACTTATAATGTTTTCAATGTTTTTGGGTTATAATAATGTGAATAATGCTTGAATGGCAGTATAATTTTAATGGAGGAGATTTACTGGTTTCTATGAACAATTTTTACTCAGATACAACACCAAATTCATTTCATATATACTCAACATCACTAATTCCGCGTCATCACTTATCTCACGGTAATGGCATATTTTCATGTGACCATTGTTATAATTGATCAGAATTGACATATTTTATTCAAACACCTTAACAACAAAGTTTCTGTGCAAAATAATTTAAATCTATAGATTTTTACGTAAAACTGAACAACATTTTACAAACTTCTGCAAAAAACAACAATAGTCCATTAAAATTGTGCATACGTCTGAAACAATCATCATTTTCTAAATGTTCTTGTTTGTTGAAAAAATAAATTTTGAGTTACAATGTAAAAATACTTTTAATATTTAAAATTATGCAAAATAACTTAAAGAAATTTTAACTGAAACATGAAAAAACTGAAATAAAACACCATTACCGCGAGGTAAATGATGACATACTGTTTTCAAAATGGCCGACACACGGTTAACATCTGACAAATTAAAACTAATTTTGATTGAATATATTGTTGTTTCCTTGTGTCATATAGCAGAAAAATGACTAAATGATACAGTTTATGACAGTTTTTGTAGTGTAAGTTTATTGTTTGTGTTCTTTACTGTTTTAAAGTGTTAAGTACCGTGAACTAAGAGGAGCACAGTATAGTACCAGTATTCTTGTTAAGCTACTGATTGTTATTACATGTATGTGTTAAAGCATTGTTGTAATGTGCACCACATTTTTAAATAAATAAAAGCAGACCAAAAACATTTCAAGTGACCATTCAGATAATGGTGATGAACTTTGCAGCAGCCATCTACCTTAAAGTGATGAAGTTGTTCAAAGTTAATAGTTCAATTTTTAGCTCACCTGTCACAAAGTGACAGGGTGAGCTTTTGTGATCGCTTTTCATCCGTCGTCCGTCCGTTGAGCAACATTTGATTATTATGAGCTTCATTCCGTAGTTAAATAAAGAACATTAACTCATAAAATTCAAATTAAGAGCTATTTTTTTGCTTTTATGAGCTTATTTTGCTTATGGACGTTGGTCCAGGTGGTGTTTATGAGCTCATTTGCCTCATAAACATCAAATTTTGGTACGGCCTCCGTCCGTCCGTCGTCTGTCCGTCGTCCGTAAACTTTTACTTTAAATGACATCTCCTCATAAACCACTAAGCCAATTTCATCCAAACTTCACAGGAATGTTCCTTTGGTGGTCACCTTTGAAAATTGTTCAAAGAATTTAATTCCATGCAGAACTGGTTGCCATGGCAATCAAAAGAAAAAACTTAAAATATCTTCTTCTAAAAAACCCAAAGAGCTAGAGGTTAGATTTTTGGCATGAAACATCTTCTAATGGGTGTCTACCAAGTTTGTTCAAATAAAAGCCCTTGGGTCAAAATTGGCCCCGCCCCAGGGGGTCATTGATTTTCCCTATATGCATATAGTAAAAACTTAAAAAATCTTCTTTTAAAAAACCAAAAGAGCTAGAGCTAAGATATTTAGCATGAAACATCTTCTAATGGGTGTCTACCAAGTTTGTTCAAATAAAAGCCCTGGGGTCAAAATTGGCTCCGCCCCAGGGGGTCATTGATTTTCCCTATATGCATATAGTAAAAACTTAAAAAATCTTCTTTTAAAGAACCAAAAGAGCTAGAGCTAAGATATTTAGCATGAAACATCTTCTAATGGATGTCTACCAAGTTTGTTCAAATAAAAGCCCTGGGGTCAAAGTTGGCCCCACCCCAGGGGGTCATTGATTTTCCATATATACATATAGTAAAAACTTAAAAAATCTTCTTTTAAAGAACCCAAAGAGCTAGAGCTAAGATATTTAGCATGAAACATCTTCTAATGGGTGTCTACCAAGTTTGTTCAAATAAAAGCCCTGGGGTCAAAATTTGCCCGGCCCTGGGGATCATTGATTTTCCAAATTTCCTTATATGTGTATAGGAAAAACTTAAAAAATCTTCTTTGGAAAAAAACAAATAGCTAGAGTTTAGATATTAAGCATGAAATATCTTCTAGTGATTGTCTACAAAGTTTGTTCAAATAGAAGCCCTGGGGTCAAAATTGGCCCCACCCCGGAGGTCATTCATTTTCCCTATATGTGTAAAACTATAGCAAAAATTGAAAAATCTTCTTTGAAAAAACTCAAATAGCTAGAGTTTAGATATTAAGCACGAAGCATCTTCTAGTGAGTGTCTTCAAAGTTTGTTCAAATAAAAGCCCTGGAGTCAAAATTGGCCCCGCCCTGGGGGAAATTGATTTTCCTTATAAGAGTATAGCGAAAACTTACAAATCTTCTTTGAAAAAAACCCGAATAGCTAGAGTTTAGATATTAAGCATGAAACATTTTCTAGTAAGTGTCTACAAAGATTGTTCAAATAAAAGCCCTGGGGTCAAAACTGGCCCTGCCCCAGGTGTGTCATTGTTTTTAACTATATGTGTAAAGAAAAAACTTAAAAAAATCTTCTTTTAAAAATCCAAACGAGCTAGACCTTAGATGTTAAGCATGAAACATCTTCTAATGGTTGTCTACAAAGTTTGTTCAAATAAAAGCCCCGGGCTTTAAACTGGGGGCCTATGTACAGGTGAGCGACTGCAGGGCCATCATGGCTCTAGACATCAAAACTATACAAAAACTCCTATATTTCTTGCGAACATTTTCCTATATTCCTCCTATATTTTGGATAAGACCTTGTTGACAGCCTGCTATTTACTACAGCAGGTGTCACTACTACTACTACTGTTTTAGATTGATAGATTTTCATTATTAACAATTCAGTTTTTGTAAAATTTGATATAGATAGTAAAGACCATTGATAATTTTCTAACACATAAGTTTTTCCACCTTTAACTATAAAATAAAAATAAAAAAGCAGAAATATCACATACATGTATTAAAGCTGTGCACCTTTTTCAGAGCTAAATCTGTAACCTACTGAAAAATGGTGTTTAGCTAGGTTTTCAAAAAGGTCAGTTGGTGTTTTGTTGTATGAACTGTCAGCTTTGACCTTGTTTATTGATTTATTATTTTGTACATTTGAATTTTTTAACTGAAAAAAGGACTAAGAGAAACCACACATCGCCACCTAATAGGTTGAAATTATTTATTCAAGTCTACTAGTTTCGATCATTACAACGGTCTTCATCAGGACAAAAATTGGTTAAAAAATCATCAAATTAAAGAACTATAAAAGAGTTTACAAAAGTCATGTGAGTTACTATAAATAGTAACATGTGTTACTATTATTAAAATAAATCTGGAATGTTGCAAGCTAAGAAAATATCTATAAATAGAACAAACTGTTTTACTTGACCGTTTATTGATTACTCAGCCCGGCTGACCATTCCATAGATGCTGTATACATATATCAATTGTTCATTTATATCACTGTATATCAAATGTTCATCATGGCATACTGTATGGTTGCTTGAGGAGAGGGTAACCTCTGCTGGTGTTTGAGTAGGACTTCTTGGAGAATCAGGTAATGGTGATAATGAGACTTAATGTCAGTGGTAAATTGAAAACCATAGTGTCCTTATTCTGTCTGGACTTTATATCAGTTGGAAGTGGTACTTCTTTCTAGAAGAAGGTTTGGTATTGACATTTTTAAGAATAGGAATTCCGGTTTTTCCCATTACTATCCTGAATTTTTGCTTCCTCAGTATTGTTTTGTTGATGCTGGATGTAGTGGAAGGTTGGTTTTGAGGTGGTTTTTCCTTGATTTTGTGGAAGATTTCCTCTTCAAACCCATGGACGACTTAGTAGTGCCGTTTCAAGTTGTCACATATTGTATATAATTTTTTACACCGTGAGCACTGGAATTTTGTTACTGATAATAGATGAGAATTTTTATGTTTGTAGAGTAAGCAACAATATTTGGTTGAGTATCCACATATTTCACATAGATGTAAAATTTTGTCTTTAAAATTGTATATTCTGTTAGCTACGTATTTTTTCTCCCATTTATATGATGTTAAGGCCTGCGGGTGATTTAGATTCCAATAATTTTTATCTAAACTTCTTCAGTTCTTAGACGTTTTCTGTTTGTTTTATTACTTTTACGTCAATATTTTTAACGTCATGTCCTGCCATGCAAAAATGGAGAGAAACTGGCTTAACATTGTTTTTTTTATCATATGTCAGATAGATGATGGTAAAAAACGTTCCCTAAATGTGTTCCCAGTTTGTCGAACATATTGTTTATCGCATTCAGTATATGTTATTAAGTTTATGATGCTCACCGTTTTACAATCATGGTATCCCTTAATTTTATATGTTTTATGAGTAACAGTGCTTGTGAAATATTTTGAATCTGACATAAACCAACATATAATATAGGGAAAACTTTGAAAAACTGTTGGTTTAATTTAAAACTATTTTATGTAAATCGACCTGATTACTATCAAAATATATTTCAAAAAATTTGATAAGCTCAAAACATAGTTGCTAGGGGGCATTGTCAATTTTCCCATTATGTATATAAAAACTATATTTTGTGATTTTGATATTATTCCAAGGGTCACCTACATTGTACTATCATTATAAAAAAAATTCTTAAAAAAAACTGGCTCATCAGGGATGTGGTTTTTTCTTTTCTTGTACGTATATTATGATATTAGTGACAATTTTGAAATTCTTCTTGTTTGATTTTGATATAACAGTATAACTTTGGTTAGTCAACTGTAAAATCTTACGGTATCATGCTGTATTTAGTGACAAAATTTCCAGCTGTCACCATTAACAAAAAGTGGGTAACAAAATATGCAACATTAGAAAGGCAATTACAGTACTTAACTAGATTTCAGTTAAAGGGACTCCACTGAGGTTTTTTGACATGATGGGACTGAAAATATTTTTTCCAGATAAATGTTCCATTTGATGTAGGTTTAGACTACTAATCTTTGTGCAAAATTTTAGATCATTTGCGCATTTTGTTTTTCCAGAATAATTATTCAAATTGTAAAAAAATGACCCAAAATGAAAAGAGTTTAAATGCTTTTCACTCATATCGGGCTAAGAAAAGCATAAAGATATGATTTTCAATTTATTTCAAAGTATATTTCTTAACTATCTTTGCATATATTTCTGTTTAAAGTGCCCAAGCTCATTTATGTAAGAAATTCAAATGTTATGTTTTTAGGCTTTTAAACCTCAGTGGAGTCCCTTTAATATTTTCCTTACATCACATGACATTCATGGGTAGTTTGGGTTGTTCACTTACCAGTTGAAGTACATTTGTATCTTTAATGAAATTAAATTATGTATAGAATATTAGTAAAATGCACTAGAAATATTCTATATAGATCATGTTAAAACATCAACACATTGAAAATTGCGACTGTAAAAGTTTGACATAATTTTATGTCATTGTAGAAACATTCTTTTTACTTCAATTCACCAAGAAAATCAACTACCAAAGTTGGACATAGAAGTTCTACTGTATTTTACGAAATTGATCCATATGAGACTTGATGTGCCAAGATTATTCAAATAATTTCAATGAGTCAAAAAGATGGCAGTAATGGGAAAGGGTTACTATTGTGATAAATATATTTTTGAATCAATGAAAATTATATTGGTTACAGCTGTTAGTCTCAATTTTTACATAATCATAATGATATAGAAATATCTCATAAGTGACCGACTGTCAAGACTGTTAAATCAGTTTTCAACACTCACCCTTGTGTTTTGCTTTTATGTATATAGAGATAACATTGTTTATCGTGTTGTAAACTCAGGTGAGCAATATAGCGTCATCATGGCCCTCTTGTTTAAATTAATTATTGAAACTTGTTGTGT
This sequence comes from Ruditapes philippinarum, assembly GCF_026571515.1. Classification (NCBI taxonomy): domain Eukaryota; kingdom Metazoa; phylum Mollusca; class Bivalvia; order Venerida; family Veneridae; genus Ruditapes; species Ruditapes philippinarum. Next base: position 272,759 of record NW_026856049.1, read on the forward strand.
GTTGTATTTATATTTTTGAGTTGTAAATTTTTTAAAATTTTAGAATTATGTCCAATTTAGCATTGTAACTTCATTTTTCCCTGGGAAATTAATAAAACAACCAAAAATAAAAAGGGTGTGTTTCAATTTTAAAAAAATCAAAAGGGTCTTTTCTAATATATTATTTTTTCAGATTTTAAAGGCCTTTATTGGCCCCTGGTAATGCGAGTAAAAATGAACACAAGACATTTTAAAAAATTTTTTAGGGGTGTGTTGGGTGTTTACAATGAATTTAATGGGCACAGGGGGAAAAATCAAAAAAATGGAGTGGTAGTGGGAGGGGAGGGAAAAAATTGGGTTTTAAATTTTCCCCCCACATTTTAACCGATGGTTTTTCAAATAATGGCGATTCTGTAGTAATTCCCCCGAAAGGGCCCAAACCATTTTGTGAAAAATTTAAAAAGTGCTTTCTGGGTCCCTTTCATTGTGCTTTTTAAACTGAAAATGAGAAATTCTTTCAAGTGGTAAGTGTGAACTTTTTATTGAGCTTTTTATTTCGTTAAAAAAAAATTTTGATAAGTTGTCCTGCATTAAGTAGTTGTATTTTCAATTTTTTTTATGCGTGGGTTTTCAATTTGGTTGGGCCTATAAATGGGGCATTTTATTTAGACAAAATGGACAAAAAAAAACCCTGGGTTTTTCATGGAATAACTGTAAAAATCTTTCCTGGATAATTAAGGAATAATCAAAAGTTATTGGTTTTTTTATCAAATAAATATGTGTAGGGTTTCCATTATTTCTAATGCCACAGGTTTTTAAAGAACAAAGGGTTGCTGAATGTTTAATTCTCCATTTCCTGGTGAAGTACTGGCTGCGGCTACCTAGTGGGGAAGTCACATGCTTATGTTTTTCATTTTTTAAAACCTGTGTGTTGAAGTCTTAAAGAGAAAGAGACCTTAAATATAATGAGGCACCATGTCATGACAAACCAACATAGTGCGTTAGCGACCAGCATAGATCCAGACCAGCCTGCGCATCCGCACAGTCTGATCAGGATCCATGCTGTTCGCTTATCAACCCTATTACAAGTAGAGAAACTGATAGCGAACAGCATGGATCCTGATCAGACTGCGCGGATGCTCAGGCTGGTCTGGATCCATGCTGGTCGCAAACGCACAATGTTGGTTTTGTCGTGATGCAGCTCAAATATAAATGAAACACTTCTATAATTATGATGTTTTAGAAGGACACTGTCTGACACATGTTGGCTCTCCCCTGTTGACTCATTTATTAACAGACTTATAAATAACACATTGTGAGTTACAGTATAAATGTTTGTTTAAATGCTCTACAAATTTGGGTCCACTCCTCTTTGTTGGGTTTTGTTTCCGTTTCTGTTGGGAATAAATTTAAATAAAACCATTAAAGCTTTGGTGTTAAATATCTAAATCATAAGGGTCAAATTCAAATTTTCAATTATAAGTTCAACATATGAGCTTTTCACCTTAGCAAAGGTAATTGTGTCAAATATTACATTATATACATATATCTGTTGTGGCATTTCAGCTTTCATAGGGATTACAAATTATAAAATGAAAGGGAAAATTTTATTTCCTGTACATATTTTGAGTGAAAATAGATGTGTTTGAATTATAAAATTCTGAAGGGCATTTTGCTTCTGGGCTTTTTTGGTGGGCCCATTTTTTTAAGAAACAGTTGTAAGAAAAGAAAATTGCTCTTTGGCAGAAATTTTAGTATTCTTAATACCAAAATGTTCAACCCATACGTTCAAAGATCAACATTTGGAGGTCAGAGAAATTGCAGTTATAATGTTCATCTCCATGAGATGTTGTTTTGCAAAAGAAATTTTATTCAAGTGACATTATGCTTATTGTTGAGTGATATAATTAAAAAAATCTACTTCTGTAATGATCTTTTACCAGAAATTGGTCAGAAAGGTTGTTTAGATGATTTCTGGCTGAAGTTTGAATATAGGTCATCTTAGTTAAAAAACCAGGTCATGTAGGTCAAATATGGAAAAGCCTTGTCAACATTGTAGAGGCAATATTTTTAGCCCAAACATCCTGGACATTGGTCAGAAAGGTTCTTTAGATGATTTCTAGGTCAAGTTTGAATATGGGTCATCTGGGGTCAAAAGCTAAGTCACACAGATCAATTATGGAAAAAAACTTTGTTAACAAACTAATAAAATGATATAATTTTCAACCCCAAAAATCTTTTGAAATTTGTCAGCAAAATTGTTTAAAAAGATTTTGTAGGTCAAGTTCGAATATTTGGGTTTATCGGGGGTAAAAAAGCTAGTTGGGAGCCCCCTTTTGGGGAAACCCTTTTGTAAAATTTGCACTATTTTTTGGGGGCAGAAATTTTAAAAAATCGGTTTTTAAAAACTATAATTTTTTTTTTTTTTTTTTTTCATTGCCCAACAATAAATTTAAATTAAAAAACCCTTAAAAACAAAGGGGAGGGAGTAAAAAAGGGGGCCCTAAAGGCAGTCTTGGGGTTTTTTCTTGGGGTAAAATTTTCTTCATAAATTTGGGGTAAAAACAAACCCCTTTGGGAACAAGACCCTCGAGTAACTTAAAACCCTTTAAATTAAAATTTTTTAATGGGAAAAGGGCTTTAAAACTTTAAACCCCCAACAAAATTTTTAAACCCGAACACAGACGACCTTCACTCAGAAATGACCTTGACTTTGAAGGTCAGAAGACTTTGAGCTTTAAATGAATTACTTAACAAAATGTAGTTAATAAAAGCTTTTACTCTTTCTTTTCATGAGAGACAATTTTTGTTAATATATTTTCTTTTTCTGCTTCAAAAGTTTTTCACTTTTCAATCAATCTATCAAGAAAATTGGTGGGGGTATAAGTTGCATTCAAAAAAAGTTCTAGCTATTGTTTAGTGAACAATAATATCAATGTAGAATATGATAAAAATATTGACATCATTGTTGATTTTAAAGTTTATCCAATTTTTTGCAGACAATGAGAGTTCAGTAATTATATCATCCTTTTGAACTTGAGGTGAAGTGGGTGAACTGCAAGAAGGATGGAATACTCACATGGTTCGGCCAGTTTTGAAATATGGCATTGGAGATGTTTAAACAAATTAGCTCGGAAAAGACAGGATGACTCTGTGCGAGCTGATTAAATCAAATATCTATTTTTATTGTAAGATTATACTTTCAAAATTCTATATGTCTGATCCTGGGGCACCTGTTGTTTACAGTTTTGGGAAAATGGATTCAGCTGATGATGCATATTACAGTGATATGACATCTGATATATCAAGTGTGATGTCAGGGCCATCCCATTCCTGCCGTCAACATTCATCATATCAAAAACATCACAGCCATATAGTAAGTAACCATGAGCAGCAAAATGGCAGAAGGAAAGGGTTGGGGTCATGGAGTCCTCATATGATAAAAGAGAATAGTAGTCCTGATAGTGGATGATCCCAGAGTCGGGAAATATATTTTCTTTTATGCCGTCTGGTAAGCGGAAAGGTTTGTGCTCAACAAGGGGACATCACTCCCAACAGAGTTAGAAGAATCTTGAGGGAGAGAGTTTTGTGATTGTCATTGTTCCGCCTGTTGTAGTTGTCATATCAAAAGGATCAATAAAACAAGGTTGTTACGGACACAACTGTGTCTGCAAAAAAAATGTCTGATGGCGAACAGAATGTCAGAATTAGCATAAACAAAGACTTACCTAGTCCTACTGCGCATAGAACTCATGGGGTCATTTTAGTAAGCACAAAAGAAATCATTAAAAAATAATCGTAAAAAGTGATTATTTTAGTGAAAAGTGAAAGGGTGAAACTTCAATTAAAGGGGAAAATAAAAGCAAAGTGGGCATTATTAGCTAAACAGAAAACTCACTACCAAGGGGATCACTCTTACAAGACAGGAAATTCCCGCATCAAACAAAACTCAGAATTTGAAAAAACCAAAAATTCGGAATTTAAAATTGGGTGAAATACACCCTTCAAAGAGGGGTGTAAAAAAAGTTTTATTTCAAAGGGAGAGTAAAGGGATGTAAAATATTGTCTATGATTAATGATTTTGCTAAAATTCTAAAAAAAGAAAAATTGTTTAAAAGTGATTTTCTGACTTTTCATTAGCTGTTTATTGTCTTTACAGGTTTATACAGTGCCACCCTTAAAATTTTAGGGGATTTTAAAAGGGGCCGTTTGGGAAAAAAGGGACGTTTTATGGGAACGCCCCCGGGGGGGGCGGGCGGTTCCCGGGCGGCGTCCAAAATTTTTTCCCCGGGGCCCTATCCCCCTACATTTTTTTGGAAGGGGTTTTAATTTAAAAATTTCAAAAAAAATTTTTCACCACTTTTGAGGAGCAGATGTCGCGCACATGAACCCGGTCTCTAGGGCCCAAAAGGGCAAGGTCACACCCTTTGAGCTCAAATTTAAAAAAGCTTGTCCCGGAAACAAAAAATTCCCCAGGGGATAGAAGGGGGTTTCAATTTTTACTTGGGAAAAAAATGTTTTAAACCCTTGTGAAAGGGGGGATGTCGCGGGGCAAGATTCAGGTCCTTGCGGGGGAAGGTTTAAGGGGCACACATAGAGGTTTAAAGTTCAGATTAAAAAAATGAAAAATGGGGTATTAATGGGGCCTTTTAAATCATCATTATACCCCCACAAACGAAGTTTAGGGGGGTATATAGGAGTCAGCTTGTCGGTTGGTCGGTCGGTCGGTCCGTCGGTCGGTCCACATCATGGTTTCCAGACGATAACTAGAGTTTGGAGTGAGGTATTGTAATCAAACTTGGTATATATAGCAAACCTTATGTGGAAACCCCGGTTGGTATTGCATTTGGACCCCCTGGGGCCAAGGTCAAGGTCACCGTTACTAAAAATAGAAAAATGGTTTCCGGACAATAACTAAAGTTAGGAATGAGATATTGTAATCAAACTTGGTATATAGCAAGCTGATATGAAGACCCTGATTGGTATTGCATCTGGACCCCCTGGGGCCAAGGTCAAGGTCACCGATACTAAAAATAGAAAAATGGTTTCCGGACAATAACTAAAGTTAGGAATGAGATATTGTAATCAAACTTGGTATATAGAAAGCTTATATGAAGACCCCGGTTGGTATTGCATCTGGACCCCCTGGGGCCAAGGTCAAGGTCACCGTTACTAAAAATAGAAAAATAGTTTCCGGACAATAACTAAAGTTAGGAATGAGATATTGTAATCAAACTTGGTATATAGAAAGCTTATATGAAAACCCTGGTTGGTATTGCATCTGGACCCCCTGGGGCCAAGGTCAAGGTCACCGTTACTAAAAATAGAACAATTGTTTCTGGACAATAACTAAAGTTAGGAATGAAATATTGTAATCAAACTTGGTGTATATCAAGCTCATATGAAGACACGGTTGGTATTGCATCTGGACCCCCTGGGGCCAAGGTCAAGGTCACCGATACTAAAAATAGAAAAATGGTTTCCGGACAATAACTAAAGTTAGGAATGAGATATTGTAATCAAACTTGGTATATAGCAAGCTTATATGAAGACCCCGGTTGGTATTGCATCTGGACCCCCTGGGGCCAAGGTCAAGGTCACAGTTACTGAAAATAAAAAATGGTTTTCGGACAATAACTAAAGTTAGGAATGAGATATTGTAATCATGAAGACCCCGGTTGGTATTGCATCTGGACCCCCCTTGGGCCAAGGTCAAGGTCACCGTTACTAAAAATAGAAAAATGGTTTCCGGACAATAACTAAAGTTAGGAATGAGATATTGTAATCAAACTTGGTGTTTAGCAAGCTTACATGAAGACCGCGCTTGGTATTGCATTTGGACTCCCTGGGTTCAAGGTCACAGTTACTAAAAATAGAAAAAGGGTTTCCAGACAATTACTAGGGTTAGGAATGAGATATTGTTATCAAACTTGGTGTATAGCAAGCTTATATCAAGATCAAGATAGTTGGGATTGCAATAAATTGAAATTTTATTTACTGTAGGTTTATTTCAAATTTTTCTTCAGACAACTTATTTTTCAAAAGTCAAAGTTGCTGGTGGGGGTATTAATCACCTTCAGTGATAGGTCTAGTTTATTGAGGGATTGTAACACAAATGGTCATTATCAAGACTATGGCTGTGATACATATAATTTAGGTCAATATATACAAGGTCAAGGTCACTAAAGATGATGAAATATCCAGATTTTGTCCGGAGCATATCTCCTACATGTATGGAGGGATTTTAATGAAACTTCATAGAAATGTTCACCACTATGAGGAGCAGTGTCGCGCACATGAACCAGGTCTCTAGGTCAAAGGTCAAGGTCACACTTAGAGCTCATTGAAAAATGCTTGTCCGGAGTAAAACTTCCACATGTATAGAGGGATTTCAATATTACTTGGCACAAATGTTCACCATTGTGAGGCGGAGTGTCGCGCGCAAGATTCAGGTCCTTGCGGCCAAGGTCAAGGTCACACATAGAGGTCAAAGTTCAGATAAAAATATGGTGATGTGTATATGGACCATTTAGTCATCATTTATTGAGGGATTGTAACACAAATGGTCATTATCAAGACTATGGCTGTGATACATATAATTTAGGTCAATATATACAAGGTCAAGGTCACTAAAGATGATGAAATAACCAGATTTTGTCCGGAGCATATCTCCTACACGCATGGAGGGATTTTAATGAAATTTCATAGAAATGTTCACCATTATGAGAAGCCATGTCACGCACATGAACTAGGTCTCTAGGTCAAAGGTCAAGGTCACACTTAGAGCTCATTGAAAAATGCTTGTCCGGAGCAAAACTTCCACATGCATAGAGGGATTTCAATATAACTTGGCACAAATGTTCACCATTGTGAGGCGGAGTGTCGCGCACAAAATTCAGGTCCCTGCAGCCAAGGTCAAGGCCACACATAGAGGTCAAAGTTTAGATAAAAATATGAAGATGTGTATAGGGACGATTTAATCATCATTTATTGAGGGATTGTAACACAAATGGTCATTATCATGACTACGGCTATGACACATGTACTTTAGGTCAATATATGCAAGGTCAAGGTCACTAAAGATGGTGAAATATCCAGATTTTGTCTGGAGCATATCTCCTACATGTATGGAAGAATTTTTATAAAACTTTATGGAAATGTTCACCACCATGATATGTATTGCTCCATGCATGATCCAGGTCTCCAGGTCAAAGGTCAAGGTCACACTTAGAGCTCATTGAAAAACGCTTGTCCGGAGCAAAACTTCTACATTCATAGGGGGATTTCAATATATCTTGGCACAAATGTTCACCATTGTGAGGCTGAGTGTTGCACGCAAAATTCAGATCCCTGCGACCAAAGTCAAGGTTACACATAGAGGTCAAATTCAGATAAAAATTTGAAGATGTGTATAGGGACCATTTAGTCATCATTTATTGATGGATTGTAGCACAAATGGTAACTATCATGACTACAGGTGTGACACATTTAATTTAGGTTAATATTTGCAAGGTCAAGGTCACTGGAGATGATTAAATATCCAGATGTTGTCCGGAGCATATTTTCTACATGCATGGAGGAATTTTAATGTTACTTTATAGAATTGTTCACCACCATGAGACGTAGTGCCCTGCACATGAACCAAGTCTCTAGGTCAAAGGTGAAGGTCACAGAGCTCATAGCAAAACGCTTGTCTGGAGCAAAACTTCTACATGCATAGAGGGATTTCAATATAATTTGGCACAAATGTTCATCATTGTGAGGCTGAGTGCCGTGCATTATTCAGGTCCCTGCGATCAAGGTCAAGGTCACACATCCTGTGCATATCTTCCCTACTGATTTGTTTTTTAAGTTCATTTAACAACACAGTGCCAAGGATAAAAACTTGCTTGCTAGATAACACTTATCCATAATGCCCCCATCTCCATCTAAAGCTTTCGTAAACGGGCGTATTTTGTGACTATGGCACCCTTGTTGTACTTGGTTTGCGAATTGATTATACCTCATGAGGGCTTAGCCCATGCATGGCCATTCAGAAATCCCTAGGTACATACAAAAATGGAAGTATTAATAAATGGTTTATCACAAAAGTTTGCATAATACTTCTATGAAAAGAAAACAAATGGTAATAGCGATTTTATATCATTTTGTAGATTCCACACATTTCCAAATTACATGCCAAAATTTATTTATTTAATAATACATGTATGGGTTCACAAATAACAGATATTTAAAATTGTGCAGCTTAGAGGTAGCAGTGCAAGTCACAAGGTAATTTTTACCATGTCATTTCAATGACAATTTGATCCCTTGAAATTCTCACTCAACATGCAGGCTTTATTACCATTGTCATATCATTCTTGTTGACTTCTGTTCACATTCCAAAAATGTCTGTCAATATTCTGAGTGTAGAGATTTTACTTACACCTATTCTGTCTGATATGCCCATCAGTCCCATTCTAGTAAATCTTTAACTGAAAATGCTTCTATGACTTAGTGTTTGTCTCTCTGCTCACAAATCACCTGTAAATCTTCTTTCCACTTTTGAGGTGTAAAATATTTCGATAGTAAAAATTTAATACAAAATTGATGTTTTCTCAAAAATGATAAAACATGTGCTATATTTTTCTTGATGGAACTTTTATGCAAACTTTTGAGACAACCTTTGTATATAATTGAGATTTACAAGTAAGATAGAAAAAGGATAGGGTATGAATATGAAAATTTACTTGTTTAAAATGTGTATAATTTTCAGACAATGGTTCAATGGTTTTCTGATTTTAATGATGAGCAGAAGAATCTGGTCCTAAAAGAACTATTAGTAAGTATTTGATAAGTACTACTTAAATCATAATTATTAGCTCACCTTGCACAAAGTGCAGGTGAGCTTTTAGGATGGCCAACCAAATGGCGTCCGTCGTCCGTCCACATTTTAAATATTCTAAGGACATCTTCTATGATACCGCAAGGCCAATGTTAATGAAACTTGGCAGGAATACTCTTTGTATGAAGCTCTATCAAGATTGTTCAAAGAATTCCATTTCATACAGAACTCTGGTTGCCATGGCAACCGAAAGAAAAATCTTTAAATATCTTCTTTTAAAGAACCGTAAGAGCTAGAGCTTAGATATTTGGCATGAAACATCTTCTAATGACTGTCTACCAAGTTTGTTCAAATAAAAGCCCTAGGGTCAAAATTGGCCCCGCCCCAGGGGGTCATTGATTTTCCCTATATGCATATAGTAAAAACTTAAAAAATCTTCTTTTAAAGAACCCAAAGAGCTAGAGCTAAGATATTTGGCATGAAACATCTTCTAGTGAGTGTCTACCAAGTTTGTTCAAATAAAAGCCCTGGGGTCAAAATTGGCCCCGGTCCGGGGGGTCATTGATTTTCCCTATATGCATATAGTAAAAACTTAAAAAATCTTCTTTTAAAGAACTGTAAAAGCTAGAGCTTAGATATTTGGCATGAAACATCTTCTAGTGAATGTCTACCAAGTTTGTTCAAATAAAAACCCTGGGGTCAAAATTGGCCCCGCCCCAGGGGGTCATTGATTTTCCCTATATGCATATAGTAAAAACTTAAAAAATCTTCTTTTAAAGAACCCAAAGAGCTAGAGCTAAGATATTTGGCATGAAATATCTTCTAGTGAGTGTCTACCAAGTTTGTTCAAATAAAAGCCCTGGGGTCAAAATTGGCCCCACCCCAGGGGGTCATTGATTTTCCCTATATGCATATAGTAAAAACTTAAAAAATCTTCTTTTAAAGAACCGTAAGAGCTAGAGCTAAGATATTTGGCATGAAACATCTTCTAGTGAATGTCTACCAAGTTTGTTCAAATAAAAGCCCTGGGGTCAAAATTGGCCCCGTCCCAGGGGGTCATAGATTTTCCCTATATGCATATAGTAAAAACTTAAAAAATCTTCTTTTAAAGAACCCAAAGAGCTAGAGCTAAGATATTTAGCATGAAACATCTTCTAATGAGTGTCTATCAAGTTTGTTCAAATAAAAGCCCTGGGGTCAAAATTGGCCCCGCCCCAGGTGTGTCACTGTTTTTAACTAAATGTGTAAAGAAATAACTTGACCAGCTAGACCTTAGATGTTTAGCATGAAACATCTTCTAATGGGTGTCTACCAAGTTTGTTCAAATAAAAGCCCTGGGGTTTAAACTGGCCCCACTTCAGGGGCCTATATACAGGTGAGCGACTTCAGGGCCATCATGGCCCTCTTGTTTTATATTTATGCCCCTTTTTCGACTTAGACATTTTTGGTTAAGTTTTTGTGTTTAAGCTGGTATCTCTATAACTACTGAGGGGTTTATGCTTTTTTTGTGACAATTTTATGCATTCGTTATAATCAAGCGGTGATTTACTTGATAAAACATCTTAATAACAAGCCTTTGTACCTTTTCGGGACAATTTTATGTATTCTTATAGGTAAGTATTATTATATACTCAATGAAACACCCTTGTGACAACTTTTCAAATTGTTGAGTGTTGCTGTCCTTGGACTGCTCTTGTTATCATTTGTTGTTGTTTAAAGCTTTATATATACAAATTATTTCTACTTTAAGCATATCTAAATATCTACATTAGACATATTGTGGCAACATATAAAACATGTTCTGGACAAGTGTAATGAATGGATTCTTTTTCCATTTTAAAGATTATTTTTTATTTATTTTAACAAATTTTGCATTCAGGTGTATATTGCACCGCCTATACTGTGATCTTTAAATTTGTTCAGTTGAATTCCAGATAATTTTGTTTGTATCATAACATAGTTCATCATACTATAAGATAACCAGACAAGTAATTTCAAAATTATTGTCAACCCTCTGATCTAAAAACCTGCAATTTCACTTTGTCCTCATACAATTAATGCTAAATTTGTGCAAAAATTATTTTATAGATTGGTTGTGAGCTTCCTCAGTTGCATTTATTATCAGTGAAGATGGAGGCGAATTTACATCATGGTTGTCCACCTAATTGTCAAGATCTAATCACATGGTTGCCAACAAATCAGGCCACTCGTATACTTTCCTACATGGATCCAGGTACTCATTCATTCTTTATCTTCAAAACTGAAAATGTTAATGCAGTAAAAACTCACTTAACCAGTCATGGTCGACACTGGAAAAAAAAGTCCTGGATTAGCGAGGATTCCACTTTACTGATGATTTATGGAATGGATGTTCTTAATTGACTTAGTTAATAAAGACTGGGGAGAGGGTAAATAAAAAAATTGTACTTGAATCCATACTTTTATTAGTTGATATAAATGTTTAATTCATGGCGATTGTAAAAAAGTGAAGTTAAAGATAATAATGACATTTATTTTAAAAAGTCAAGAATGACTTATGATTTGTATACAATTGAAATTAGATAGCCTCTCAAATCCTATTTAATAAAAGGTGTCTTAAAAAAGAAAATCGCCGAAAACTAAAATGTAATTGCTTTCAATTGCATTATCTTTTGCAACAAACAAATTATTCTTTCTGTTCAAGAATGTAATTGTCATGCAGTCTTAATTCCAGTAACTCAAATTAGCGTAATCTGTAATCAAATGATTTTGCTGTCTTAAATCAAGCAAACCCCTTTCATTTTTCATAGGTGCAATTTATCATGGAGGCCTTACATTAAAAAGAAGTTTTGTTCTGTTTTGTGTACTTCAATGTATTTTTCCTTGCGATCTATTACAATAAAACAATGTTTTAACAAATATTTTGTGTCTTTTAAATAACCGATAACAATAACAAGTGTTTATTTTGTTAATTATTTCAGTAAGTTTATGTCATGCTGCTCAGGTGTGTAAAGTCTGGTACCAGTTGTCTGATGAACCATCACTATGGAGACGTTTCTGTTGTCAACCAAAATGGCGGCTTTGCAAAGCTGCTGAACATAAGCAAGTGATAAGTCATATGTCACATGGAAGTATACAGGTATTTTATTATTCCATTACATGAACATAAGTTTACATACGTGACATAACTAGCTTAATCTGACATTTTAAATTAGAATTTGATATTTGTTATGCATTAAGCACTTGTCCAAAGCATATCTTCTTCTTGTATGGAGGAATTTAATTCAATGAGAGATTGTGTTGCATGCATGAACTACGTCACTTGGTCAAAGGTCATGGTCAAGGGAATAATGCTAGTTTGAAGCAAAACTTCTGCAAGCAATAAGGAACTTTTTATATAACTTTGCATAGATATAAACAACTGTGAAGCTGTAGAAAATTGAAGTCCTTGCTGCCCATGTCAAGATTAAAGGTCAGATAAAAATATGAAGGTCACCATGATGAAATGTCCAGATTTTGTACCAAGCATATTTTCTACTTACATCTATGAATTTTAGTATAATCAGCTTTTGATTTGATTGCTGAATGTGATAATATCTTGTCTGAGTCACAAGTCAGTTTACATGTTTCTGACCTACCTGCACACCTCACAGTTTACCCAGACTATATATTATTAAAGGGATACTCAGGCAAATTTATGACAAAAATATCAAAATTATCTGATGTACTCAAATCACGCTAAAATGACATTTGTAAAAGTCCAAGCATGAACTTCTGTATAAATTCTATATATTTTGGGTTTGAAGCATAAATATATCTATATGTGTTGAACGAAATTTAGACGCCAACAGAATCACTGAGTAGTTTTAAAACTAGTCATGTGACTTGAACAAACCCTGAAAGTTACAATAAGTATATAATTGATTGAAACAAGTCTGAGTCATTCACTTGTCATGTTCTTTAACGTTTCAAGAGTTCACTTTGACAACTATTGTGAAATCTTAACACTCTAACCTTACCCGCATGGGTCAAGTTAGGAAACCACCATTTTATTCTTTTTAAGGAAAAAAGTTTTGTTCCTGTGACTGCCTAGTGTATTCATTTTGAGGACATTTACAGATTAATGAATGAAAAATTCAAAACAAAGAAATGAAAATTTTGCCTGTGTCTATCTTTAAACTGAACTTTGTTATGCACTACATGTATACTGTTGTCTCGTACATATTCTTATAATAGTTTTAATGAATGTGTTGTTTATAGTGGAAGAAAGTTTTTGCAGAGCGATTCAGACTACGTAACAACTGGTTAAAGGGTAGGTGTACAGTTCGAACATTTGAAGGTCATTCACAGGGTATCTCATGTGTACAGTTCGATGATACTAGGATAGTCAGTGGCTCATCAGATAAAACTATCAAGGTAATCTAATGTCTTATCATGCTAATATAAAACATTTAATAATTGTAAGTTATTATCCAAGACCCATAAATTTGGTATTGAATTTGAATAATCCCTTGAAGCTTAGCAGTGGGGGATTAAAGGATTTGCCTCTGTCTGTCTGTCCATCCATAACATTTTAATTGATCACAACAACCAAGTCCCTACTACTAAGGTCAGGAGCATTTTTAGGCCAAATATAAAAATTCCACATTTTGTGTCCACATCTAAAACTTCTAAACTATTTTTTTTACTGACCTGACACAAATTATCACCACCATGACATGATGTGATGAACCAGCTCACAACCCTCAAGGTCATGGTCATTCTTAACAGTTAAATGTAAAGAAACATGCTTTTTTTGTCTGCTATATCACTTTTAAACTGGTGATTATTTAAAAAATGTTTAATTCCTTGGCAATCACCAGTATGAGAAGTTATAGTAATGCCCTTGTTATATTCCTTTGTTCATCCATCTGAATGATTTCATGTCTGTTAAAAATCTTTCTGAACTTCTGAAAAGCAGGGATTGTGTAATTGTAATCAGTAATCGTAAGTGATGGTAATCAAATACATTTTGTCAAGTAATCGACAGGATATCAGTAATTGAAATCATTTTAAATTACATGTAATCATTATTTAATTAATTACCACCATCTTTATAGATTCAGCATTGTTTCAATATTAAGTGCTTAGACTAGACCAATTACACTTTCCCTGTGTAAAGTATGTGTTTCTGGATATTTTAACATTGTTTCATTTTCACAAACAATAACCACATTGGTCAGATTTACTTTATTACAGAATTAAAGAAATCCATGTAAATTCATGTTCAAGAAGTTTCACAGTAGGAGGGAAAAGGGGATTTAATCAGTTATATAAATATATCCAAATGTGAAAGGTCATTTGTTCTTCCCATGTGCCTGCTCATGTATGAAATCATTCGTGGGGGCTCCTTTGTTTATGCTTTTCAGTCAAGTTGGAAATTATATCGTCTTGGTGACTTAAACCCCAAAAAAATGTTTTAATAACATGTAAATGGTTTTCAAGACAAAGCTATAAATATGTTTGTAAAAATAAAGAAGTTATTTTTCAAGGTATGGAATATTCGTACAAATGCCCAGTGGTCAGTTCAGACTCTTGTTGGTCATTCAGGAACAGTGAGATGTTTACACCTTGAAGGCAACAGGCTGGTCAGCGGCTCAACAGATTGTATGATAAAGGTAAGTTTTAGCTCAACAAATTTTATTCAAACTTGACAGGAAGGATTGTCATTATGTCTACTAGTACTTATCATAAAGAATTTGATCTTAACTGATTATATGACCTGAACCTTCAAAATTAACTCTTTAAAGTGGCTATAACTTTTTAAATAATGGACGTTTTTTATTTATATGTGCACATAACAACCCTTCTGACAATAGTAGGTCAGACAAATTTGTAGTTAATTTATTCATTTTTTCTTAAATAGTCATAGATTTGTTATTATGGATGTATTCAATTCATATATGACAAAATAACATCTTGAACAACTAAAGTTTGAGCTTCATTGTCAACTTATTAAATTTTGGGGAAATTGGCCATAACTTTTAAATGAACTTGACCTTGACCTTTATTTGACCATGACATTTAAGGTCAAATTAGTGAATTGTCATTTTGTTACAAATTTTATTCATTATTGGACAAATGAATACTTTTGCCAAAACTGACATGATGAGAACTTGATCTTTAAATGACTTTGACGGTCAATGTCAAGTTATTAATTTTTGCTTAAATAATCAGAACTTTATAATTTATTATTGGATTGAAGGCAAACTTTGGCATGACAAAACCTACATGATGAATAATTTAGATATGGCCTTGACTTTTGAATAACCTTTATATGTCATATTGTTTGTTATATACTTACAGATTAGATTCATACTTGGAGTAGTCTCAGTATTTGATCAAATTTATACACATTAAATTTTATGCAAGAAAACTGGTAATAAGTCTTGTTACTGGGTTAAATAAAGCTTACCATTTAATGACCAGTCAGGTCAAACATTAATGCTTAATTGCCATATCAATATCAGTTTATGTTATACTGGCCATGGTTCAAAAACATAAAGTTCTACGCAAGGAATAACAAAAGCATGCAATTTAGACTGAACTTTATTCTCCAATATGGTGGTGTGCAGCTTTAAATGGGAGCACTGTTAAATGTTTGAATTATGACTTAAATATATAGTTAACATATTATACAGGCAGGTCGGTGTTACTCTTTACTGTTGGAAGTAATTCTGATAGTAGATCAATCTAGAAACTTGCAAATCTAATAATTAACATTTATTGATAATTTTAAAGTAAATTTATGACAAAAATTTATTGAGCTAAATGCTAAAAATAACTATAATATATTTTATATGTTTTAAAGGTATGGGATCTGTCAACACAAGAGAGTTGGTCAAGCATTGCTTGTAAAGTCACCATGACTGGACATTCGGACACTGTAAGGTGCTTACAGGTAATCTGTTTTAAATTTTGGAGATTATTAGTAATATTTCCTGCTAATGTAGTGACAATATTTCAATTATATCCCCACTACACATAGTTTGTGTGGGGGATATATAGGAATCACTTTGTCCCAGGTGTTCTGTCCCTATTGTTTTTAGCTCAACATTTTTTTTTTGAAGGAAAAAAAGTTATTGTCATAGTCATGTTGGCATTGCGATCCCTGTTCCCTGGCACGTTGCTGTCCACAGACCTTAACATTGATTACAACTTTTTTTATTTCTCGGTGTATTGTCTTCATACAAGGCCACAGCAACCCTTGAGACAAGATCTTTAAGTACACCAGACCAAGCCTGTATGTTGGATAATTGACAGTGAATGTCAGATTATTAAAATTTGCTTAAATTGTCATAACTTTGTAATTTATTTACAGATTTGATTCATACAAAAAACACACAGGACAAAACCCACATGTTGAATTATTCTGATATGATATTGATCGTCACAATAAAACTATTGAAATTTGCTTAAATTGTAATGACTTTGTTATTTTTTTACAGATTTGATTTATACTTGAACAAATGAACACTTATGACAGAACCAACATGTTGAATTATTCTGATATGAAAATGTCCTTTATTTGACCTTGACCTCTAAAGTCAAATTTTGTTATTTCTGTACAGGTTTGATTGATACTTGGATAAAAGTACACAAAACCAACATGTTGAATTATTTAAATACCTTTAAATTACTAACCATTCAGGTCAAATTATTGCAACTTGCTTTAATTTTCATAACTTAGTTAATTACTGATGGATTTGATTCATAATTGGACAAAAGAACACTAGTAAGAAAACTTTACAGTTCTGTGTTCACAATACAATAAGATGGTCTATTTCTTTTTCAGGTTGATGATATGAAAGTTATAAGTGGTTCATATGACAAAACATTAAAGATTTGGGACCTTCCTACGGGTAGATGTAAAATGACTCTAAGGTCAGTTTTTGAGCTATGCCATGAGAAATGTGCCTTCACATATGCTTTAAATTGATTGACTTTACAACTTGAATTTAATGACCAGCATTTTGGTTTCATTAAAATTTAGTGTGTTAAATATACATTGTACTATGATCTACGTATAGTTATAATACAGTGAGCTCCACTTTTAACAATGATAATAGGCATTGTGTGACAAACAGGTATATAGGAGTATGCTTGTTGGTCGGTCAGTCCCTTTCATGGTTTCCAGATGATAACTAGAGTTTGAAATGAGTTATTGGAATCAAACTTGGTATATAGCAACTTTATTTGGAAAACTAGGTTGATGTTGCTGTGGACCGCCTTGGGTCAAGGTTACAAAAAATGCTTAAATCATTATAGCACAAAATGGCTGTTTGCAAGCTAAATATAGAAACAACATCTCCATTAAATGATGATTTTCTGATGAAACTCAGCCGGAATGGCCTATCATGAACTCTTATTCATATAAACCATATCGTAAAGTTAGCAATTAAGGACTGTTATATCCCTGTTGTTTTGTTTTGTAGGGGTCACCAGGCAGCTGTATTATGTGTTCATTTTAATGATACAAAGGTTGTGTCAGGATCCTGTGATAAAACTATCAAGGTAAGTCTTTAAGTCCTGGCGAAGTTGTAGCATTCTAATCTAAAGGTTAAAGTAAGAGTATATAGAGAATCTTACATGAGTGATTTTTGAGTGTGAGCCTTACTGGTCACAGATAAAAAAGTGAAAATGTGTGTAAGGAAAATTTGGACGTCTTGATTTGAGAAACTATATCAAAACTGAGAGACTCAACAGAGTATTGTAAACATAACCCAGGTCAATATATGCAAGGTCTCATTCAGCACAGAAGCTTATATATGAATATTTTGTCCTGACTGTATCTTATGCATGCACTGAGGGATCTGAGTATTCCGTGACACAAATATACACCATCATGAGACGTAGTGGTGCACACAAGCCAGTTTTATATGTAATTGATCAAGATCACACTTTAATGTCTTAGAAAAACACTTGTCTATAGTTAAACTTCTACTTGGCACAAATGGTGCAAAATCCAGGTCGTTAGCCAAGGTCACATGCAGAGGTCAAAGGTCAGATAATAAATTGATAATGTTAGTATTGATCATGTAGTCATCATGAGTCAGTGGATTTTAATGTAAATACTAAGAGACAGAGCATTTGTGACAGCATATTTTGTGACCATTAAGCCCTTTTGTTCTTAAATATCTTTTGTCCTTATCAGATATTAACTTGAAATATGAAGGGACACAAGAGTGCACTGTTGCTTTTATAACCCCTTCATTGCATTTAAATATACCCTACTCATCTGTGTGCTGGTGTCTGCATTAGCATAACACTTTGGTTAAAGTTTTACATGCAACTTTTTGTACAACATATTATCTGATCAGTCACTGAAGATATTTACTTACTAATTTGAGGACACTATCTGTTGCCCATAACTCTTGCATGAGTTTGACTTAATTATGGCCATTCATGGATGTAGAATATTCATGGCTAAAGTTTTGGGTGCAACATCAGTTCTCAAAATAACTGAAGGTTTTCACTTGAACTTAATACATGCCTTCATGATCATAATTTGGGGTTACTATCCAAGGCTTATAACTCAAACATGGATTTTGACAGAATTATCGCTGTTTGTTAACTTACAAAAGTCAATCTTCAAAACTACTGAAGGTATTTACTTGAAACTGCATACCTGTCTTCAATGTCAGAATATGAGGTCAGTATCAAGGGCTCTTGACATGGATATAAACAGATTTTCACATAAAATTCATTATTAAAGTAAATGTTCAAAACAACAGAAGGATATTGAATGACATTCAGCCCATTGTGAACATAAAAGTCTTTGGTCAATATTCAAGACTTCTAACTATGTCATGTAGTTTCTTGAAATTATCATACACTTATTGTTATAAATGTCCCCACCCTTGTTGACACCGTATCATAATAATAATTCATATAAAACATGTTCTGGACAAGTGTGATGAAGGGGTCTCTTCTTATATTTAAAGATTACTTAAGCAAATTTGCATTAAGGCATATAATGTCCCGTCTTTGTGGTGCTGTTGTTGTAGGTTTCCTCGCTTAATAATGCTCTGAGGTACATCATTCTAATAAGCTTTAATCAAGGGATTTGTTTTCATTTGGCATGGGATATCAGTTTTACAAATTAGCTTGTTGAATTTATTTTCATGACTGGAGGTATCAACTTGAAACTCTATAGCATACCACAATGAGGATAAGAGCAATGCTCAGGAACCATGTCATTCTTATTCATTTGAAATTTGTCTTCTGGTTCAAAGTTGTATGTCAGTGGCCAAAATCGATATATGTTTACTGTTTTATTCACTTTTGTGATAATTCTTTTAAGTGTTTTGCTGTGTAATTTTATAAGCATTAAGTATAATAGAGTGCTATTGAAACTTGTATTACAGGTGTGGAATTACCATGGTGCTTGTATAATGACATTAAGTGGTCATCAAGATGCCGTCACATGTCTTCAATTTGATGCCACAAGGATCATCAGTGGTTCACTTGATTGTAACCTTAAGTTCTGGGATATACATTCTGGAGAATGTATCAACACTATAGACTGGAAGGCTGCTGAAGGACATACTGGTGTTGTAAGGTGCTTGCAGGCTGACAGCTGGCGCCTTGTTAGTGCTGCTGATGATAAAACCATAAAGGTTTGTTCATGTTAGATTATAATAAATGTAAGCCATTGATGAAAGATATTGTATCCAATGCATGAGATCTAGAATGGCATGATTTGATATTTTAAGCCTTTATGTTATCAATGGCATATTGATTTTATTGTATAATTATGAAGTGTAGCTTAACCAAAGTAAATATATGGAAACCATTACCTGCAGAGAAAAAAAGGTGTAACCTCTCTGAATACTTGTGGTACAAATACTTTTCTGAATACTTGTGGTACAAAAACTGAGTCTATAGTATTCTAAGATGATGTTCAAAGGGAGGCATATAGTTTTTATATGCCCTAAACTTTGGGAGGTATTATGGTATGGGGTTGTTCATCTGTTCATCTTTCTTGTATACAATTGGTTTCCGCAGGATAACTTTTGAAAGATTTCAATGATTGTGTTTTTAGCTCACCTGTCACAAAGTGACAGGGTGAGCTTTTGTGATCGCTTTTCGTCCGGCGTCCGTCCGTCGTCCGTCGTCTGTCCGTCGTCCGTCGTCCGTAAACTTTTACTTTAAATGACATCTCCTCATAAACCACTAGGCCAATTTCATCCAAACTTCACAGGAATGTTCCTTTGGTGGTCACCTTTAAAAATTGTTCAAAGAATTTAATTCCATGCAGAACTCTGGTTGCCATGGCAACCGAAAGAAAAAACTTTAAATATCTTCTTTTAAAAAACCCTAAAAGCTAGAGCTTAGATATTTGGCATGAAACATCTTCTAGTGAGTGTCTACCAAGTTTGTTCAAATAAAAGCCCTGGGGTCAAAATTGGCCCCGCCCCAGGGGGTCATTGATTTTCCCTATATGCATATAGTAAAAACTTAAAAAATCTTCTTTTAAAAAACCCAAACAGCTACAGCTAAGATATTTAGCATGAAACATGTTCTAATGAGTGTCTACCAAGTTTGTTCAAATAAAAGCCCTGGGGTCAAAATTGGCCCCGCCCCAGGGGGTCATTGATTTTCCCTTTATGCATATAGTAAAAACTTAAAAAATCTTCTTTTAAAGAACTCAAAGAGCTAGAGCTAAGATATTTAGCATCAAACATGTTCTAATAGGTGTCTACCAAGTTTGTTCAAATAAAAGCCCTGGGGTCAAAATTGGCCCCGCCCCGGGGGTCATTGATTTTCCTTATATGTGTATAGCAAAAACTTAAAAAATCTTCTTTTAAAAAACCCAAACAGCTACAGCTAAGATATTTAGTATGAAACATGTTCTAATGATTGTCTACCAAGTTTGTTCAAATAAAAGCCCTGGGGTCAAAATTGGCCCCGCCCCAGGGGGTCATTGATTTTCCCTTTATGCATATAGTAAAAACTTAAAAAATCTTCTTTTAAAGAACTCAAAGAGCTAGAGCTAAGATATTTAGCATCAAACATGTTCTAATAGGTGTCTACCAAGTTTGTTCAAATAAAAGCCCTGGGGTCAAAATTGGCCCCGCCCCGGGGGTCATTGATTTTCCTTATATGTGTATAGCAAAAACTTAAAAAATCTTCTTTGAAAAAACCCAAATAGCTAGAGTTAAGATATTAAGCATGAAACATCTTCTAGTGAGTGTCTACAAAGTTTGTTCAAATAAAAGCCCTGGGGTCAAAATTGGCCCCGCCCCGGGGGTCTTGATTTTCCTTATATTTGTATAGCAAAAACTTAAAAATCTTTTTTGAAATAACCCAAATAGCTAGAGTTTAGATATTAAGCATGAAACATCTTCTAGTAAGTGTCTACAAAGTTTGTTCAAATAAAAGCCCTGGGGTCAAAACTGGCCCTGCCCCAGGGGTGTCATTGTTTTTAACTATATGTGAATAGTAAAAACTTAAAAAAAATCTTCTTTTAAAAAGCCCAATGAGCTAGAGCTTAGATAATTAGCATGAAACATCTTCTTATGGGTGTCTACCAAGTTTGTTCAAATAAAAGCCTTGGGGTCAAAATTGGCCCCGCCCCAGGGGGTCATTGATTTTCCCTATATGCACATAGTAAAAACTTAAAAAATCTTCTTTTAAAGAACTCAAAGAGCTAAAGCTAAGATATTTAGCATCAAACATGTTCTAATAGGTGTCTACCAAGTTTGTTCAAATAAAAGCCCTGGGGTCAAAATTGGCCCCGCCCCAGGGGGTCATTGATTTTCCTTATATGTATATAGCAGAAACTTAAAAAATCTTCTTTGAAAAAACCCAAATAGCTAGAGTTTAGATATTAAGCATGACACATCTTCTAGTGAGTGTCTACAAAGTTTGTTCAAATAAAAGCCCTGGGGTCAAAATTGGCCCCGCTCCGGGGGTCATTGATTTTCCTTATATGTGTATAGCAAAAACTTAAAATCTTCTTTGAATAAACCCAAATAGCTAGAGTTTAGATATTAAGCATGACACATCTTCTAGTAAGTGTCAACAAAGTTTGTTCAAATAAAAGTCCTGGGGTCAAAACTGGCCCCACCCCAGGGGTGTCATTGTTTTATACTATATGTGTATAGTAAAAACTTTAAAAAATCTTCTTTTAAAAAGCCCAATGAGCTAGAGCTTAGATGTTTAGCATGAAACGCATGAAACATCTTCTTATGGGTGTGGGGGGGGGGCTATATACCTATATACAGGTGAGCGACCTCAGGGCCATCATGGCCCTCTTGTTACTTGTTATATAAGTATTTATTTGATACCAAAACACTGGTAAAGTTCAATTTTCACAGCAATTAACTCATTATTGATAAATTTATGTCCTGATTAAGCCAATTTTCTTTGAAAATTATTTGTTTCCACAGGATAGCTTTTGAAGGGTTACAATGATTGTGTTTATATTTTGGCATGTATGTTACATCAAAATACAGATTAATGTTGAGTTTTGCTCCAATCAACTTCTTTTTTGAAAGAGATAAGGCCCCTTTAAAGCATTTTTTTTTGTAAAATTATTGGTTTCTGCAGTATGACTTCCGAAGGATTTACCACAAAAGTATATTTTTGTTCGCAAAACCACCTTTGGAATTTGCCATAGGAAGTAACATGGAAATTAAAAGCATTTACAAAAAGTACAACAAGCACTTTTATTCACATGATAATATACTTGTTTCATGTATAGACTTTATTCCTAAAAAATAAGTAAACATGTGTGTTATTCTCTAATTAGCAAAGCATTGCACTGACAGTGTCTAACCAAAGTCTTAAGAGTTTCACTGCTATTTAAAAAACACAACATAAGCTACATTTGATAGCCTTAAAAACTCTATTTTATCTCATTTTTACTGGTATTAAATCAATCAGAATTGATAAAATTTATGATAATAGGTTATGATTAGGATGTTTTGAAAAGACAACTTTGTCATTTTGTTTAAATGGTCTGAATACGAATGAAAATCAAAACAAAATTGATTTAACATGTAACTGTGGGGACATTAATGGTGTTGGCATCTATGTGGTATGAACACATTTTTTATTTGTATTAAAAATAAATATATTATATATTGATACAGGTTTGGAATCTAGAGACTGGTAAACGTCTGGTTACATTGAGGAATCACACAGATGGCGTTACCTGTCTACAGTTCAATGATTTCATCATAGTTTCTGGTTCATATGACAAAACTGTCAAACTCTGGGATTTTAGCTCTTGTTAAAGAGATGTGCTGTGATTGCTTACAGATTGCATATACTGTTCGTAACTCTAGGATCTCGCTGACAAAATATGTCAATTATGAATATTTAGCGCAAGTTTATTTGTTGGAGAATTTTTGCAATTTGGTACAAAAATGTGTCATTTAATGGTTGGTGCAATTTTGTTTGAACAGTTTAGGTGAAAAGTTGTAGTTTTTTCAAATTTATTATTAACTGTAGAATCAAACACAAACTCTATATTTTCTGTTGGTTTTTGTGCCCCCCGCCATATAGTAATTGAACCGTCTGTCCATACCTTTGTCTGTCCACACTACCCAGTAGGATTGTAAACAGAATGAAAGATTCATTAATAACAAAAGGTATGGTCCCTTATTCCATTGCAGGACATGTCTGTCTGTCATTTTTCCATACAATAAATTTTTATACTTGCAGGTACAGCCTTTATTTATTGACAGATGTCTATTATAAATCAAACATTTTGGTAGGAACATAATTTGAGAGGTCTTCTATCTTTGGAAGGAGTTAAGTGTCATTGGGTTAAGGTCACCTATGCTAAAAATAGGTTTTTCTACTTCTGCTTATACAGTCTTTATTTATTGACTGCTGTCTTTCATATTTGGTAGGAAGATAATTGGGTGGTCTTCTTTCTTTGAATTGAGTTACATTTTTACACTTTTATTATGCAGCTTTTTTACCAACATCTTTCATATTTGTAAGGAACATACCTTGGATAGTCCTTCAAGTTAGGGTGGAGTTAAGGGTCACTGGTTCAAGGTCAATGTCTTGCATTTGTTTATACTTGATTAACTTTTATTGATAAATTGAATATTTTTCAACTTCATCCAATTACGTGCTACATTAACTACATTTTTCACAATAACAAAAGGTCATGACTCTTGACTGTCAAGTTATATATACATATATAACTCTGTTTACATTTTTATAGCATTTTTTTTCCATCTATAACTGAATGAATAGGTGAACCTTTTTGGAAAATTTGTTACTGACAGAAGTCTAGGCTGTGGGTATTTGTGTTTAGATTTTTATGTATTTATTGTTTTTTATTTTTATGTTTATTTGTGTATGTTAAAGTGCTTATATTTTCATTTCAGAAATGTTCATTACCTACACATAGATTTTTAAATCATCTATTAATTTTCATTACCATAATAGTGAAATAATGATTGGTTTTACCTATAAATAAAGCCCCCTATTTTTAAACTCTCTGCTGATAATGTAACATGTAACCTGCATTTACTGAAACAAATTTAGCAGAAAACTAATTACATGTATTTATAAGTTAAAATGAAAAGAACTTATTTTATATTAATATATTTTATCACATGGGTATTAAATTTTTTAACTATTTATTTTAGTTGTGCAGATGTATGGAGAGTTTATTATGTAAATGAGATGGGCTTTTTCTTATTTTTAAAACAAATATTTATTAAATTGTTAGAAATGTTGTGCTACTAAAAAAATGGGGGTAAAATGAATTGAATAATTTTTATATACTGGCAGATGTTGTTGTGATTAGGGTTGTGTTTTGAGAATTATTTATAAGAGATAATGGTTGTGAGATTAGGTAGTGATATATATTAAGTTAATACGAGAAAAGTTTTAACAAGAGGATATTGATATGTTTAATATAGATACTGAATGCCCAGCTGTTTTACAGTTACTATTGCCTATATTATTTTTGTAGAATAACTGAAGTTGGCACTTGAGTTAGCTGATGCTGTAATCCTTTAAATTATTTATAGAAATTCTAAAATCAGTTAACACAAGTCCATTACCCACATTTTGCTGGAACATTGTTCACTATCAGTTTACAGAAATATAAGAAAGAAAATGTTTCTTGTTATATATTTTGAAACAAAAAATTGATTTAAAATACAAATATACAAGATGTCAAGAAACATAAAGTAAAAATTCACAGTATAAGAAAATTGTATGTTTTTATTTTAATATACTTTTTTTCGATGTTGGTGGTCTTTAAATTTTTCACCAAAACTTGCCACACATTTTCCTACAAATATTTATTTTTAAGATCACAACTTTGAGAATTTGCACTTTCGTTTATTATGTCAAGGTTTCATTTAACAGATATATATATATATATATACTGATGTCCAAAAAAAGTTCTTGGCGTTTTAGGTTTTGAAAAAAAAATTTGCCTGCTATCAGAAAAATGTAATGGATTGGTTCACTAATTTCATATATGTACGGGTATTGCTTTTGCATTTAAGATGTGCATATATTTATGATAATTTACAATAATACCTGACTTCTTGTTTATTTATAATTTCAATAATTTTGTTTTTGTATTCTCTGTGTTGTGACAATTTTGCTTAATTCTCTAGGATTGTACTTGTTTTACATTAGATATATTGACTATATTTAATAAAAGTTTGAAGTTCAGTAAGCTTCATTCAAGTCTGAAAGAGAGAAGCTTTTCTTAGAGTTAATTCCTTTAGTACACCAGAGCACAATGTGCCCAAGGTAAACCATCGGATTACTTACTGTCTGTTATCTTTTTGTTGTCAAAGGACATACAAGGCAGCTTTTTGTGTCACCTCTACAGTGTAGTGGCGACATACAGGGATCACTTCTCCAACGTCTGTCCGTCACAAAACTTGTCCAGACTACTCCTCAAAAACAACTGGTGCAGTTTTATCCAAACTAAACAGGTATACCAAGTCTAGTTGTACATATCATCAGCATTTTTACAAATGCAATCTTTTTTAGTTTATACAAATTTATTTTAGTTTTATTGTGTTGGAAGCTATAAGCATGTTTGTTCTTGTTACCTACTTATGCAGCAGACTGGAACCATTTATATAACTTTTGTAGTGAACCATCTAACTATCACTCCTGTGACGTTTGGTCAAAATCATTCAAGTGGTTTAGGACAGGCCTCTACATTAGCGGTGGTCAGTTGGTCCGAGACCACCTGATTTCGGCAAGGACCGCCTAATTTTGCAAGCAACTGGTCTGTCAGACCACTTGAATTTTCTGAATGGTGCAAAGGTCATCTGGAACAATGGCGATATACTGTACATAAACTGGTCCTTTGAAACACAGAGTAATGTAAAGAAAATATGGCTGCCAGTGGTAAGAAGACTTGTTTAGTTTAACGTATGAGGACAGATGGCTCATTTAATTTATACTGGCCCAAATCTTAGAGTGATAGAGCATAAATTTCTAATTTTAGTATCTACTTGAGCATAGCACTGAAAAAAAAGTTCAATGGGTTTTACATTAGTATGAACTATTTTTTATTGTCAATGTAAAGCATTGATTATATCAATAACTAGAATAGCAAGGACTCATCAATGAAAATATTTCAAGTTATTTCAAAATCCCTTGATGCATGACAGAAATACGGGCCAGACAATATTTACCAATTGCTAACCTTTGACCACTATATGCTTGTTTTGAAACTGTTAGAACTGCTGGCCTTTAGCACTACAAATTATCTATTCTAAAAATAAAAGTATTCTCACTTTGATATATACTCAAGATAAGGATTTTAACCATGGTCATAGCTTTCGCAGAAGCGGTGGGTCCATCGCAGCAGCGGTGGAGTATTAGTTGTAGAAGCCGTGAATAAAATATGGCCGTTTGCTGTTCTCGGTAATTTTACGACTGAATTTTACTGTTAATGTTTTACTGGCAAACCCTAGTCACATATGTCTTACTTTGACATCAAAGAAACGTGTTTATTTGGTATTTGAAGTAATACAAATTTCATTGGTAGAATATTCTACGTTTAGCCTGGGACTTAATTAAAAAGACCTTAGTTCCAGGTTCAACAACAAACATATAAAAGAGATACTCGTGAAGATTAACAAAACATACTTCTTGAATATGGAGAACAATCTCAGTTTTAAATGTCACTGTGTTATATTATCATACTGAGGAACACCAATTTATAAGTGTATTATAGTTTGGGGACCTTTCTGGCAGAGTTAAATCGTAAACATGCACTGGCGTGCAGGTTTAGTTACCCGCACTCCAGAGCATGCCCGTATATTGGCTCCTTTTTTCTGGGGTTTACGACACCCTAATTAAGGTTTAAGAAATACATTAAAATTTCAAATAATATACAAATAAAATGAATTCAAACACTATTATAACACTTTACGAGCCAAACATGATTATGAAAGAATATTATTTTA
Organism: Ruditapes philippinarum; assembly: GCF_026571515.1. Taxonomy (NCBI): domain Eukaryota; kingdom Metazoa; phylum Mollusca; class Bivalvia; order Venerida; family Veneridae; genus Ruditapes; species Ruditapes philippinarum. Next base: position 300,002 of record NW_026856049.1, read on the forward strand.
AAAACACGATCAGTTCATCTCTTGAATAAGTAAAAATGTGCATGACTTGTGTAGATACATTTTTTGTATGTCTTACACACATAATTTGATTATAGAGAAAAAGGTTAATTATTAATCTTTGAAGCGGGGATTTCCAATTACATTGCGTCAGCAGTGCACATTTATGTACCACGGACAGGCTGTATAGCGGAAACATTTCCTGTTTTTTTAGATTAGATCTTAGTTTAAATCATAGGTCTTCTCTGAATACATAATCGGTAGAGTCCATACTCACCATTGATTATATCTCTAATGGCCCAAAGCCAAACAAGTCTTGTCACTTTACTAAGGGAGCCGGTGTAGCGTGTAGCCTACCGGTTTTAAAATAACCAATACCGGCAAATGTTTCTTTTCTAGGTAAATAGTCTCCTAAAAGTGTTTTTCTTCCATACATAATGATCTAAGACTTGTAATCTTTACTTTATAACAGATAAGCGGGAAACATGTACTGTTACAGTCAGCACGCACTGGTTAGATTCAAACTAGTTGGTGCATTTCCACTAAGCTTCTAAAGCTTAACAGTCAGGATGCCAAATATCATTGCTGTTTTTATCTTCTTTGATATTACACCACTTTGAACCATAGAAACAGTGTTGATCAACTTGGATGGCGAACATCTGCAATATTTCTTTTCATTAGCTTCACTTGACATGTGTACACAATTAGGCATAAATATGTAATTTAAACTGTAAAACACTAATATACCTATTGCTGAAGTTCATTTAAACCAAATACATTGTATACCTGTTTTTCAGAATAAACAACATCACGAAACATTACCATTACATGTTACTAATGAAATGTATTTTTCTACATGAAAATTTATAAGCGGCATCTAATACCTCAAATTTCCTCAATAACAAACATCGTTAACGGAGTAACATTTATATACTCTAATTAATACTTATATTCGTCCACAGCCAAATACAATATACGTACATGGAATGCCATATTTGGTTAGTTTGATTTAAGTTAGTTCTAAATTCGACATGTGTCGAAATAACGAACTTCCTTTTAAATTTGGTTCCTAAGTTCGACACTCACGCCTTGGCTGGAAATTTAACTCTAAGACAAGCTGTTGATGGTCCAGTTTGAACAACAACTTCAATAAGTGTGTTTAAAAGGTTAACAATACTGTAGCATAACTTGACAAAAAATAAATAGTAGTTTTACTGTTACATAGGTCGACCTCTTACATGTTTCCCTAAGAAGCGACTTTTTTATGTTCTAATTTTTGAGCCACAATTTTGTACTAACCAATGTCAGCGAAATCGGTGCCTATGTGGTCTGATTTTTTTTCATGACGTCATCAAATGAATGATGAACGTAAATATCGATCAAAATATCAGCTAAAACGCATAATTCTGGGATTTCATGATGTTTGTAAAAAAAAGGCGATTCGTGCTGACAACCTACTTTCACTTTTACAGTTAACTGTTTGATGATGTAAAATATGACGTCATTGTTTCAGTTTGTGCATGTGCACATGTTCTGCGGGCTGATAACTTGTTCTCGGCCCCGGGCCGCAAACTCATAATAGGTCACGTGACACTCATAATCAGTTGAAATCATAGGCAATTTTGTTACTATATATAGTAACAAGTGTATTAAAACTTTATAAACGTCACGATTATCCAATGAAAAATGACGTTACAAACGTGCAGTATTATAAAGTTTTATATATAAAAACTGAACATTCATGATTGATCTACAAATGATACAACAGATTAATGATAAATGTGGCACTGCAATCGACAGTGGAAATGTAAATAAACATTTGTATGCACACCTCATTATAGTCTTAAGAATGAGTTAATAACAGACTAACCGATGTGGAAGTTACTTCTTATGAAAATCAAAGTTGAAAAATTACACAAATTACTTTTTTCGTAATTTTAATGTTGGTTCCAATCAAGTGAATGGACGAAATTTGTGCGTTTTTTTTGTTTATTTATCATATTTTAAACATGTCACTTAAATTTGTAACCGAGATAAGAACGCGTTTCGCGTGCTTAGATCTATTTTTGACCCTGCTCTGTCCTGTTCAAATTATCAGATTAGTGGATAGCAATAAAAATTTCACTAAGCTTTTATCTATTACCTGAAAGTAATTCTACAGAGAGTGTAAATTATGATAATGTTAAACGATGTATATATTTGACATCCAAAGGAAAATAGAGTCTGTTTCGATACAATTATGTTTGAAAATATGTTTGACAACCATTTTTAATTTAAATATGCCCACTGATGTACAATAATAAACAAATCCGACTCAATGTCAACGGGTTGCCACTTTGTATATTCTGTTTTTACAACTATAATAATAAATATATAATAATGTATTGTTGCTTTAGTATCTTTTAGGTGGACTTTTACTTTATATATTGGAAATAAACTTGTCTACAACATTAAATTACTATTCGTTTACATGTTTAGTTTCTTAGCGTAGGTTAGACCAAAACACCGTATCCGTACTATTGTGTCCGAAGACTGACGGAAAGGGCCGAAAAGTTGCGACCCCAACATATTTATTTTAACAAAAGAACACTTAGATAAATGTATTGTTGTTTTCTATAATGAAAAGGTCAGAGTTGACCGAGGTTCGGCGAAAAAAGCCGGACAATTTTCCCGCTTCACACATTACAGGTCACGTGATCATTTGAGCACAGAAAAGACCAGTTTAGGAGGGAACGTCGCACGGAGAAGAGGGCAAATGGCGTTCTCTGTTGATTTTGCAGGTGTGTTAATATTTTACAACTTTATTGTGATTTTTCAGGTATGTACAGTACTGAAAGAAGAAGAAAAAGAAGAAGAGCCTGTTTAGAAGGGAGAGTCGCATGGCGAAGATGGAAGAAATGGCGAAGATGGAAGAAGATGAAATGGCGTGCGGGTGTGTTGATATTTTACAACTTTATTGTGTCATTTTATTTTTTTATTAGCCTATCCTATGCCTTTGTTATATGCCTGTTTATTTTTATTTTGATGATTTGTATACATAATTGCTCCTGATAATTAAGACACCTATCCGTTTTATTACCCTGCGCCCACATGACTTGCTAAAATCGTGTTGTTGACTTCGCGCGAGATAACTTACTTCGGCGTTTTTTGTTTATTTTTTTGTTATTTGACAAACACTCCCTGCGCATTCTGATTATTAATACATTAGGTATTAAAAGGTATAACAAAAAAAGCTGGTCTCTCAGCCGCAAGTTGGCTTGGGGTCCATACTCTCAACATAAAAACATGTATAAAAAGGTATAAAAAAAATCTGGTCTTTCAGCCGCAGTTTGGCTGTGGGTCCTTACTCTCAACATAAAAACATGTATAACAAGAGCTGTCACAGGAGACAGCCAAGCTCGACTAATAAAATACTGGACGCAGTAAGGAGGACAAAACTATGAAAGAAAAACCAATTATGTATAATTATGTATTAAGTTATAGTAAAAAAATATCATTTGTTATCACAAATTCCAAGATCAAGGGGAATAATTCTAGAAATAGTCATGCTAGAGTTATGAACCTTGTCTAACAACATGTGTGTAATGATAAGAAATATATATTTGAAGTTTGAAGTAGATACCTTAAAAAGTAAAGAAGTTGTAATATTTCTTAAAGAAAATCCTAAGTTCAAAGAAAGATAAATCTGTAAATATTGCTTCAAGAGTTACAAACATTGTCACATAAAATGTAATTGATGATAAGGAATAAGTATTTGAAGTTTGAGGTAGATACCTTTAAAACTAAAAAAGTTGTAGTAAAAAATAACATTTTTCTAGTAAAAAAAATCTAAGTTTTTGGGGAGATAATTCTTGCAATATTAGTGCTAGAGTTATGAACCTTGTCACATAAGATGTGGATGATGATAAGTTACATATATTTGAAGTTTGAAGTTGATCCCTTTAGAAATAAATAAGTAACAGTAAAAAATAATATTTTTTAAGGAAAATTCTAAGTTCAAGGGGAGATAAATCTGAAAATATTGGTGCTAGAGTTATGAACCTTGTCACATAAGATGGGGATGATGATAAGGTACATAATTTATATTGGAAGTATGAGGTTGATCCCTTAAGAAATAAAGAAGTAACAGTAAAAAATAGTATTTTTTGAGGAAAATTCTAAGTTCAAGGGGAGATTAATCTGAAAATATTTGTGCTAGAGTTATGAACCTTGTCACATAAGATGGGGATGGTGATAAGGTACATATATTTGAAGTATGGGGTTGATCCCTTAAGAAATAAAGAAGTAACAGTAAAAAATAGTATTTTTTAAGGAAAATTCTAAGTTCAAGGGGAGATAAATCTGAAAATATTGATGCTAGAGTTATGAACCTTGTCACATAAGATGTGGTTGATGATAAGGAACATATATTTGAAGTTTGAAGTTGATACCTTAAGAAATGACAAAGTAATAGTGAAAAATATTTTACTGCACCAAATCTTTAATCTGAAATCTGGACGCGGACGCCGACGCCGGGGCGCGTAGGACAGCTCTCCATATACTTCGTATAGTCGAGCTAAAAAGGTATAAAAAAATCTGGTCTTTCAGCCGCAGTTTGGCTGGGGGTCCGTACTACATGTATAAGAAGGTATAAAAAAATCTGGTCTCTTAGCCGCAGGTTGGCTGTGGGTCCGTACTACATGTTTAAAAAGGAAAAAAAAAATCTGGTCTCTCAGCCGCACGTTGGCTGGGGGTCCGTACTCTCTACGTAAAATCATGTATAAAAAGGTATAAAAAAATTTGGTCTCTCAGCCGCAGGTTGGCTGGGGGCCCGTACTACATGTATAAAAAAATCTGGGCTCTCAGCCGCAGGTTGGTTGGAGGTCCGTTCTCTCAACGTAAAAATGTGTGTAAAAAGGTATAAAAATATCTGGTCTCTCAGCAGCAGGTTGGCAGGGGGTCCGTACTCTCAACATAAAAACATGTGTAAAAAGGTATAAAAAAATCTGGTCTCTCAGCCGCACATTGGCTGGGGGTCCGTACTCTCAACATAAAAACATGTATAACAAGAGCCACCGCCGGGCGGGGGCAACGCTCGACTTTTTACTTTTTCTAAACGCAAACATAGAAAGGTTTGAACATATATTGATGTTTCCTTTTTATAAATTTAGTTGGTCTGTCTTGTCACATTAGTTTTGTTTATATATTTTGTATATATATGAATAGAAACATTAAGCATATTTCTAAAAATAGCAACAGTACGCAATTTCTAAAAATAGCAACAATGACGCAATTTCTAAAAATAGCAACAATGACGCAATTTCTAAAAATAGAAAAAATGACGCAATTTCTAAAAATAGAAAAAATGACGCAATTTCTAAAAATAGAAAAAAATGACGCAATTTCTTAAAATAGAAAAACATGACGCAATTTCTAAAAATAGAAAAAAAATGACGCAATTTCTAAAAATACAAAAACGACGCAATTTCTAAAAATAGAAAAAATGACGCAATTTCTAAAAATAGAAAAAAAATGACGCAATTTCTAAAAATAGAAAAAAATGACGCAATTTCTAAAAATAGCAACAATGACGCAATTTCTAAAAATAGAAAAAAATGACGCAAATTCTAAAAATAGCAACAATGACGCAATTTCTAAAAATAGAAAAAATGACGCAATTTCTAAAAATAGAAAAACATGACGCAATTATATACATGTATATATATGTATATATATTTGATATATATATATATATATTTGATGTATATATATATATATGTATATATGTATATATATATATATACATGCATATATATATATATATATTTATATATATATATACCTGCATATATGTATATATATACACACACACATTTATATATATATATATATATAATACATATACTATACATACACACACACCAATAAATGCACAATCTGAGAAAATTCAGTAATATAACCTTCAAGGTCAAGGTCATTAAAGAGCCCAAGCAAATTTGGGTTTGATAAACAACAAGGTCTGGTCCTTAAGAATGTTCTGTTATTATTTGAAGTTTATCCCTTCAAAAATAGCTAAGTTACAGTCAGTTACTGCCAAAACAATGAAAATTTCAATAATTTGACCTTCAAAGGCAATGTCATTAATGAGTGAAGGTCAAGGTCTTTCGGTATATTTTTAACAGTTATCTTTGAAGATTATTATGTTCAAGTTTGAAGACAATCCATTCAAAAATAACAAAGTTACAGCCAATAATAGCCAAAAAAATGAAAATTTCAATAATTTGACCTTCAAAGTCAAGGTCATTGATGAGTGAATGTCAAGGTCTGACTGGTTATTTTTAAGGGATATCCTTGAAGATTATTATGTTCAAGTTTGAAGACAATCCATTCAAAAATAACAAAGTAACAGCCAATAACAGCATGAACAAGCAAAAATTGGACTTTTAACCTTGAAGGTCAAGGTCATTTATGGATGAAGGTCAAGGTTAGTGTGGTCTACTGAAAGGTCTTGTCCCAAGGGTTGTTGTGGCCAAGTATGAAGACAATACACCAAGAAATAAAAAAGTTATGATCCAGGTACAAGTTTTCGGACGGCAACGGCAATGGCAACGGCAACGGAGAGTCTCGGCAACGCCGACCTGACTATAACAATACCTCTACTTTTTTTTTCAAAAAAAAAAAAGTCGAGCTAAAAAGGTATAAAAAAAATCTGGTCTTTCAGCCGCAGTTTGGCTGGGGGTCTGTACTACATGTATAAAAAGGTTTAAAAAAATCTGGTCTCTTAGCCGCAGGTTGGCTGGGGGTCCGTACTACATGTTTTAAAAGGTATATAAAAATCTGGTCTCTCAGCCGCAGGTTGGCTGGAGGTCCGTACTCTCAACATAAAAACATGCGTAAAATGGTATAAAAAAATCTGGTCTCTCAGCCAAGGTTGGCTGGGGTCTGTACTCTCAACATAAAAACATGTGTAAAAAAAGTATAAAAAAATTTGTCTCTCAGCCGCACGTTGGCTGGGGTACGTACTCTCACCTTAAAACATGTATAGAAAGGTATGAAAAAGTCTGGTCTCTCAGCTGCAGGTTGGCTGGGGGTCCGTACTCTACTATAGGAGAACAATACAGGAATGCATTGTTTACATTGTTCCCCCCAACCATGGTTAAAAAGATGAAATTTGATTGGTCATAGTTATGTATGTCTGGATTAAATAATTTTGAAGTGATTTTATTGGTTATTTATTAAAAGTTTTAAACTGAATAAATTTTCTATCCGATTTTAATGATTAAGTTGCAGCATTATAATTTGATTGGTTTAATTACAATCCTATTTAAGACTGCGGGTCAAAAGATTCTTAAGTAAATGGGCGGACAAGCTTTTAAATTAAGGCCCGTTTGACCTTGACTTTTGACCCAGTGACCTCAAAATCAATAGGGGTAATCTACTAATCATGACTAACCTCCATGCCAAATATGAAGACTGTGGGTCAAAGAATTCTTAAGTTAATCGGCGAACAAGCTTTTTTAGTCAAGGTCCCTGTGACCTTGACCTGGTGACCTCAATATCAATAGGGGTCATCTACTTATCATGACTAACCTCCATGCCAAATATGAAGACTGCGGGTCAAAGGAATCTTAAGTTATTAAGCAGACAAGTTTTTTTTTGGTCAAGCCCCTGTGACCTTTGACCCAGAGACCCTAAAATCAATAGGGATCATGTACTAATCATGACTAACCTCCATGCAAAACATTCTTAAGTTTTTGGACAGACAAGCTTTTTAGTCAAGACCCCTTTGACTCAGTGACTCAATAGGGGTCATCTACTAATCATGACTAACATCAATGCAAAATATGAAGACTGTGGGTCAAAGGAATCTTAAGTTATTTGAGGGAAAAGGAAAAACCAATGGATGGCCAGACAAGTTGATCCAAGTATACCTCCTTAGAACTTTGTTGGGGGGGGGGACTAATATTTCACTTAGTAAATCTGGTCTCAACTGACTATTGTTGGATTTCAGAGAGATCAGTGAGGAGAGTGAATCAGAGAATATGACAGCCGTATTAATATTGCTGTCATTAATCTAGCAAATAGCATTTTTAATTGTAAGGAGCTCGCTGTACAGTAGATGGATGTATTGTTGGTTAACCCGACATTTTATTCAAATTGAAGGGCGGGTATGACAACGGCCGAGGCTACCCTGCCAGAGTCCAGGTCCTTAGATCCATCTGTATATATTTGGGTTTGACCTGCATACTTGTTAATGAGAATTTTTGTTTCTGTATATGCGAGATGCGGCAAATCAGATTTGTTCACTTTATAATTTGTAAAGAAATGTTGAGCTTCTCTCGGTTTTTCGTAAGCCAAAATCGGCTTATATAAGCCATATTTTGCATATGCGGGCATATGCCGTAAGCCTCTTTTGGCTTACCATTGAAATTGACCATTACGTGAAAATTATGCTAGAAAAGACTTGATTGAAGTTATAAAAGTTATAACGATCATGTTGGGTGGTCTCTAGGCTATTCCGACGGCGATTATTTTGCCGGCGGCGAGGGTCGGAATCGGCCATATAGGGAGTTATATGTATGGAAATGACCATTACATGAAAATTATGCTAGAAAAAGGCGCTATTAAAGTGATTAAAGTTATAACGATCATGTAGGGTGATCTCTTGGCTATTCCGACGGCAATAATTTTGCCGACGGCGAGGGTCGGAATCAGCCATAGAGGGAGTTATATAATGAAAATGACCATTATGTTGGAAAAAGCGTTATAGAAGGTGTTTGAATGATCATGTAGGGTGGTCTATTGGCTATTCCGACGGCGATCATTTTGCCGACGGCGAGGGTCGGAATCGGCCATAAAGGGAGTTCTATATATGAAAAATGACCGCCGACTAGGGCTGAAATGAGCTATGTAAATGCCTTAGCTGGTTTAGTACCCTTATCTTAAGATAGGTACACAGAACGTGAACCTTAAGGCTCTCTATTGTGGTCGCATTGTGTCCGGTCTGCTATTTTTCAAAGACGAGTTTTAACTCCGCCTACGACGGTCCTAAGCCCGTGATAAAAGGAGGCTAAGGTTGCAGCATGTGTACATTGTCTCGCACATGCTTGCATAAAAACTCGTATTTTTAGGAAGCACAAATGCCCAACATGACTAACGTTGTTAGCTCATCAGGTCAAGGGGCTGTTGCCGTATAGTGTTTTCTCTATGCTTGTTGTTGTCCTTTTTCTTTTTCCTTGTTGAATTCGCCTCGGCACATCCTCCTCACAACGTCTGCTGATGGGCACATCCTCCTCACAACGTCTGCATAAATTAAAATTTGTACAGACCATGCATAAGAAATGCATGCTCCATAATGACTCCTTACAACGTCTGCACACATTGAAATTTTCGCATACCATGCACGTGAATGCATTGTTTTGGTCCATAATGACCCTATGATACACATCATACATATGAATAATAATACTAATAATAATAAATAATAGTAATATATATATAGTAGGCTGGACTTGTATTACGGGTAAGCCGCCAGGCAAGATCCTAGCTATACTTCAGGCAATAAAGCCTTGTAAGTTCTTTGATCATAGATCCTTTTTCTTTATTTTCCGGTCTAACTCTGGCTGGTCGTCATTCTAATAGGTCTTTAGCCTTGTTTCTGGATGCCTAGCCTTGTTTCTGGGTGCTCACCCTACTCTTCGCATTTTTGACAAAGGTTGTAATTAGTACAAATAGTACATGTGAATATATTATTTCTTCCTATTACTGCTCCACACATGTCACAAATGTCATACAAGTCCTTTTCCATCCTGCTTTACTGTCCCCTTTCTGACTTTCTCTCTTGTCTATCTTTCTTTCTTTTAAAAAGTATTTTTGTTTGTACCCACGTGGGAGAATGTCCATTTTCGTACTTAGATATTTTTTCACTTTTTTGTAAGGTGATTAGAATGGCAAAGTACGGTGGCGGGATGGTCGCTCGAAGCGCTTATATCCCGCCGGGTAGAAGGGGAAATTCACCAAGAGGTCTACGTCCCCTTCTTTTCGCCGTGAAAATAACAGAGTCCGGTTGTTTGTACCCACGTTCGAGGTTGTACATTTTAAAGGCAATATTTGATTATTTAAATGATTCGAGTCAACCCGAAAATATAACGTAATAAGCCGTAATTTACACATTCCGGGTATATTTCACGGACTGACCCGCTAAAATGCCTTATATGGAAAAATCAAATTAAAATAAAAAAAGTTTATATTAAATGATATTAAATACGTTTTACTTATAATTTTTATTGTAATACTTTATTCAAGATGTAATATATCAGTGTAAAGTAGAGAATCATAACGAGGAATTATAATGTTACGTGTAACTTATAATGTGCTAATAAGGTGATTACGGGGTAGCGATAGTTAATATGTAAATAACTCTGTTTTTTTTAAACAAGAATGATTTGCACTGTTAAAATAACAGTAAATATATAATTTTAGAGGTAAAAAGGCAATATTTGATTATTTAAATGATTCGAGTCAACCCGAAAATATAACGTATTAAGCCGTAATTTACACATTCCAGGTATATTTCACTTCACGGACTGACCCGCTAAAATGCCTTATATGGAAAAATCGAATTAAAATAAAAAAAGTTTATATTAAATGATATTAAATACGTTTTACTTATAATTTTTATCTTGAATAAAGTATTACAATAAAAATTATAAGTAAAACGTATATAATATAATTTTATATAAACTTGTTTTATTTTAATTCGATTTTTCCATATAAGGCATTTTAGCGGTTCAAGTTTATATTAAATGATATTAAATACGTTTTACTTATAATTTTTATCTTGAATAAAGTATTACAATAAAAATTATAAGTAAAACGTATTTAATATCATTTTATATAAAATATATTTATTTTAATTTGATTTTTCCATATAAGGCATTTTAGCGGGTCAGTCCGTGAAATATACCCGGAATGTGTAAATTACGGCTTATTACGTTATATTTTCGGGTTGACTCGAATCATTTAAATAATCAAATATTGCCTTTTTACCTCTAAAATTATATATTAACTGTTATTTTAACATTGCAAATCATTCTTGTTAAAAAAAAACAGAGTTTTTTACATATTAACTATCGCTACCCGGTAATCACCTTATTAGCACATTATAAGTTACACGTAACATTATAATTCCTCGTTATGATTCTCTACTTTACACTGATATATTTTATCTTGAATAAAGTATTACAATAAAAATTATAAGTAAAACGTATTTAATATCATTTTATATAAAAGTTTTTTTATTTTAATTCGATTTTTTCCATATAAGGCATTTTAGCGGGTCAACCTTGAAATATACCCGGAATGTGTAAATCGCTGCTTAATACGTTATATTTTCGGGTTGACTCGAATCATTTAAATAATCAAATATTGCCTTTTTACCTCTAAAATTATATATACTGTTATTTTAACAGTGTTACATATTAACTATGGCTACCCGGTAATCACCTTATTAGCACATTATAAGTTTATTATAATTCGTCAGAATAAAATATTACAATAAAAATTATAAGTAAAACGTATTTAAATCAATAAAATTTATTTTATTTTAATTTCGATTTTTTTCCATATAAGGCATTTTAGCGGGTCACCCGTGAAATATACCCGGAAAACGGCTTAATACGTTATATTTTGTCGGGTTGACTCGAATCATTTAAATAATCAAATATTGCCTTTTTACCTCTAAAATTATATATTTACTGTTATTTTAACAGTGCAAATCATTCTTGTTTAAAAAAAACAGAGTTATTTACATATTAACTATCGCTACCCCGTAATCACCTTATTAGCACATTATAAGTTACACGTAACATTATAATTCCTCGTTATGATTCTCTACTTTACACTGATATATATGGAAAAATCGAATTAAAATAAGATACTTTATGTTAAATGACATTGAATACGTTTTAATTATAATTTTTATTGTAATATTTCATTTAAGATGTAAATATATCGATATATGTATATGTATATGTTATTCGATCAAGAAATGCGAAAAAAAAACTTTATCGTTATAAGGGGGCTAGACCGACCCTTCGCACCGCCGCGATTTCCCCTTCTACCTGGCTGAATTTCGACGCCTCGACCGTTCGCCTCACGCCGCTGTACTTAGTCATTTTCAACGGCAAAAAGAAAGGAGGTAAACGGGGCTGTCGTCCCCTATCGATTTGCCCTTCTTTTCCCGGCGTAATTTTCATTCATCGAGCGCTCGCTTTATTCGCTGCCGCGGCTGAAACAATGTCCCTACATATTTTGCTTGTAATTTATTTTTAATTTTTTATTGCCAAGTTTAAATATATTTACGTATTCTTTTGAAAATAGTCTTAAAAACGTACCCGTGCCCAAGAGTTTAGCATCGGATTTTTTTACGTTATGAAAATCGTTTTGTAAAATACGCTTATATTAAAATATGTGGTGAATAATTTGCTATAGCCCGAAAACCTAACCCCTACCCTAATTTTTGCCTATTTTCTTTTTTTTAAGTCATCGTTTTTGGACATTATTCTATCATAAGGCATTGTAATCCTACCCCTGGTACCCTAATTTTCGCCTATTTTTCATGTTTAAATAATCGGTTTTTTAGACGTAATTGTTAAACCGGCATAACAATCGTTTCTTAGACGTAAATTGTATGAACCGGCATCGTATCTTGATAAAATACGCTTTTTAAAATGTGGCGTATGGATATTCTGTAAACATTGATGCATGTTTTATTAATGTGCAACTAATAGTTTTAAAGCTATAGCCCGAAAACCTAACCCCCTACCCTAATTTTTGCCTATTTTCTTTTTTTTTACAATCGGTTTCTTGGACATTATTCTATCATAAGGCATTGTATCTTCTTAAAAATCACGCAAAAAATGTGCGTATGGATGTTCTGTAAACAATGATTATTATTTATTAAATATTCAACGATGAAATTTTAAAAGCAATGCCCCGAAATCCTACCCCCCTATCCCTGATTTTCGTCTTTTTTTCAAGAGTTTGAGAAATTTTTGCCTATAAAATTTTGCTCGTAAATAATTCATGTTTTTCATTTCGATTCCTTTGAAAATAGTCTTTAAACGTGCCCCCACGTTTAATATATTTACGTATAAGTGAAAAAGTTTTTTAATATTATTTTAAATGAATGGGATGAATAATTCGAAAATATCCTACCCCTGTACCCTAATTTTCGCTTATTTTTCAATGTTTATACATCGGTTTCTTAGACGTAATTGTATGAACCGGCATCGTATCTTGATAAAAAATACGCTTAAAACGTGGCGGTATGGATATTCTGTAAACATTGATGCATGTTTTATTAATGTGGCAAACTAATACTTTTAAAGCTATAGCCCGCTTAAAAAAACCTAACCCCCTACCCTAAATTTTTGTCCTATATTTTCTTAAATTTTTTTACAAATCGGTTTTCTTGGAACATTATTCCCTATCAAAAGGCATTGAATCTTCACAAAATTACGCTTAAAATGTGCGTATGGTGTTCTGTAACAAGGATGTATTATTTATTAAAATTCAACGATGAATTTTAAAGCATGCCCGAAATTCACTAACCCCTAACCCTGATTTTCGTCTTTTTTCAAGAGTTTGAGAAATTTTTGGCCTATAATTTTTGCTGCGTAAATAATTCATTTTCAATTCGATTTGCCTTTGAAATTAAGTCTTAAAACGTGCCCACGTTTAATATATTTACGTATATGAAAAGTTTATAATATTATTTTATGAAATGGGATGAAATAATTCGAATCCTAACCGCCAGTACCTAAAAATTTCGCTAATTTTTTCAATGTTTATTACATTTCGTTTCTTTAGAAACGTAAATTGTATGAACCTGGCATCGTATCTTGATAAAAATACGCTTAAAATGTGCGTATGGAATATTCTGTAACATTGATGCATGTTTTATAATTTGCAATTAAATAGTTTTAAAGCCAAGCCGAAAAACCTAACCCCCTACCCTAAAATTTTTGGCCTAACTCGGTTTCCTTGGACATTATTCTATCAAAATGTATTCTTCCAAAGTACGCCCCGAAATCCTATCCTACCCCCTACCGCTGATTTTCGTCTTTTTTCCCTATAATTTTTGCTCATAAATAATTCATTTTCATTCGATTTCCTTTGAAAATAGTCTTTAAACGTCCACGTTTATTTTTACGTAATAAGAAAAGTATTTTTAATATTATTTCATGAATGGGGTGGATAATTTGAAATACCCTAACCACTGTACCCTAATTTTCGAGCTATTTTTTCATGTTATACATCGGTTTCTTGTAAATTTTATGAACCGGCACGTATCTTTTTTGCATGCGTATGGATAATCTGTAAACATTGGATGCAATTTTTGCTCGCTATAGCCCGAAACAAACCCCCTAACGCCTAATTTTTGCCTATTTTCTTTTTTTTACATCGTTTCTTTGGACATTAATTCCTATTCAAAAAATTAATTGTATCTTCTTTGAAATTAGTATTATTTCATTAATATTTAACAATGAATTTAAAAGCACAATGAAAACCTACCCCCCTAACCCTGATTTTCATCTTTTTTCAGAGTTTTGAGAAACGTTTATAATTTTTCATTACTTTGAAATAGTCTTAAAACGTGCCGCACGTTTAATATATTTTTACGTATAAGAAAAAATATTTTAATATTATTTCATGAATGGGGTGAATAATTTGAAATACCCTAAACCCCTGTACCCTAAATTTTTCGAACTAAATTTTTTCATGTTTATCACATCGGGTTTTCTTAAGACGTAATTTTTATGAACCTCCCGGCATCGTAATCTTGATAAAAATACGCTTAAAAAGTGCGTATGGAAAATTCTGGTAAAACATTGATGCATGTTTTTTATTAATTTGCAAACTAAACTACTTTTAAAGGCTAAATCAAGCCCGAAATAAACCCCCTACCCTAATTTTTTGGGCCTATTTTCTTTTTTTTTACATCGGTTTTCTCTTTGGACATTATTCTATCAAAAGTTTATTGTATCTCTTCAACACACAAAATTATTGCTTAAAATGTGCGTATGGATGTTCTTGTAAAAAGGATTGTATTATTCAATTAATATTTAATCAATGAATTTTAAAAGCAATTGCCGGCGAAAACCCGTAAACCCCCCCCCTTCTTGAGTTTTGCAAATCTTTTTCATTTTTTCAAAGGAAGTTTTGAGAATTTTTTTAACTTATAATTTTTGGCATCATAAATAATTCATTTTTTTTTTCATTCGATTCCCTTTGAGAAAAAAATAGTCTTAAAAACGTTCCACGTTTAATATATTTATCGTATACAGAAAAGTATTTTTAATATTATTTCAATGAATGGGGTGAATAATTTGAAAAATAACCCTACCCCAGTAAAACCCTAAAAATTTTCGCCTATTTTTCCATGTTTTATACCATCGGTTTTCTTAAGACGTAATTTTTGTAACCCTGGCAATCGTATTCTTGAATAAAAAATACGCTTAAAATGTGCGTAATGGATATTCTGGGTAAACCAGTTGATGCATGTTTTTTTAAATTTGCAAAACGTGAAATACTTTTTAAAAAGCTATAAGCCCCGAAAAACCCTAACCCCCTAAAACCGCCATAATTTTTTTTGCCTATTTTCTTTTTTTTAGCATTCCCCTTTTTTGGGACATTAAATTCTATCAAAAAGGGATTGTTCTTACAAAATTTTTGGGTTAAAATGTGCCGTATGGAAAGTTTTTGTAAAAAAGATGTAAATTTTTCATTAATATTTTAAACAATTTAATTTTAAAAGGGAATGCCGCGAAAAACCTACCCCCCTACCCTGATTTTCCCTCTTTTTTTTAAAAAGTTTTTTGAATTTTTTTCCTAAAAATGTTTTCTTGTAAAATATTTATTTTTAGGAATAATCTAAAGAATTTTTACATCCCAATTTTTAAAAGGTTTAAATTCCCAAATTTCCTTTAAATTGGGAAAAAGTAAAATTTGGGATTAAAAAAAATAAATTTATTTTGGGAGCCTCATTTTTAAAAAAAAATTTTTTACCCCCCCCCCCCTGTCGGATGGGGATTTTTGGCCCCTTTTTTCAATTTATTTTTTTTGGCGCTACAAGCCTTTAAAATTTGGGGGGGTAATTTGGAAAAATAAAAAAACGATAAAACAAATCAAAAAAGGACCCTACCAAAATTTTTTTTGGGGATTTTTAACAATTTATTTTTTTTCATATTTCGTCGGGTCCCAGATTTTTTGGGCTTTTTTTTTTAAGAAATTTGAGAAAAATTTTCCTTAAAAATTTTAATTTTTGCTTTTGTAAAAAAAAATTTTATTTTTAGGTATAATCTAAAGATTTATACATCAATTTTAAGGGAATTCAAATTTTCCCAATTGAAAATGTAAAATTTTTTAAAAATTTAAATTTTTAAGGGCCCCATTTTACAAATTTTTGTTACCCCACCCATGTCGGATGGTGATTTTTTTTTCCCTTTTTTTTTTCCCTTTTCCCGGGGCTAAAAAAGCTTAAAATTAAAAGGGTTTTGGGATTTGGGGAAAAAAAAATAAAAAAACGATAACAAAACAAAAAATTTAAGACGAAACCAAAATAACCCAAATTTTAATTGGCATTTTTTAAATATCAACAATTAAATTAAATTTCAGCATTTAACGTCGGAATCCCCAGAATTTTCGTCTTTTTTTTCAAGAGTTTTTAGAGAAATTTTTACCTATAATTTTTTGGGCTGTAAAATATTTAAATTTTTAGGTAATACATCCCAATGATGTTATAATCCCAAATTTGAAGGTTTAAAATTCAATTTCCTAATTGAAAATGTTTAAAATTGGCATTAATAAAATTATTGATTTTGTAGCCTATTTTTACAATTTTTGTTCGCCTACCCCCATGTCGGGATGGTGATTTTGGCTCCCCTTTTTTTTCATCAAATTTTTCGGCGCTAACAAGCTCAAATATAAGGTTTGTAAATTGGCACCAAAAAATAATACTAAAAACGATAGACAAATCAAAAATGAAGACAACCAAACCAAAATTTTAAAATTGCCCTTTTATCACATTTATTATTTCAATATTTACGTCGGATCCCAAGAATTTTTCGTCTTTTTTCAAGAGTTTGAAGAATTTTTTACCTATATATTTTGCTTGTAAAAATATTTAATTTTTTCAAGGAAAATAACGCTAATGAATTTATACATCAATTTTGAAGTAATTTCAATTTTCCTAATTGAAAATGTAAAAAATTTGGCAATTAATAAATATTGATTTTGGTAGCCTCATTTTACAATTAGTTACCCCTACCCCCATGCGGGTGGTGATTTTTGGCTCTTTTTTTCATTTCATTTTTCGGCGCTAAACAGCTCAAATTAAGGTTTTTGTATTGGCAAAAAAAAATAAAAACAAAACGATAGCAAATCAAAAATAAAGACAACCATAAACAATTTTAATTGGCAATTTTATCACAATTTAATTATTTCATATTTACGTCGGATGCATATCAGAGGGTAATTTCGGATATCCGGAGCAAAATTTCTACCGGCCATAACTTCTGTACTTATAGAAATATTTTATTGAAATTTTGCATGCATACATAGATTTATTAGACAAATCATCACATGAATTTTTTTTAATATTGTATTAGTACTTTTTTTTTTATGACGAATTTGATCCATAAGCCAATTTTTGCGTAGCGGACATTTCGGATAATTGCATGTCGGGTCAACAAAAAAAAATTATCGAAAAAAATAAATTTCATATTCGGATTCCTCATGTCCTAAAACATAAAAAAAAAAAAAATAAAATAAAAATTAAGCCTAAGAAAAAATGAGAGGACCATCTCCAATTTTATGAAGACCCTGTTCTGCTTTTAATTTATCTCACAATGGGGAATATCTAGATATAAAAATATAAGAAAGTTTAATCCACTTTTCCAGCTTTTATTTAATTTGTTAATACATATATTTATTTACAAGGCAGAATGATACTACCATAAACATAAAGGTATTAAATTCTAACATTTCAATGAAAGTAAGTAATGTACATACATTAACTAACACAAAAAAGATAATATTCAATAACCTGAATTTCTTAACAAAGTTTTCTGCACATATTTTTCAATAATTCAAAATAAGAGCAGCTTCATGTTCTGAACTAAATTTTAGTCATTTAAAATCAAACATTTACAAAATGTACATAGAATAAAAGATATAAAAATATAAGAAAGTTTAATCCACTTTTCCAGCTTTTATTTAATTTGTTAACACATACTGGCATGCAAGCAGTTCCCGTACAGAAGCAGTACCCATATTTTTTGTGTTAATGCTTGATTTTTACTTGCATTCTTCAAAAATTAATATCAAATCAAGCAGATGCATAAACGAGACAAAATCTTAGTGTCAAATTAGCAAATCTTAGTGTCAAATTAGCAATCACAAAAGCTCACCTTGTCACTTTGTTACACTGGTGAGCGTTAAAAAACATTAACTATAGCAAGAATTAAATTCGTAAACAAAAAAACATACTTTTTCAAACAGTGAAAAGCAATCCAACTGAAAAACATGCATTACATTTAATTTAGAATTTAAGTAAAAAAAAAATTTTTCATGCTTTGTAACATAATATTACATTTTAGACAAATATTTGCCATGTAAGAAATAGTACAAATTTTAATACATAATTTTCAATTTTAAGAACTCAAATTCCTAATGCTTGCTGTTCAGAAATACCAAAAAAAAAAGTTACATGTTGCCAAACGGAAAAAATCTTGAACAGACACACTACCGGTAATTGGTGGCCACTTTAACCAATTTCATGACCTAGATTATTTGTACAAAGTCAATGATTAGTTTGCTTAATTATGATATTATGAAAAAGGATATTTGAGTGATAAAGCATCATATAATGTCAACACCGTTACATAGAGGATATTTGTTTAGTTCAGTGTAAGATCGGAATATATTTCACCGAGTGAGCATCAAAAGGTATATTTCACGAGTGGCGCAGCCACGAGTGAAATATGAACTTTTGGTGTTTCCCAAGGGGGAAAATATTACAAAATTTAAAAACTAAATAAACAAATTTTCTTTTTTTACTGCAAAGAAAAGTTTTAAAAGACTTTTCCTAATACTGAATGAAAGCGCGCCAAATAATAATACAAGTGACGTATTTACAAAATTTACGTCATTAAGTTGGTACCCAAAATACTGTGCAGCTGGTATTTTACTGAAAAAACGAAGGGGGTTAAATTCAAAAAAGTGAATTATCAAGTGGTAAATTTTACTGTTTCAAAAAGTGAAAAAATTTCCAGTTTTTTTTCATGATTTTTCTATAAACCACCAAAACAGTAATAAAACAAATTTAAACACTGTTAAAAAATGTTGAAAACCATTTAAACAATGCAAAACCCCTTTAAAACAAAGTCAACACTGTTACAACATGTCAACACCGTTACCACAAAGTCAACACCCGTTAAACATGTCAACACCGTTTCAACAATGTCAACACCGTTAAAAAACAATGTCAACACCGTTAAAAAAAATGTCAACCCGTTACAAACAAAGCCAACACCGTTACAACAAGTCAACACCATTCAAATGTCAACACCGTTTTAAAGATGTCAAAACCTTAAAAAATGTCAACACCGTTTCAACTGCAACACATTAAACAAAGCCCCAAAACCTTTAAAAAATGTCAAACCATTACAACAAGTCAACATCGTTTTAACAATTCAACACCGGGTTACAAAAATTTTCAACCGGGTTAAAAACCCAATGTCAAAAACCAATTAAAAAATTTTAAACCCTTTTAAAACAATGCCCAACGACGTTCCCAAATTTTGTTAGGGTGCTGACAGTAAGGGTTAACAGTTTCCCTTAAAAACCACAAATATAAAATAGCTTTTTAAAAAATCATGGAACTTAAAAGGCTAGAAAAAGAAAAATCATAAAAATCTAGTTTAAAATTTATGCCCTTTGTAAAAAACTTTAAATACTTAATCTATCCACAAAAAATGAATAAAAGGGGGGAGAAAAATAAAAAACAAAAATTTTTAAAATTTTCATTTTACTTTTATGAAATTTCCCTTTTTCTTTGCTGCCAATCATTATGCGTAAAAGGGGTTTAAAAAGTAAAAAGGGAAATTTTTTAAAAGGACGGAAAAATTTTTAAAAATCTGAAAAGGGTTTAACCCTGTTCTTGGGTTTTTTCCCAGAGACGGGTAAGGGGTGTTGAAAAGAAAATAAGGGAAATTTTTTAAAAAAAATATGTTAAAAAATCTCCAGTTTTTAACGGAATAAGTAAAATTTTTTAAAATTTAAAGGGTTTAATCTATTTGATCTCCAATTGATTTTAATTTTAAATTTACATATCAAGTGTTTAAATTTTTTTTATCCCCCCAAATTTTACATACTTGTACTTGACCTGTTTTATAATAATGAATATTATAGCCAATTGAAGAAGGAACAAAATACATGGAAAATTCAAAATATTTTATACCAATTTAAAGAAAAAAAAAAAATCCCAAGGGAAAAATTCCCAAAATATTTTTATCATCCAAATTTTTACTTACTTGGGTACTTGACCTTTTTTTAAAAAATAATAAATATAATAGTAAAATTGAAGAAGGAAAAAAATACAGGGAAAAATTAAAAAATACATTTAAAATCTAAATTTTAAAAACCAATACTTGTACGGTGCCTTTTTTATAAGCAAATTTTGAAGAAGGAAAAAAATACAGGGAAAAAATTAAAAATTCCATTTATTCTTTCCAAATTTTAAAAAAAACTTGCCCCCGTGCCGTTTTATAAAAAATGAATATTTACCCAATTCAAGAAGGAAAAAAAAATACATTGTTTCTTTTTTAAAAAAAAAGAAATTTTTTACCCCAATTTTAAAAAATACATTTCAGATGATATTTTCTGTGATTTCTTTAAAAATTCTGTGAATCTCCCCAATAAAAATTTCAGGGAAGAAAAATGTCCTTTACAAAATTTCAAATACAAAAAAAAGATCAAAAAACATAAACATATCTTTTTTTACAGTTATAAAAGTTGTAGTTTCCTCTAGAAAAACGGGGAAACCTAAGTTGAAAAGGCACGAAGCTTTCGTATGACATTTCCAAAAAGAAACGCATGTTTTTTCCAAATTAAAAAAAATTTTTCCCCCTTTTAAAACCAAAAAAACAATAAGAAAAACAAAAAACCCAAACATTTCTTAAAAGTCTGTATCTAAAGCTAGTTATCAAAAAATAAACTAAACAGATTCAACTACAGACTGTTTAAGCTACGGGTTTGGGGCCAGTTTTAAATAATTAGTTCATACCTGTGAAAACCCCGGGGTACTCATTTGGAGTTTCTTTCTCTGTTGATGTGGCTAAACCCAAAAGTGATGCCTTGCTTTCCAACCTAAACTTTTGGGGAAAGAATTTTGACCGAAGGGGGGAAAATACACGACCATTTTTGGGCTTTTTTTGAGTAAGCACCCTCCCAGAACTTAAGCAGGTCAGATGACTTCAAAACCCCTTGTATTTTTGGGTAAAAACCTCTTTGCTAAGGGGATACATTTGTTACATAATTTTTTCCTCCTGAATCCCTATTATAAATTAAAATTTCCAAAATTTGTCTTCTGCTTTTCCGGCTTTTAGGGGAAATCAAAAATTATGAATATAAATGTCGGCCTCTCAGCTGATCCCCTTTTTTATGTTGTTTTATCATATTTTTTCATAAAAAATCATGTCTAACCTTGCTGGGTTTCCCTGTTCCTTGTTTTTTCAATCCTTTGTTAATTTCGGGTTTCCCCTAGTTGTTGTTCGTTATAAAAGGTAAATTTAAAATGGGGGTCATCTAACGGGAAAATGTCGCTGGGGGGACCTCTTCTATAAGCATCCCCTCCTTTTTTCTCTCCCTCTGCCATATTTGACTCTTCTTCCCCCCTGTACCTAATCTCAAAATCCCTTTCTCTTCTCTCTTTAATTCCAAAATAATCCCTTTTTTTCCCTTACAAACTTTTAAAACCCCTTCCTTCAATAGTTTTTGCATTTTCTTCTCCTCTCTCTTGTCTCCTCATCCCCTTTAAAATACCCCCAAAAATTTTTTCTATTCCTTTTGCCATAAGATCTAACTCTTTTTCCCCAATTGTTAATAATATCTAACTTCTTTCTTTTTCTATTAAATCCAGAGAAATTTCTATTTTAAATACCTCTTTTCCCTTTCCCCTTTCCCGCTCCCCAAATTCAAAAACCTTCTTCCTGATGTAAAATTTTAAATATTCACTATTTTGGGAATAACCTAAAAATTTTTTTAAACGTTTTTTTTTTCTTTCCATAAATCTCCCCTTGGGAATAAAATAAAATTGGGGTTTTGTTTTTGACATTCTTAAATTAGTCTCTTTTTTTTTCATTATAAAATTGCGGCCAAAGGTTTCTTTGGGCATCAAATTTCCCAGCCCTGTATTTTTTGGGAATTTTTTCAGTTGTTAAACAAGACTGGAAAATTTTTCATTTTCGGGCCGGGAGATTCAGTTTTTAAAGAATTACAGTACTTACAACGGGCCCAAACCATTTCAAAGCTGTATATTTGGGCTTTAAATAGTTGCCAAGTCAAAAACCTCGACCCCTTTTTGCTCTTTTTCCAAAAGGGATCCGACTAAAAGTCCTTTAATGACCCCGATTAAAGGTTCCTAATGATCCGAGGGGAGGCCCATAATGATCAGATGAAAACCAGTTTTGTTATCATCCTTGCCCCTGTTGTTTTTGTTTTCCCAAATATTTTTTTTTCTAATCCTTTTTTTTAACCCCCTTTTTTTTGGGAAAATACAAGGACGGGGTCCCTGTCAAAAATGTAACCCTTCTTCTGTTCCCAAAGGGGCAATTTTTTTTGTCTTGTTTTTAGAGCTATAAGTCGCAGTTTTTCGCTCTGATGCAGATTCACCCAAAATTGATTAGAAAGAAAAAGATTGTACACTAAAGGGAAAATTAAAAAATTTGGGGAGCTACAGACGTTGAGAATGAAACTGTTGGGTTGTGGATGAGAAAAAAACGATGAAGCAGTAAATCCCCTTTTTCAGGTACTGGGGTTGGACTCACCCGTCCCGGAAAAGGAATGGAGTTGGGGTATGGCCTTTTTTGGTGGGGCTGGGAAAGAAAGATGTTGGGGGAAGGCAAAGGGGGGAGGAAAATAACCCCAAAACCCGGAAGGGGGATGTTGGGCCTGGTGAAACTTAGCTGAATAGGAAAGTAATTAAAATGATGGGGAGGCACTAAAGAATTTTCAACCCCCTACATAAATTTTACATTGGGTTTATGAAACTGGGTTTAAAGGTGGTGGTTTTGAAACTGAAATAGGGGTTTTGTGTTGAGAAACTTTCACATGTCTATTTTTAGAAATAACTGAAGAGATATTTTTAACCTCTGGCTCAATGTTAGGTGATATAGGAGATTTACTTGGTTCCAGCTCATCCTCTGTGCCAGGAGGAGCCGGTTGATCACTGTAGTTTATTATGTTGCTAACATTTACAATTTTACTGACACTTGCTGATGGTAGTTTCCTCCAGTCAATATCCTTTGATTTCTTTGAGGATTTATTTTTTTCATCCCCTTTTTTGTTTGTATTATGTACTGATAAAGATTCATTTTTTCTCTTTGCTGTGAAAGCTGAAATTTCTTTATTGTGATGCTTTTGATCATGTTGGATATTTTCAGTTATTTCTTTCATCTTCTTGCATGGTTTATTCGCTTCTTCCAAAATTAAATTTTTTGTTTTTTTACCCCTTTTTGAGATGGGTTATTTTCTGCTTACCCCGAAATCTTAAAAATCTGCCTTTTCACTCTGGATCTTATTGTTTGGGTTTACAATCTGAGAAACTTAATTAAACTGCCCTTTCTTTTGAGATCTTTTTCATCCCGTTTCACTCTGAGTTCCTTTTTGTCTGTTTAAAACTCGAAAATCTTTCATCTGAAATTTACACCTTTTGGGACTGAATTTTTTTCTTTTTCAATTTTAATGTCAAATTTTTTCCCTATCTGGTTTTTCCTTTCCTTTAATTTTTGTTCTTTTCACCCTTTTATTGGCCCCTACCCTAGATTTATCTCTTTCATCCCGTTTAAAAGCCCCTTTTTAAAAATGGGCTTACCTTGTCTAAAGTTTCAAAATTTGTTTTACTTTCCCACAACTTTTTTTTACCATTTTTTCAAATTTCCCCCCGGAACACCTTTGGGATTTTTTTTCCTGTAAAAGGTCAATTATTTCCTATTTCCCGGATATTTTTTTTATCATTTTAATGAACTTTTCCGTTTGTCCTTCCCAAAAATGTGTTTGTTCCCCAAATTTAAACAAAATCTTGTTCTCTTCAAAAAGACTCAAATTTTCTGCCCGAAAAATGGCATTTTTTAACATTTTAAAAATCACCCTGCTTTCAGAGGATTATCTTTCAACATTTTATTTTTTTCACCCTCAAAAATTTCCCTCCTCTTTTCCCCCAAAGGGTTTTCCCCCCAAAACAGTATCTTTGAAAAAACTAGCATCTTTAAGTGAAAAGGGCTGACTTTGACTGTTTTTTTTGAGTTTAGCCCCTTTGCTCAGTATTTCATATCTATTGACTGTAGGGACCCCTTTTTTTTTATCCCCTATTCCCCCTTTGGGG
Source organism: Ruditapes philippinarum (assembly GCF_026571515.1). NCBI lineage: Eukaryota > Metazoa > Mollusca > Bivalvia > Venerida > Veneridae > Ruditapes > Ruditapes philippinarum. The sequence goes on from NW_026856049.1 coordinate 324,645, forward strand.
GTTTTTTAACCCCTTAGTTTTTTTCCCCCTTTCGTTTTTCCCCCAATAACCAAAACCCTTTATTGTCAGAAACACTTTTTGGTTCTACATAATCATCATGAGCGTTCCCGCTTAAGGCTGCCCGGAAACAGGGATCATCTTGTCTGATTCACTTTTCGTCTCACCCATGGGAAACCAAAAAGCTTGTCTCCTAACTTCTGCCCTTTCATCCAATTCTTTTTTACTTAACTGTTTATTTTCATCTTCATTAGAATCTGAATCTTTTAATACAGTTTTTTCGCGAAGTTCATTCACAGCTTTATTCTCCTTGTTTCCTCTGATTTTCTTTGACCTTTTTGCATCAAATGTACCTTTGCCTACTTTTGCCTTTTTAACTGACAGCCATTCTGGTGAACTATCTATTCCATCTGATTCAGACTCGTCATCATCTACATTGTATATCACTTCTCCCGTTTTAAAGGGTTTTTTTGCCCTTTGGAAATTTTTTTTCCCCCCCAAAAATTTTTTAGTTTTTTTTTTTTTTTTTTTTTTTTTTTTTTTTTAAAAAAAGAAAAAAAAAATTTTAATTTTTTTTTTTTTTTTTTGGAAAATTTTTTTTTTTTTTCGGCAGGTTTTTGAATGCTCTAATTTTCTGGGATGTTTAAACATTTTTTCAAACCCTTTAATCAAAAATTCAATCACAATTTATTCATCCCTTTTTACTTTTGTTCCAGTATATCTATATCTGTGTCGGGATTAAACCAAAATTTTTTCCCAAGTTTACCTTTACTGCTGATTCAGATTTATCTGACCCCCAAAATAAGAATTTCCTCATTTTGGGAAATTTGGAAAATTAACGGGTTGTTTTGCTTTTTTAAAAAGGGGCGTAGAAAACTGAAAAAAAAAATGAAAAATTTTTCTGTATTTTTCTAAGTTAATTTGAAAATCAATAAATTAAATTCAGATGGGAAATTTAAAATGACTTGTTTTTTAAGCAATCCCGCGGGAAACCCTGGGGGCCACCCAAAGGGAAAAAACCCAACCCCAAATTAAAAAACAAAAATTTCCCCTCTTTTTTTCGAAAAAGGGGGATAAAATTTTCCCTTTTTCCCAAAAACAAAAAAAGAAATTTTTTTGGCCCTTAAAATTTAAAAAAAACTTAAAAATTTTAAGGCAAATTTGGGACCCAAGAAAAAGCAAAGGCCCGGGGAAAACCAGAGACCCTGGTTAATCCCCGGGTGGGGGTGCCCATTTTTTGTGCGGTTTTTCTCTCTCCTCTAAAAATTATTATATATTAAAATTAAAAAAAATAATTATATTATACACCACAAAAACCCAATAAATTATATGGTCCCTTTTTAAAGCACAAAACTGAGGAAAAATTTAGTAAATTTTAAACCCTTTAAGGGCAAAGGCCTTATAGGGGTTTAAAAAAAACAAGGTCTTGTCCTTAAAATTTGTTCTGTAAAAAAAATGGGAAAAATTTATCCCCTTCCAAAAAAAATTTGAAAGTCAAGGGGCCCGTTTTGGTTATTTTTTAAAGGGGTTTTCCTTGAAGTTATTTTTGTTTAAATTTTTAAAACAAACCCTTCAAAAAAAACAAATTTTACAGCCAATAATAGCCAAAAAAATGAAAATTTCAATAATTTGACCTTCAAAGTCAAGGTCATTTATGAGTGAAGGTCAAGGTCTGTCTGATTATTTTTAAGGGATATCCTTGAAAATTAAATTATTATGTTCAAGTTTGAAGACAATCCATTCGAAAATAACAAAGTTACAGCCAATAACAGCAGAACAAGCAAAATTTGGACTTTTAACCTTGAAGGTCAAGGTCATTTATGGATGAAGGTCAAGGTTAGTGTGGTCTACTGAAAGGTCTTGTCCCAAGGGTTGTTGTGGCAAAGTATGAAGACAATACACCAAGAAATAAAAGAGTTATGATCCAGGTACAAGTTTGCAGACGGGAATGGCAATGGCAATGCCGCCGCCACTATAGCAATACCATTACTTTTTTTTTCAAAAAAAAAAGAAAGTTGAGCTAAAAAATTTCTATAGCGAAAAGGTCACATTTAGTACTTCTTTATGCTCTGTTTGTATAACGCAAGATACATCACCTCAAAATATATGCACAACCCTGCAATACCATTTTACAGACTCACAAAAAATGGCATGTGTATGTGATAAAATAACATTACATTTTGCCAAAATTGTATCAAATCTTATATTATAATAAATTACCGATAAGACTTACAAGAAATTCTATAAATATTCTACAAAACGTATTGGTAACCACTAATGTTTAATTGATAAAAGAAAGACTTTTTATATTTTTGATAGTTTTAACAATTTATCCTAAACATTTTTTATTTCAAATATTGGTCAATGATCATAATAATAATCAATCTTTTGAAATATACAGCTTGACAGCACAAAAATGAGCATCACTTTCAAATTAAAGCAATCCTATGTTTGATAAACAAATATGCCCCCCGGCACAGATTCTTGTCAATTTTCAATTCCCCAAAAACTCAAATTAACTCAGTTATGAAAGGGGAGATTACTCAAGAAAAATTTTGTTGACACAGTTTATGATACAAACTTGACAGAGTCATTACTTTTTCTTCCTGTCATAAATAAAATGTAAATTGGCATGTTATTACATTTGATGAGGTTGAAAATATTTAACTTGAGAATGAAGGTATACATAACACTATACCTTGACCTTTAACCCAGTGACACTTAATTCTAACCAATGCTAGAGAACCACCCAAGTTACGTTCCTACCAAATATAAAAAAATGGGAACAGCAATGGGAAGTTCTATGGCACCCTCTTACGCTTCGCTTTTTATGGGTAAATTTGAAAATGACTTTTTAAGCCAACGTTCTTTAAAACCTAGTTTATGGTTCCCTTTTCTTGATGATATATTTTGTATATGGAGTTATTCCCTTGATGATTTGAATACTTTCATTGATAGTTTGAATAACTTTCATCCATCTATAAATTTACAGCGAACGTTTCTAAATCTCTCGTATCATTTTTAGATGTAAACGTTTCATTAGACGAAAACAATAATATTCACATGTTAAAGAGACAGATAATCATCAGTATTTAGAATACTCTTCGTGTCACCCAGTGTCTTGTAAAAATGGTATTCCATACAGTCAAGGAAAACGTTATCGCCGTATCATTTCTGACGATAATGTTTTCAACGATTCTTTACAAAATTTACTTACATACTTCAAAGCAAGAAATTATCCATCAATGTTATTGATAACGCACTAAGTAAGGTTTCATGTCTAACACAGGATGAGGCCCTGTGTACTAACAACAAAACAAGTGATGGCAGTGTTATTCCCTTTGTTGTTGAGTATAACCCAACTTTACCTAATATTAGTAATATAATTAAAAAGTATTGGGATTTACTTAAACTTTCAAGTAAATGTTCTGTGCAAAAGTAAACCTTTGGTTGCATTTAAAAGACCTAAAAATCTAAAAGACATTCTCGTTAATTCTAATATTAGGTCTAATAACAAAAATGCGAAAAGTTCATCCAAATGTAATAGAAGTAGATGTACACATTGCAGCTCCATTATTGAAAGCAATATATTTAGTAGTACTAATATTCCTGGTAAGAATTATCATGTAAATAACAATACTGATTGTTCTACGAAAAATGTTATATATCTTGTCACTTGTGATAAATGTAAAGAGCAATATGTTGGTCAAACAAGCAACAAGTGTCTAAACGCATGAATAGCCATAGGTTTGACAATTTTTCCGATCCATTATTTTTGACCAATGTCGCTACACACTTTAATAAAACCAATCATTGTATTAAGTATTTTAAATTTATGCCTATAGAGATTGTCACCGATGATATGGAACGCTTATTACAAGAATCATACTGGATTCATAAGCTTAACACATTATCTCCTTATGGTATGAATGCAAAAGTTTTGTACAATATATAACTTTGTCATTATTGAGCCGGTATACATATACATGTAGTATGTTTTTTTCTCATATCAAGGTTTTTTATTATTATTAATTATGAGAATTTTTGTATCACATGTGCAGATCCATATTATATGTGTAATTTACTGTATATTGCTGTATTTATATTCATGAAAGATTCTTTATTTATTGGACAAAGTTTTTATTCCCGCGTTAACGTCACGTTCTGTTTAGCGTATAGTTAAACGGACGTTGCGTCATTTGTCATTTGTTATTTTATAAACGTCAATTTTTTCTGAAGAAGACTAAACGTCGAAAGCTTAAGAAAAGCGTTTGTTTTTATTGAACTGATTATATGTTCCTACCAAATATGAAAGACAATTGGTCAACAAATAAAGGCTGTATTTGCAAAAGGTTAAAAATCTATTTTCTATCACCAGTGAACCAGACTTTAAGATCAAATACCCAAAACTCAACCCTAATTTAGAGGACCACCCAAGTTCAACTATTACCAAATATGAAAGGTGAAGTGTAAAACTATTTTTAGCATTGATGACCTTAACCTTGAATCCAGGGACCCCAAACTCTACCCAAACTTAAAAGGCTACAAATGATATCTACCAACTTAATATGAGCCGCGCCATAACAAAACCAACACAAGCAAATTCGTTGAATTTATATCCCCCGCCGAGTACTGGTTATTATTAACACAACAACTGAAGACATAAGGCTTTATTTATATATTAATCATGGCATAAACTGTAATATTCTTTGAACTTGAAGCCTTGTACCTGCAAACAAGAAGAATTTTTAAGTTTTCACTATATACATATAAGGAAAATCTATGACCCCCTGGAGTGGGGCCAATTTTGACCCCAGGGCTAAAATTTGAACAATTTTGGTAGAGGACCTATAGGTTATATCATATACCAAATATCAAAGCTCTAGGCCTTGTACTTTCAGACAAGATTTTTAAATTTTGCATTTTTGAAACTCCTTTTCTGGCCCTGTGACCTATTTATGCAACAGACCGGAACCATTTGATCAACTTTGGCAGGGGACCACCCTAGGATCATTCCTGTAAAGTTTGGTTGCTGTGCAGTCATTTGTTTCTGAGGAGATGTTGTTTAAAGAAATTGCTGACGACGCACGACGACGGACGGTGGGGGATCACAATAGCTCACCTAGATGTAAAAACATCTTAATCTCCAGACTTCATTGCCATATTCAAGGCATCAAGAAGGGATCTCACAATTTTCAAATATTTTTAAATGTTATTGTAACAAATCATTTTAATTCTTCTTTAATAAAAACTAGAAATGTGTCCATAGGACACGGGTGCCCCCACCGCGCCACTGTTCTGTCAATCTTATGACTCTAGGTCAAATATTTTTTGAAAACTAAAAATCTTTTTACTAAGTAAAGGGCAAGAACTTTACAAATACTGAATAAATCCCCAAGCAAACCCCAAGTTGAAAATTGCAAATTTATACTACTGTAATTCAAGGGCAATAACTCTAACAAAACTGAAAAAAATCCACATGCAAAGTCCCAGGTTCATAGCTTCACAGTGAGGTGAATCATTATTCCTGTAATTTAGTGATGTTGATCATTATTCCTGTAAAGTTGGTCGATTCTAACACTCAAGGATCAAATAACAACATAATGAAACAGTTTTTACTAAGTCAAGGGAAATAACTCTACAAATACTGGATAAATTCACAAGCGAAACCCCAGGAACAAACTAAATATGCTGAGCAACTTTCCAATAAGGTTTAATGACTCTATGTCAAATCCTTTTTGAGTTACATGCGACACATGTTGAAAATTGCAAACATTTTCTAAGTCAAAGGCAATAACTCTTAAAATACTAAATAAATCCAGACGAAAATACCCAGATGCACAACTACACATGCTGATCAACATTCCTGTAAAGTATCATGACTCTAGGTCAAATACTTTTTGAGTTACGTGCGACACAAGTTGAAAATTACAAAATTTTACTAAGTCAAGGGCAATAACTCTAAAAATACTTATAATATCCAGACGAAAATACCCAGGTGCACAACTACACATACTGATCAACATTCCTGTAAAGTTTCATGACTCTAGGTCAAATACTTTTTGAGTTACATGCGACACAAGTTGAAAATTACAAAATTTTACTAAGTCAAGGGCAATAACTCTAAAAATACTTATAATATCCAGACGAAAATACCCAGGTGCACAACTACACATGCTGATCAACATTCCTGTAAAGTATCATGACTCTAGGTCAAATACTTTTTGAGTTACATGCGACACAAGTTGAAAATTGCAAAATTTTACTAAGTCAAGGGCAATAACTCTAAAAATACTAAAAATATCCAGACGAAAATACCCAGGTGCACAACTACACATACTGATCAACATTCCTGTAAAGTTTCATGACTCTAGGTCAAATACTTTTTGAGTTACATGCGACACAAGTTGAAAATTACAAAATTTTACTAAGTCAAAGGCAATAACTCTAAAAATACTAAAAATATCCAGACGAAAATACCCAGGTGCACAACTACACATACTGATCAACATTCCTGTAAAGTTTCATGACTCTAGGTCAAATACTTTTTGAGTTACATGCGACACAAGTTGAAAATTACAAAATTTTACTAAGTCAAGGGCAATAACTCTAAAAATATCCAGACGAAAATACCCAGGTGCACAACTTCACATGCTGATCAACATTCCCATAAAGTTTCGTTGAATTCCAGCCATTAGTTGCAGAGAACTACTCCGGAAACGAAATTCGGACGGACGGATGGACGGACGTACCAAAATTTGATGTTTATGAGGCAAATGTGCTTATAAACACCACCTGGACCAACGTCCATAAGCAAAATAAGCTCGTAAAAACAAAAAAATAGCTCTTAATTTGAATTTTATGAGTTTATGTTCTTTATTTAACTACGGAATGAAGCTCATAATAATCAAATGTTGGCTCGGACAGACAGACGGACGGACAACGCCAAAACTATATCTATAGATATAGATAATAATGGGTTTGCGACCAGCATGGATCCTTATCAGACTGCGTGGATGCGCAGGCTGGTCTGGATCCATGCTGGTCGCAAACCCATCACGTTGGTTTTGTTATGGCACGGCTCATATGAAAGACATAAGTCAATAAATAAAAGCTGCATGAGCCGGTGTGAAATTTATTTTTAGAACAGGTGACAATAGCCATGATCCCTGTGACCCGTAACCCTTTTATTTATGAAAGACAATTATAAAGATATATAAAGAATGTCTGTATGAGCAAAAGTTTATAAATATGTTTAGCACTGGTGACCTTGCCCTTGAACCAAGTGACAAAAATTCAATACCAAAGTTAGAGGGTCATCCAAGGTACCTACCTAACTAATATGAAAGATATCGGTAAACTTGCTAAAAGAAACTTAACATAAATCCAATTTGCCAGAATAGGTTACTGTACAAGGACCTATTTTCAAAGTGCTAAAAATGGGAATAACTAAGGAATATACTTAAAGCCACAGTTAAGTAATTTGTCAAGATCATGGACTTTGCATTATTAAGAGTTTAGAACATATATCCCCTGGTACAGATAGAACTTTAGATACATTCAAATTGCTGGTTTATGTTAACCTAGTACAGATGGATGGATTGACACACTGTTCAATTACTGGGGGTATGAAAATGTTAATTAAAATATATCAAACGATTTAATATTAATTAATCAAAAAAAATCTCTTTTTCTAAATAGCGTTGAAATGTGGGAAAACAACTGCTTTGAGGGACGTAGAAATAATTACATGTCAATAATGAATAAAGATTATTTCAGTAACATCATACCTTTACTTTGAGCTTGTGATTTATCTTCTAATGCACTTGGTGAATTGCTCCTCATAGGTGAACTAACTTTTTCCACATTGGATTCCGTTTCTGATTTACTGACAGTTTTAATGTTTTTGATACAATCATTATCTTGATCTACATTGGTGACTTCATCTTCTGAATCACTACTATCAATGAAAACTATTTCTTCCCCCACGGTGTCTACCTTCGTAGCAACAAAATCTTGATCACTGCCAGGAGTAGACTCTGATAAATGAAGTTGTAATTCAGATACAATGTCTTCATGTTCTTGACTTAAACCTTTTGATCTAGCCTCTTCTCCTTTGACATCTTCAACATATTTAGTTGCATATGAAGTATTTGTAGCTTCAGTTAGCAAAGAGTTCTTATCACTTAAAGTATCAATATTATCTCTCTCTCCTTGAACAATGCTACTATCACTTTGATTTAATCTGCCATCTTTGTCATAGTATTCTTTCTCCAAAGTACTATCAATGTTTAAAACTGATTCACTTTGTAAAGTTTTATCATTGTTCCTTACATCAGTGTGATCTTTTTCCTTGTCTTTTAACTTTGAAGATTTTTCATCAACTTGATCCTTGTCATCATCAATAGTTTGTCCTTGCTCAATACAAATATCATCTTTAGCTGACACTGTTTTAATCTTCATCCCTCTTCTACCCCTTTTAGTATGGACTGGGCTTTCTGTTTTACCCTTTGGCTTATTCAAAGCCTGGTTGTGATCAGTATCTACATCATCTTGAGGACTAACTGATTCCTACAGAAAGTAAAATGACAATGTTCAATAACGCTATACATTATATGAGAGTACAGAGGTCCCTTTAACAGAAACATACTTTTTTAATTCAAGAGTTGTCCAAGGAGCAACACATTCCACTTTACACAGTGCAGGATAGAATGATAAAAGCAAAGAAGGGACGGTGGCAAAATTATGCAAAAATTAATGGGAGAATTACCTGCCCTTAATAGTTTACACTGAAGTGAATATATCTGACAGTTTTTTAGCAATAACCAGAACATGTTTGATACACATATGCCCCTGCCAAGATTGTTGTCAGTAACAAATTTTCAAAAAAAGATTTACCCATTTACGCAGTTATGGGCTGAAAAATTGCCAAAGAATTGTAAACTAGAAATGTGTCCATAGGACACGGGTGCCCCCACCGCGCCACTGTTCTGTCAATCTTTTTACTAAGTCAAGGGAAATAAGTCTACAAACACTGGATAAATCCACAAGCGAAACCCTAGGTGCAAATCTAAATATGCTGAGCAACCTGCCCATAAGGTTTAATGACTATGTCAAATCCTTTTTGAGTAACTTGCGACACAAGTTGAAAATTGCAAAAATTTTCTAAGTGAAGGGCAATAACTCTAAAAATACTAAATAAATCTAGACGAAAATACCTGGTGAACAACTGCACATGCTGATCAATATTCCTGTAAAGTTACATGACTCTAGGTCAAATACTTTTTGAGTTACGTGCGACACAAGTTGAAAATTGCAAAATTTTACTAAGTCAAGGGCAATAACTCTAAAAATACTAAAAATATCCACACGAAAATACCCAGGTGCACAACTACACATGCTGATCAACATTCCTTTTAAGTTTCATAACTCTAGGTTAAATACTTTTTGAGTTACGTGCGACACAAGTTGAAAATTGCAAAATTTTACTAAGTCAAGGGCAATAACTCTGAAAATACAAAAAATATCCACACGAAAATACCCAGATGCACAACAACACATGCTGATCAACATTCCTGTAAAGTTTCATGACTCTAGGTCAAATACTTTTTGAGTTACATGCGACACAAGTTGAAAATTGCAAAATTTTACTGAGTCAAGGGCAATAACTCCGAAAATACTTAAAATATCCAGACGAAAAATACCCAGGTGCACAACTACACATGCTGATTAACATTCCTGTAAAGTTTCATTGACACTAGGTCAAATACTTTTTGAGTTACGTGTGACACAAGTTGAAAAATTGCAAAATTTTACTAAGTCAAGGGCAATAACTCTGAAAATACTAAAAATATCCACATGAAAATACCCAGGTGCACAACTACACATGCTGATCAACATTCCTGTAAAGTTTCATGACTCTAGGTCAAATACTTTTTGAGTTACATGCGACACAAGTTGAAAATTGCAAAATTTTACTAAGTCAAGGGCAATAACTCTGAAAATACTAAAAATATCCAGACGAAAATACCCAGGTGCACAACTACACATGCTGATCAACATTCCTGTAAAGTTTCATGACTCTAGGTCAAATACTTTTTGAGTTACGTGCGACACAAAAGTGAACGGACGGACGGACGGAAGGACGGACGGACGGACGGACTGACGGAAGGATGGACGGACGGACGGACAAGGGTAAATCTAAATGCCCGCCACTAATGTGGGGGCACAATAAAGTTATATAACTTGACACAGTCATGACCTTTTGTTATTATGAAATATCAAAGTTAGTATGTCATTGCTATTTGATGAAGTTGGAAAATATTCAATGTAACAATTTCATCAAATATATATAAATCAAGACATTGACCTTGAACCCAGTAACCCCAAATTACACACAAATTTAAAAGATCATCTGAGATTTTCTTTCAAAATACAAGACACTGGCAACAAAAAATAAAGGCTGCACAATGAAAGTGTAAAAAATCTATTTTTAGCACAGGTGACCTTGACCATGTGACTGACTCCCAATATTGGACCATCCAAGGTATGTTCCTTCCAAATATGAAAAACAGATAATAAATAAAGGTTGTGTAAGCAAATTTGTAATGCCCTTGACCTTGACCTGCTGACCTCTAACTCAATCCGAAGGCAGTAGACCAGACAAGGATCTGCATAAAAAAGTTAAGTTCAGTTTGACCTGCTTGTTGGCACATTTCAATTTACAGTCACTATCATCTAAGCTATAGCCAATTTAAGCAAAGTTCAAGAAATTAACCTTGATAGTTAAGGTCATATTTCTAAAATTATGCACAAGTAGGCATTAAGTCACTTCTTGTAATCAAGTTTTATCCAAATTGGTTGAAAGTTATTGAGAATCAGAACTCAAAAACAGTCAGACCAACAGACTGCCTCAAACCAGTTACTTACAACTTGATCAGTTACTTACTACTGGATTGTTCAGGGGTAAAGTTTACAAAATGGAGACCAAAGCCTCCAAAAAATAAAACAAGAACTGTTGGAGGACAGTGACGCTCGACTATTCAAAAAAGTTGTGACAAGGGTGTTTCATTGAGTATATTAATGCTTACGTAATACCTATATGAATACATAAAATTGTTATTAAGATGTATAATCGAGTAAATCACTGCTTGATTATAATGACTGCATAAAATTGTCCCAAAAAAAGGCACAAACCCTTCAGTAGTTACACTCAAAAAACTTAACCAAGAATTTCTAAGTCGAAAAAAGGACATAATTATACAAAAAAGCAAATCAGAGTTATGGGACTTGAGCCAATCTTGTTGGATAATCACAGAGAAAAAGTGTGTGAAGTTTTAATCCATTCCCTTCAGTAGTTATGGAGATACCAGCTTACATGCAAAATCTTAACCAAGAATTTTTTTTGTTGAAAAAGGGGAATAATTATGCAAAAAAGCAAATCAGAGTTATGGGATTGTGCCAATCATGTAAGATAATCAAAGAGAACAAGTGTGTGAAGTTTCAATTCATTCCCTTCAGTAGTTATGGAGATACTAGCTTGCATGCAAAAACTTAACCAAAGGGACACCGACAAATGGGTGACTGTATAAGCTCGATTATTCTGCGAATAGTCGAGCTAAAACATCTAAAAGAAAGCCTTTTCAAAATAACAAATAAACCTTAGAAGTAAGATCTTCCTCTTCAGTATCAGTGAATAGACAACGATCTTCAAAATGTTCATCTGTCTGTTCTTCATCATCAAACATACAACATCTGCCAGCACCAGTGTCATCTTCACTGCTAGAACTAACTGCAGCAAGGAAACTACCTGCTGTCCAACTACTCCCAGTGTCAGCACTACAACAGAAACAAAATTCAAAATACTTCCTTTATATTCATAAGACTTAAAGTTTAAATTTACTCATAATAAGATACTTATCCTGGCATATGTTGCAAAGTCTTTTAAATATATTAAGTCAAGCAAATCAAACAAGACTTGACTGTGAACAGGGAATTTCACTATCCTCAGTGTTGGATGATTAAATAAAAGCAACATATAAAAGTGGTCATAATTCAGCATGCTCCACAGACTGACTGTCAACAATTATCTCAAGTTTGAAGAGAAATCAGTTTTAATCTCAGGTAGCACATCGTCACATTTTAAGTAATATTTTTACCTAAAGTTTTAATTTCTTTCTATCTAAAAAATACAGACAGAACAGGAAATTGCTAAAACAGACGAATGGACAGACAGATGACAAGGTGCATAACAACATATGCAGTAATTTTCTCAGGCCTAAAATAACAGGGGCATAGATTTGAAAAAAAAAAAGAAGAATCCCCCCAAAAAAATTTTGCACTGGATTTTAATGAATCTATCCATCTATGAATCTTATGTTGGTGCCTCCAACAGTTTTAAGCAATGTTCTTGATATAAGCAAAACCTGACAGATAAACAAGTTGATCCCAACCAAGTTGTACACCCTCTGACAACTTTGCTGTGTGAAATTTACAATAAACCTTAAAGTAACTACAATAAGATTTACCTCACTGGAAGATCAATACTTTTCTGACTGGAGAAAAGACTGAGTTCACTATCACTTCTCTCACTACCACAGAATGATGACTGCTGATCAATGCTGTCACTTACAGGGGTCAAAAACAAATCTGGTGTCGGAGATCTTTCAGATTTCTTTAACTTCTTAGGAGTTGTCTAGCAGACATAAAAAAAGTGTTTAGCTATTGGTTATCTTTTATGCAAAAAGCAACATTTTTAACATTTACTTCTAGAAAACAATTTGTTATACCTAATCAAGCTGAGTGACAATTAAAACTTTCCAATTTCAACATTTTATATTTAGATTGTAATATTTAGTTTTCCATGAAGTATGAAAATTTACATTCAGTGAATTTTGACACATACAATATGATGGATATTAAAAATAGTTTTTATAAAAATAGTCTTTCATTCTTCAATGCTGTAAATGATTTTGAGAATATGATGACTTAACTGTAAATCTACACTTTTTGTATTGTCTTTGGACATATTAATTATTATTTGATTTAATCCTACGTTTTGAGGGGAGGATGTTGCCGCTGATCTTCTTGTGCTACGCCTTGTTCCAACACCAGGTTGAGAGACTGTCTCTGTCTTCCCTTTGCCCCTTCCTCGCCCACGCCCTTTTTTTGTTGATGTAGAACTTGCAGGACTCACTGGTTCCCCAGCCTCTAAAGAACTTAACTTTGCAGACTTTACAGGGGTACCAAAGTCGAGGCTTTCTGCATCACTTGTAGATTCTATTAAAGAAAGAAGTTTTTTTCCCCCCTGTTTTGATATGTTACATTGTATAAATGTTCATCAGTATCAATATGTCATATACAATCATTCTTGCCTTCATATCTACATTAAAATAGAAATTACATGTCGTGCATGTATATGAAAGAAGTAATAATCTTTTTGAAGAAGGTTGTAACTAGGGCCATAGTTAATGATACGAAGATAGAGATCATTGTAAATGTCAGTCATTAAGCTAACAAGAGCCACCGCCGGGCGGGGGCAACGCTCGACTTTTTACTTTTTCTAAACGCAAACATAGAAAGGTTTGAACATATCTTAACGTTTCCTTTTTATAAATTAAGTTGGTCTGTCTTGTCACATTAGCTTTATTTATCTATTTTGTATATATATATATATATATATATATATGAATAGAAACACGCAATTCTATAAATAGAAACACGCAATTCTATAAATAGAAACACGCAATTCAATAAATAGAAACACGCAATTCTATAAATAGAAACACTCAATTCTATAAATAGAAACACGCAATTCTATAAATAGAAACAAGCAATTCTATAAAAAGCAACACGCAATTCTATGAATGGTAACACGCAATTCTATAAATAGAATCACGCAATTCTACAAATAGTAACACGCAATTCTATAAATAGAACACGCAATTCTAATAATAGAAACACGCAATTCTATAAATAGAAACAAGCAATTCTAAAAATAGTAACACGCAATTCTATAAATAGTAACATGCAATTCTATCAATAGTAACACACAATTCTAAAAATAGTAACACGCAATTCTATAAATAGTAACACACAATTCTAAAAATAGAAACACGCAATTCTATAAATAGAAACACGCAACTCTAAAAATAGTAACACGCAATTCTATAAATAGAAACACGCAATTCTATAAATAGTAACATGCAATTCTATAAATAGAAACATGCAAATCTAAAAATAGTAACACACAATTCTATAAATAGTAACACGCAATTCTAAAAATAGAAACACGCAATTCTAAAAATAGAAACACGCAATTTGTATAAATAGTAACACGCAATTTCTAAAAATAGAAACACGCAATTCTAAAATAGAAACACGCAATTCTGTAAATAGAAACAAGCAATTCTATAAATAGAAACACGCAATTCTATAAATAGTAACACGCAATTCTATAAATAGTAACACGCAATTCTAAAAATAGAAACACGCAATTTCTAAAAATAGAAACACCTAATTCTATAAATAGTAACACACAATTCTAAAAATAGAAACACGCAATTCTAAAAATAGAAACATGCAATTCTAAAAATAGTAACACGCAATTCTATAAATAGTAACACGCAATTCTAAAAATAGTAACACGCAATTTCTAAAAATAGAAACACGCAATTCTAAAAATAGAAACACGCAATTCTATAAATAGAAACAAGCAATTCTATAAATAGAAACAAGCAATTCTATAAATAGTAACACGCAATTCTATAAATAGTAACACGCAAATCTAAAAATAGTAACACGCAATTCTTTAAATAGTAACACGCAATTCTAAAAATAGAAACACGCAATTCTAAAAATAGAAACATGCAATTCTAAAAATAGTAACAAGCAATTCTAAAAATAGTAACAAGCAATTTCTATAAATAGTAACACGCAATTCTAAAAATAGTAACACGCAATTCTATAAATAGTAACACGCAATTCTAAAAATAGTTACACGCAATTCTAAAAATAGAAACACGCAATTATATAAATAGTAACACACAATTCTAAAAATAGAAACACGCAATTCTAAAAATAGAAACACGCAATTTCTATAAATAGTAACACGTAATTCTAAAAATAGAAACACGCAATTTCTATAAATAGTAACACGCAATTTCTTAAAATAGAAAAAAAAAAAGTCGAGCTAAAAATGTTTTGTTATTTTTTGCAGGAGAATATTCCCCAGTCTAATTTCCATTCCTCATCAGCTAAAAATAACAGTAAGTAAACAGCTAAGTGACACAAACATCTAACTACCTAATGAAAAGTATGAAAGCAAACTATTAATCGAAAGTGGCTAAAAATGTGATATATACAGGGCTCGACATTAACGGTTGTCCGACTGCCCGGGACAACCAAAAGTTTGGTCAGGGCAAGTGAATTTCAAAAGAACTTGTCCGACAGGGCAAGTGAAAAAAATCATAAGTAAACATATTAAATTCCAATATTATGACCAATAATCCTTGCAAATTACAATTTCAATCTTAATTAGACTTAATTAAATCGAATCACATTTGTGGATACGATAAATAACGAACCTCACAGCATGGGCAATTGTACATGTACACAGACTATCCGGTTGTCTGATGAATATGTCAAAACTTGATTAGCATTATTAATTATGTCAACACCTCCTCTTATTAAAGGTGTTCAAACCCTGTTGAAGTTCAAATCACAACCTTGAACTTATAGTTTAATTTAGCCGTCTAAACATTTGCCGATTTCTGGCTGTTTATTTTTGCCGTTAAAATCTAAAATTTATTGTATATCCTCAAAGAAAAAATGTTTCTCCTGTAGATAATTGTGAAAATAATAACAATTCATCTACAAATGTGTTACAGAGTCATATCCACAAGGAAAAAAGATGTAAATTAAGAAAGTAAAAAGAATACAAAATCGGTAAATGAAATTGTCACATATTTTCGCGACTTAAGATGTGGTAAACAAAAAACCTACTAAGTTTCTGTCCACAACTTTATAAAATTCTTTTATGAAGAAAGTACTTTATCTAAGTGATTTTTATATATCAAATGCACAAAACTTTTTTTTGTCACAATAACCATAACCATTTTTTTTTTACTTTTTTTTCTCTTCAAAATACATGTAACTTAATTACTGAAAACATTTTAAAATCTTGTTTAGCCCCTTTTAACCTTCCTTCTATTTCCAACCAATTTTAGTGAAAAAATGAGTATGATTTTGTCACAAAATGTCTTAATTTCTTAAAATTATAAGCCTGTACGGCTTATAATGAAACCCATGCATGATAAGAGAATAAATAAACCCCATTTTCAAAGATTGCCAACCCTTTTTCTCAAACCTTACTTATAAATGTAGGGTTGTTTTCAACACTTTACCGGTTTAGGTCAGGGCAAGCAAGCTTTGGGTCAGGGCAAGTAATTTTCAAAAGTACTTGCCCGACAGGACAACCAAATAAAAAGTTAATGTCAAGGCCTGATATATTTTTTGCAAATTTCCATAGAATTTTCAGTATCAAACTGCAATGCCTATTTCAGACATCAAATCTGTAGGACATACAGATAATCAAGAGGGTAAAAAGTTTTGTATATATGCTCTGGGCATTGAAATTTTTACTTTGTAAGTCTATGGGAACTAAGTGACCATTTCTGAAATGAATATCTTTTAAAGTCCGTGACCTACTTGTGTATTCCTTCGGAACCATTTGTATATTTTTGTAGAGGGCCATCTAAGGTTGATCAAAATAAATTCAACAGTGGTTTAAGAAATGTTGTTAGAAGAAATTGTGAATAACAACGAACAACTTCCAATAACAAAGCACTGAGCAGACCAGCTAAAAAAATGTCAAGAAAAATAAAACAATGTATTCTGATACTGGCCTTTTAATCATTGGATTACAATAAAAACAATCTGGTTGTTTGGAAGACAAGATTTACCTCTTTCCTTTCTCTTATTTATTTGTCTTCCTGATCTTGTCTTCAGAGTGCCAAGCTCCTTCACCTCTTGTTCTTGAATTATCTCCCCTGCCCCAGTTTCCATGCATTCTTTTAGCATTGTATTTAATCTATGTTGTGTCTGAAAAACAAAAATATTCAAATTAATGAGAGGCAGTAAAATGTTAGTAATGCCTACCTATATATGCAGATGCCAATTCATGACAATATGCTAACTTTCACATTACTTCAAAATCAACCTGAGAAGAAAAATATAGCTTTTATCAAGTTTAATCATACATGCATAATATCATCTAAAAACATGATAAACAAGAAAAGTTTCCCATCTCATGGCAACCAATAAGTAATGACCTTTAAGCCAAAGCATTCTGTATAGTTATTGGACAAGTTTTTTGACCTTAAGGACACAGTGTCCTTTACCTTAAACTGATTTCAAGATCACTCGGGGAAACTGGAGGCCATAGAGTTCTCTACTTATTGGTTGGTCAAGGTGTGGTCTACAGACAGATGGACAGACAGACAGACAGATCAACAGGTGTTGTGAAAAGCAATGAACCTCCACTTTTTCATCATTACACATTTACTGTCTAAACAACAATATAATTCAATTATTTAATGTGTATATATGATAATATTATTTCAAGTGTTTTATCAAACATTACAGAAAAAGAATTACCACAGCCAATGAGCTATCAGAAGGGGGTTTGACATTTGGAAAAACTCTCTCTGGTTTCAGGTATGATATCAGGTCTTTTACCTCCGTGTATGAGGAATGGAAGGAATAGCAAGCTCTGAAAAAATTGCTGAAATAAACAAACAACAACAGCCCTTATTAGTGCAAGTTAATGAAAACAACATGATAATCTAAAGTGTATGCCAAATCAAGTTTGTTTCATTTTGTGATAACAATTAAATACTAATAAAATAACAATAAAGTTACAGCCAGTTACAGCATAAAAATGAAAATTTCAATAATTTGACCTTACAGGTTAAGGTTATTTATGAGTGAAGGTCTATCTGGTTAAGTTAAAGGTCTATCCTAATAGATTTCTTATATTCAGGTTTGAAGACAATCCATTTAAAAGTTTGCAGATGGCAATGGCCAAGCCAACATGACTGTTACAATACCTTTATCTTTTTTTTCAGTATAAAAATCGAGTTAAAAATCACCTTTATGGGAAATATCTTTTGTTTTTGAACTTAATTGGGGTAAATAATATGGCTATAAACAATAGTTTTAATGAAAGTTGATGTCACATACCTATTTATTTTCTTTATAATCTTATCAAGGGTGAGGTGTGAGAACTGTGTGAAGTACATGGTGGTAGGTAGTATAGCTAGAACTTTATCTGCATCATGTGTTTCACTACATAAAACCTCTTCACCATCAACTTCTATCATACACTAAATATAACAAGAAAAAGAAATAAACATATACTTTTCTTACATTAATGACATGGGAAAAGTTTTAAACTTTTGAAGCAGATACACCTTTTTAGCTTATTCCATTAGACTTGATTGAACTTCTGTTGTAACTAAATTTTGAGTAATAATCAGTATACTACTCGTATATACTGATGGCTCAAAATAATTCAGCCAATATGACATCCTTCTGATAAAGTAAGAGTTACCAGTTGTCTGCTACTGCCAGTCCTTGTCACACTCATATGATTGTACCATTTCATATACAGAGGCCATATAAACATACCAAATCAATTATCTATCATTAACAAAATATGAAAACTTAATTAGATCTTGAATGTTATATGTAATTCTAACACAACCCGCATTTTTCCCTATTTAACATAGAAGGACCAAAAGTGTGTTATTATGCTATAAAATCACTGGTGATAATCTATATTTAGACATGTGACGTAATCATTATATACATGTGACGTAACCACTAAAAATTCGATGCGCTGAAATAAGTACAGAAACAAATCAGGTGCAGTTTAGCTTCATATCAGTATTTATCTGTTGTTGTCATGTTTGAATGGAAAAAGTATATCCAAATCAGTGATTTTATTGCTTGATAAAATCACTGTTTGTTGTTCGGATGTGTATCATCATATCACTGGGGCTACGCCCTCGTGATATAATTCCTTGCATCTGGATTCCAAACAGTGATCTATTGAGCAATAAAATCACAGTTTGGGATGAACTATTTCTTAAATAATACATCTGTATGTTTTTTTGTTAATTTCACAATGTTAGGCAGACAATATTTTCATTCCACAAAGTAAGAAAATCTTACATTTTTATCACAGGCATGTAGTTGAGTGTTTAGCCCATCTGATGTGAAGTTACCATGAAATTCCTGTATTCTGTTATATATTCCAAATTTATGATTATTTACATGGACCTGTAATATACAAAAGCATTACTATAGCCTTGTCCTTCTTCCAGTATTTAACTTGATGTGCCGGGCATCATGACCATCCCATTGTTGTTGTTGTTTTCTTTAGCTAAATTAGAGTGGAATCAATCAATAAATAACAAATTTATGGCAATTTAAGCAAAACTAAATACATTAATGTAACAAGACTTTGATGGTCAATATCATTTAAAGTTAAGGCTGCACATGAATTTTGCAACATATCTGCTTTGTCATAAGTGTTGTTTTGTCCAAGTATTTTTCAAATATCTCATTCAAAACTCTTGTTTTAGTAACCTTGAACCCAGGTGATCTAAAAACAATCCAAACCGAGGTCTCGACATAAACTTGCTATATACCAAGTAACACTTAGGTGCAATTTCTCATCAACCACATCAAATACATAGGTACATGTATTTGCAGGACACTTCACACATATCATCAGTTGACAAGTACAGCCTTACTATTCTTAATAATCCTGCTAAAAATGTGATTAAACACTCTGAATACATTACCTTTTTATTAAGTCTTGAGGCTACAGCATTCAGCAATGGTTCATGCCCAAACTGTGCTCGTAGATAGATATTTACAATATGTTTTGGACTAATGGAAGTCCATTCATGTACCAACTGGCATACAGCATCTATGCACTGCTGTCGACTTGGTATGTATAAATTCTCAGGGGAACAAAATGTAGTGTCAACATATAAACTCTTTATCTTTTTTACACTGTAGAAAATAAAGAAAATATTTATCTACTAATGCAATCTTAGTGAATCTGCTGCAAGTATTGTTTACTTAAAAAATAATTCTTTGAAAAATAGTAAACTCACATTCCCCCTTGTATCTTTGGAAGGGGCAGACATTTGCGCGCCTGTATTAAATTTATTTAAAGAGTGGACATTTGCCCCCCACCCCCCTGTATTACAAATGTTAAAATATCTAATTGTTTGTTACCAATGATAAAGCACAGGAATGATAGTACTTTCAAAATGGATTTCAAAAAAACAACAACTAAGAAACCCTAGATAATAAATAATATTCAAAGTATTCTTTTACAAGCTCACATACTAGCATGTTATAATCATCAAGGATAATGCATATAATAAAACCGACACACGTTTGAGATCAGTGAACAAAATGCTAACTAAATTATTATTATATTTTTTGCTGGAACCTTTATATAAAGAAAACAGTAGTGACACCCTAATATATGAGGCAAATGTTCACCCTTCAAACTTTTTAATAAAGAGGGCAAATGTCCGCCCTTAAAAATTTTTACTGCCCTTTCATAAATACGAGGGGGCAATGTCTTCCAATGCAAAAAAGGGGGCAACATTCAGGTGGCAACTGTCTGGGGGGCAAATGTCATAGAATCTTCCAAAATACTTGTACGAACAAAGTATTTATATGTATTTTAACTTAGAAGCGATGAGGGCAATAACTTGAAAGACTTAAAAAAAAATATTAAGATATAACTTTATACCCTTAATGAGAAAGCAAATGTATATGAATAATCAATGCAGGTAAATAATTGCTCTGTTTTTTATCAGTAACTGCCATATTCCTCATTTGAATGTGATGGAAATATTATAATTTCACATTTTTCATCTTTTTACATATCTATCTTGTATTTTATGATAGTGGTACATGTATATACCAAACATTAAGTTACAGTTAATAAATTACCTTTCTCCTGACTGGAGATGATGCATCTGTTCTATGTTAAAATGTTCCCATCTGAAATCCCCTGTATATAGCACTGTGCCTTCTGCACCTTCGATCAAAAACCTACAAAACAACACTTTCTACAATGTACATCAAACACAAGACTAATATTATAGCAATATATGAGCCGCATCACGACAAAACCAACATAATGCATTTGCGACCAGCATGGATCCAGACCAGCCTGCGCTTCCACGCAGTCTGATCAGAACCCATGCTGTTCGCTTACCAACTTTTTTCTTTAAAAATACCAAGTAGGAGAAACTGATATATAACCTTTTGTTGTTTATAGGGTGAAAAGCCTCTTTTGTTTTAAAAAGGCTGTAACAAGTCATACGGGCTAGTAGATATCTTATGCCTGGACTTATCCATGATAATCTTTACATGAATCAGCTTAAAACAGCAGTAGATGACAGATGGCATTAGACATATAGTATACACCCAAATCTTCACAGTAAAACAGTCATCAGAGAATATAAAATTATTATTCATAAAACCAGATACTATGTTCTTACATCACACTTCCTGGACAATGAAATGCAGGCAGCAATGTAACTGTGATCTTCTCTTTCTGAAATAAAAAATATCATTTACCAAGTTAATTACTACTTAATCTAGTAAAATATAGCTCTAGACATATAGCTTTTTTCCAATCAGGATGACTATAGGGATGCAATGTGTCTTTGCTGAATAAAATAATCATGTGAACCAAATACAAAATTACTTCCATTATATATCTATGATTTGTCCTTGTGGGTACCCAGTTACTTAAACTTTTAGGCAAACTGTAACAATAGCAAGAGCTGTACAAATGAGCATTGGTGTAATTAAATATTTACATACAAAGTTAGAGGTTCCAGGTGTCACTGCAGTTTGATTTAATGATCAATTTTTATGTTTTGCTATCACAGCCTGTGACATAGATTTAAGAGTGACCATTTGGTCTGAAAATGAGTACGACAGAACACATCGTGGTGCATCCATAGAGTAAGTTTCACTATAGAAGCATAGTTCATATGGAAGTTAATGACCATAACAACAACTTAACAAAAATATCCTTGGTGAGCTAAAAAGTTAAACAATGCTAGCGCTGCTGAACAATCATGGCAATAGCTCTACTTTTTCCTAAAATATTTGAGCTAAATTGGACTAATTTTCATTAATTCATTTGATTGGTATTAATTGTCTTACTGTTGCTTCTAATACTTTAAAAGTAAACATGGCCTTTAAAGTTTGAACCAAATGATATAAAACAACAATTTCAGTTTGTATGACTGAATTTAATCTTACCTCTTCAAAAAGTGGATCAGGAATATCTAAAGTAGTTGGTGTATTTATACTCAATCCTTTCTGTAATGCAGAAACAAATGATTAAAGAATACAGTCCAGTTCTTAGTTTTCATCTATAAACTAAATAAGACAAGTAAATATTCATACCAGTATTTGAAAATTTGTTTTTCTTAAAGGAACTCCACTGAGGCCTAAAACATAAAAATTGTATTACTTGAACATAGATCCGCTGGTGCACATACAATATGCTGTAGATAATTTGAAAATACACTAACATAAATTGAAAATTGTTGGTTTTTTTTTTGTTTTTTTTTTGGATGCATTCAACCATTTTTGGGTCATATTTTTACCTTAGAATAATTTTCAGCATATGAAATTGGAACAGTAATTGTTGTCACCTCGACCTTAACATTAGAAACATTAAATATCGAAATATTTACTCAAAGGTCCAAAATCGTAGTTTGTTTTTTTGAATCTTAATTTAAGTTACCCTTAGGGAAATTACCTGCAATGTGGTTATTTTTTTTAATTTAATATTCCTCAAACAAAACACATATATTGTAATTACTGGATAAATTTTGATGTTGTCTCAACTGACACTTTTCTGTTTCGTACAGATTTAATAAGCAAATTTAAACACCAGGGTCACTAGCTCAGAGCAGAAAATTGAATAATTTATAACAGTCAGTCTTAGCTCTCCTTCATTGACTTCAAAACAAAAAACATCCTCATTACTACTGTAACTAGAAATGTGTCCATAGGACACGGATGCCCCCAAACGCCACTGTTCTGTCAATCTAATGACTCTAGGTCAAATATTTTTTGGACTACATGTGCCACAAGTTGAAAACTAAAAATCAACAAAGGGCCATAATTCTGTTAAATTTGGTCGCAGCAAAAAATTCCTTCCTTTACTACCATCTACACATTAAGGTTGTTCATCCCTGGAAGTTTAAGCAAAATCTGCCATCCGGTTTAAGAGGAGTTGCGTTCACAAAATTTCTACATAGTATAGAGTGAAAAAATCAACAAAGGGCCATAATTCTGTTAAATTTGGTCGAAGCAAAAATTCCTTCCTTTACTACCATCTATACATTAAGGTTGTTCATCCCTGGAAGTTTAAGCAAAATCTGCTGTCCGGTTTAAGAGGAGTTGCGTTCACAAAATTTCTACATAGTATATAGTGAAAAAATCAACAAAGGGCCATAATTCTGTTAAATTTGGTCGCAGCGAAAATTCCTTCCTTTACTACCATTTACTTTACATATTAAGGTTGTTCATCCCTGTAAGTTTAAGCAAAATCTGCCATCCAGTTTAAGAGGAGTTGCGTTCACAAGATTTCGGGACGTACGGACGTACCAACTTTTGATGTTTATGAGGCAAATCAGCTCATAAGCACCACCTGGACCAACGTCCATAAGCAAAATTAGCTCATAAAAACAACAAGAGGGCCATGATGGCCCTGAGGTCGCTCACCTGTATACAGGCCCCCGGAGCGGGGCCAGTTTAAACCCCAGGGCTTTTATTTGAACAAACTTGGAAAACACCCATTAGAAGATGTTTCATGACGTTAAGTTTTTACTACACACATAAATTATAATGAAACAAGGGTGCCATAGTCACAAAATACGCCCGTTTACGAAAAAGCTTTAGATGGAGATGGGGGCATTATGGATAAGTGTTATCTAGCAAGCAAGTTTTTATTCTTGGCACTGTGTTGTTAAATGAACCTTAAAACAAATCAATAGGGAAGATATGCACAGAATGTGTGACCTTGACCTTGGTCGCAGGGACCTGAATTTTATGCACGGCACTCAGCCTCACAATGATGAACATTTGTGCCAAATTATATTGAAATCCCTCTATGCATGTAGAAGTTTTGCTCCAGACAAGTGTTTTTCTATGAGCTCTAACTGACCTTCACCTTTGACCTAGAGACTTGGTTTATGTGCAGGGCACTACGTCTCATGGTGGTGAACAATTCTATAAAAGTAACATTAAAATTCCTCCATGCATGTAGAAAATATGCTCCGGACAACATCTGGATATTTAATCATCTCCAGTGACCTTGACCTTGCAAATATTAACCTAAATTAAATGTGTAACACCTGTAGTCATGATAGTTACCATTTGTGCTACAATCCATCAATAAATGATGACTAAATGGTCCCTATAACCATCTTCAAATTTTTATCTGAACTTTGACCTCTATGTGTAACCTTGACTTTGGTCGCAGGGATCTGAATTTTGCATGCGACACTCAGCCTCACAATGGTGAACATTTGTGCCAAGTTATATTGAAAACCCCCTATGAATGTAGAAGTTTTGCTCTGGACAACCGTTTTTCAATGAGCTCTAAGTGTGACCTTGACCTTTGACCTGGAGACCTGGATCATGCATGGAGCAATACATATCATGGTGGTGAACATTTCCATAAAGTATTATAAAAATTCTTCCATACATGTAGGAGATATGCTCCAGACAAAATCTGGATATTTCACCATCTTTAGTGACCTTGACCTTGCATATATTGACCTAAAGTACATGTGTCACATCCGTAGTCATTATAATGACCATTTGTGTTACAATCCTCAATAAATGATGATTAAATCGTCCCTATACACATCTTCATATTTTTATCTTTTTTTTAAACGTGCGTATAAAAAGTACATGTAATTTAATAACTAGAAAATTCTGATTTAAGATTTTATTCTAGGGAAATACATTTCATTACAATTCTTAATCTTTGAATGAGCTGAACTGATATTTACTTGAAAATTAAAATATAATTAAATTTCTATGAGAAAGTATTTACATTTGATAAGGTAATTACTGTATGATCTTTATGAACAAATACCAAGTCTACAGAACACCATAGTTATCACAGTTAAGAATCTTGACCAATGAATGAAACATGTGTAAATAAATGTTACATTCTTTAGAACATACTCAAGTCCAAGAAAGAGGATTATTTCATGCCCTTTGATTAAATTCTATTTTTAGAATTGAAAGTGAAAAAAGATCAAGGGGAGTAATTGTGTAAGTCATTTATGAACAAAGTAATAACTTTGTTGTCTCCCTTTGATTAAATTCTATTTACAAAATCTGGATATTTCATCATCTTTAGTGACCTTGACCTTGTATATATTGACCTAAATTATATGTATCACAGCCATAGTCTTGATAATGACCATTTGTGTTACAATCCCTCAATAAATGATGACTAAATGGTCCATATACACATCTTCATATTTTTATCTGAACTTTGACCTCTATGTGTGACCTTGACCTTGGCCGCAAGGACCTGAATCTTGCACGCGACACTCCGCCTCACAATGGTGAACATTTGTGCCAAATAATATTGAAATCCCTCTATACATGTGGAAGTTTTGCTCCGGACAAGCATTTTTCAATGAGCTCTAAGTGTGACCTTGACCTTTGACCTAGAGACCTGGTTCATGTGGCGCGACACTGCTCCTCATAGTGGTGAACATTTATATGAAGTTTCAGGTTTTAAAATCCCTCCATAACATGTAGGAGATAGTTTTGCTCCGGACAAAATTGGACGCCGCCCCGGGCTTTTGAACCGACCTCCCGCCCGCCCGCCCGCCAGGGGCGTTCCCATAATAAGAAATAATAACCCCGGGGCGGGGCCAATTTTGGCCCCAGGGCTTTTATTTGAACAAACTTGGTAGACACCCATTAGAACATGTTTCATGCTAAATATCTTAGCTCTAGCTCTTTGAGTTCTTTAAAAGAAGATTTTTTTACGTTTTTACTATATGCATATAGGGAAAATCAATGACCCCCGGGGCGGGGCAAATTTTGACCCCAGTGCTTTTATTTGAACAAACTTGGTAGACACCCATTAGAACATGTTTCATGCTAAATATCTTAGCTCTAGCTCTTTGAGTTCTTTAAAAGAAGATTTTTTAAGTTTTTACTATATGCATATAGGGAAAATCAATGACCCCCTGGGGCGGGGCCAATTTTGACCCCAGGGCTTTTATTTGAACAAACTTGGTAGACACTCATTAGAAGATGTTTCATGCTAAATATCTTAGCTCTAGCTCTTTGGGTTCTTTAAAAGAAGATTTTTTAAGTTTTTACTATATGCATATAGGGAAAATCAATGACCCCCTGGGGCAGGGCCAATTTTGACCCCAGGGCTTTTATTTGAACAAACTTAGTAGACACTTACTAGAAGATGTTTCATGTCAAATATCTAAGCTCTAGCTCTTTGGATTTTTTAAAAGAAGATATTTAAAGTTTTTTCTTTTGGTTGCCATGGCAACCAGAGTTCTGCATGGAATTAAATTCTTTGAACAATTTTTAAAGGTGACCACCAAAGGAACATTCCTGTGAAGTTTGGATGAAATTGGCTTAGTGGTTTATGAGGAGATGTCTTTTAAAGTAAAAGTTTACGGATGGACGGACGCCAGACGAAAAGCGATCACAAAAGCTCACCCTGTCACTTTGTGACAGGTGAGCTAAAAAAATAGCTCTTAATTTGAATTTTATGAGTTTTTGTTCTTTATTTAACTACGGAATGAAGCTCATAAATATCAAATGTTTGCACGGACGGACGGACAAGTGCAACGCTATATGCTCCCACATCAAATGAGAGAAATTTTACATACAAAGTTTGCTTACTATATAAGGTTTCAGATGTCTGTATTTCTTGCTGGCCACCAACAGTACCTGTGTGACTTCAGAACAGTACAGGAAAATGTCTTTACTGAAATACAGGAAAAACCAGGATATCAACAGTAAAAAGATGAAATAGCACTGATATTACAACTTAAGTAAACATTATACATAAGACTTACAAACCTTTGTTTTACTATTGACTTATTTTTTTCATTTTATCCTTGGTCATGATACAAATTTTCATCAAATTCCATTAATCATTTATGTTCCCTTCATTCCATTTAAGTATGTACATTGAAAATTCTTAAATTAAGACAGTGTGCTCAACTATATCTTGATAGTAAACCAAACTGGATAATGTAGAATATTCTAAGATTCTATCAAAATCCATCCAACATCACTACAACAATAACTCTTCTTCGTTTTGTTTGAAAAAAAAAAGACAAGCTAAAAACTGCATAAGCAGAAACTTGATTATGAATTATCAACCCTAGAAACAGGCAAAATTTTCAAATTTAAAGGCAGATAAATCTGACCCACATTTTTCTTTCTTTTATCTCGAAGTTCATGCAAGTTAAAATAAATTCTATCGCATGTATGTAGTTTTCCTTCTGCTGTTCCTTTTTATGTAATCCTAGCATACATTTTTAATGTATCAATGATATAATATATCAAAGCTCTTACTTGGATTTTAATCTTTTGCAAAAAATCTTTTCAGCAAGTCCAGCAGTATGATCTGAAATAAAATATTCCATTATAATATTATTTCATTGTATCTCATTAAAATATAGGTACTTTGTAACAATACCACGAACAAGAGCTCCACTGAGACGAGATATTATACATCTAGTAGTAAATTTACAAGAAGGTATCATGGACAAAAATGGACCTTAAAGAAAGATAGCAAATTTATTGTTATAAATGGCTCAGATTATGACTCAAGTGGGCGTGGTCATGTATACTATCTGAGCAAAAAATTAACTGGGGTGAACTCGAATTCAAACTAGACCTGTATTTGATGTTAAACATGTGTTCCAAAAATAATTTCAATCCATTGAATTCTTAAACAGTTATCATCTGGAAACCATTTTTTAAGAGCAAAACTGTTACTATTTAATGGCCTGAGCCCTGATTCATACTTGTATTTTATGACGTTACATCTGTGTACCATATATTATTAAAATCTTGTTAGTTATATACTATATCTAATTAACTACCTTCGTGTAAATGTGACAGGAAATAAACAGTGGACTGTAGGTTTCTTCCATCAAAACGATCCAGGGAAATCCTGTCATATTCCTGCATGCGTCCTCCAAAACAACTCATCTTGCTCATTAATTTATGGAAGAAATTGTCACAAAAACTGTCACTGTATCCTTTTAATCCCTTTCATCCCTGGGTAAACCTGTCTGGTAAAGAAATATTACTTTTAAATGAGACCTTAAATTATTACTGATCAATTAAAACTATACAAGCATAAGTGGTGGGGGTACAATCAATTTCTATTTCTTACTTCCGAGAGGCAAACACATAAAAAATAGTATATTGTAGTGAAGGGCTTTTACACAAAAACATCTCTTTCTTGTAAAAATTTAACTAAATTTTCATATTTGACCTTGATTTCATGTTAAGTTTCAGAAAAAATTTGATAACTGTCATTTTTCTTTTTTTTTTCCCCATTTTTTGTCATCATAAAAGAATAGAGCTTACTTGTATCTCATTACCTAAAGCTGCAGATTTTAATATTAATCTTAGGAGAATTAATGGATTGAAGAATATTTAAATTTCTAGGCTATACATAACTGATTTTCTGCATGTCCATAAATATTACTAAATCCAGAAACTTACATAACAGAGAGGTTTAAAACTAGAAAAATGGAAAATTTCCCTGTTCAGACCAACATTTTCTTGCATTGGCTCTTTGCATTCAACATGTTTTGATATAACAAAGTTATCAGACATTTTAGATTACCCAATGTGTTCACATATTCATCTGTTACTGAAAAAAAATTACATCTTCCTAATCTTTGTATTTTTCACAAACTTGCACAGTACAATTTGATCATTTTGATTCCCTAAGGAATTCACGATATCATGGTAGCATGCATATCATTCTGTAAATTATCTCTCTGTCAAACATGTCAGGAAAAATACAAAAGATAGACTTATCTGTATCCTGAAAACACATTGTGCAATAAGTATTGAAATCATATCCAAAAAAACCAATACATGTAGTTTAGAAAAATCCATAATCTTATTCTACCAATAAACAAAACAAGAGCCGGTTGAACCGGGTGATGCTCCCCGAATAGGTTTTGGACACAGGAAGGTATACCTCTTGTAGTGTCAGAGTTATGTCACAGGCAAAGTTCAAAGTGTAAAAATAACCCAAATGTTGTGCACGACACATTGTCTCAATATGGTGATCATTTCTGTGAAACAGTTGTAAAATCAGACTTCAAATAAGGAAGTTATGGGCTAGACATGATTTTGCTGCAAGGTCATGCTGTGACCTTGACCTTCAAAGTAGCGACCCAAATGTTGGGCGCGACACGAAGTCTTAATATGGTGATCATTTCTGTGAAATAGTTGTAAAATCAGACTTCAAATAAAGAAGTTATGGACCGGACACAATTTTGATGCAAGGTCATGCTGTGACCTTGACCTTCAAGGTAGTGACCCAAATGTTGCGCGCAACACGTCGTCTCAATATGGTGATCATTTCTGTGAAATAGTTTTAAAATCCGACTTCAAATAAAGAAGTTATGGACCGGACACGATTTTGATGCAAGGTCATGCTGTGACCTTGACCTTCAAGGTAGCGACCCAAATGTTGCGCGCGACACGTCGTCTCAATATGGTGATCATTTCTGTGAAATAGTTTTAAAATCCGACTTCAAATAAAGAAGTTATGGACCGGACACGATTTTGATGCAAGGTCATGCTGTGACCTTGACCTTCAAGGTAGTGACCCAAATGTTGCGCGCGACACGTCGTCTCAATATGGTGATCATTTCTGTGAAATAGTTTTAAAATCCGACTTCAAATAAAGAAGTTATGGACCGGACACGATTTTGATGCAAGGTCATGCTGTGACCTTGACCTTCAAGGTAGCGACCCAAATGTTGCGCGCGACACGTCGTCTCAATATGGTGATCATTTCTGTGAAATAGTTTTAAAATCCGACTTCAAATAACTAAGTTATGGGCCGGACACGAGTTGGGACGTACGGACGGACGGAAGGACGGACTGACGGACGGACAACCCGACGACTATATGCTCCCCCGAAATTTTTCGGGGAGCATAATAAAGATCACTGCATATTCAAAAGACATTTTTACCAATTCATCAAACTGTCTTACGGAAGGCTGATAAAAATCTGTCTCAAACATAAGATAAGGGAATAAGAAATTATAAAACTATCAACATATAGATTTTGTTCACTGATAGTAATTACCATTTTATTATTTTCTTATATAATACTTTATCATCTTTGCAAATACAAGATGACAGAAAACAGTCTCGGTAAATTTCAAGAAAATGTAAACCTGCAGGAATATGAAATTGCTGATACAGATTTTAAATGTATGATGTCATAGCTTCCTCTCCTTTAAATTATAAATCTTTAACTGTTTTGTACAAGAAAATTGTCCACAGACACTCAGGAGCCAGATTCATATACTGCAGGGGTGTGGAAAAATGAATTTTGCCACTTGTCAAATGACAAGTTGGGCAGAAATTTTTACTTGTCCGCAGTTTTACTTTACTTACCCATATAACAATACCAAACATTGGCCACATGATTAAATGAAAGTTAAAGCTAGGTAACAGTTTCCTTTCGTAGTAAAGTGTACGCAAAAGCATCACTTCTGCAGTTTGAGGAAACATTCTACTTGTAATTTTTATGAGGCAAAGAATCATGAATCATGTCCAAACTATCATCCTTTTGGAACTTATTAAATTTAACATAAATTTAGGCTTGTAATCATTATTTATTTTGGTTTTCTGTTAGTCTGTGATAAAAGTGAACTTTTTCATTCTTTTGGTTAATATCACATGGCTAAGAAAAGCAAAATCAATGTTTGCAGTTGTAAAATTTTGTACCATACTACTACAAGTATCAAGAAGCTTGCTTTCTGATGGCCTTTCTTTAAGAGTTATCCTATGGGATGAAATTATTGATAAGTAAAAGTGTATTTACTGATAGTAAACTAAGATTTCATAACCTTTTTTTTTTTTTTTCATAACTTAACTTATCAAAATAAATGTTCTGATAGAAATTCAGTATATTTGTTCACTTGTCCATGGACAAGTTCCATGGAAAAATCTACTTGTCCGCAGACATAAAGACCCTGGTCCCACAAGTCGGGCATAGGATTTCCACACCACTACTACTAGTATCTAAATTGTTATAGTTGTATTTTAATTATATATATATAACAGCTATTAATTAAGCTGTTATAGTTGTATTTTAATTATTTATATTAAATTGCTATTAAGCTGTTATAGTTGTACAGTATTTTAATTATATAAATATAACAGCTATTAAGCTGTCGTAGAAATTAAACAAAACATTTAAAACTCGAATCTCCACCATAAAAACGGTTTCCAATGCATATTTTTAGTGAGATCCAAACATATTGTTGTTGCTCTAGCTCCACTCTTGTCAAATGGTCCGTCCTATCCCAAAATATATGGTTTGTCATGTCCTGATCCACTGTTCCCCTTGATAAAGATGCCCTATAGAACTGTCCTTAAATTTCTGGAACATGTTTAGCATTCAAATATTGAAACTGTTCCAATTCTCTGGAACATGTTTATTATACAAATATTGAAAGATGTAACGAAAAAAATAGCATATCAGCATATATCATTAGTGGCTACTCAATATTTCCATAAAGAACTATAATGTGATCATTCACCTGGATCCTAGCCAAACTCATCAGATTTGTTAGAGATACAATGAGATAATTTCGAACGGCAATTCAAGCACTGAAACAGGAATGAAAGTTTTGAGAAGTCTGTAAAATGGGTCAAACCATATTTACGACGAATTACGTTTCGACATTTTCCTCATATTGTTTGTAAGAAAATTTTATAATGATAGATGTATTTGAAGATTGCTTTCAGGGAATTATTAATGTGTTTATTACCAAAGGTGTGACAATTGCAATATATCCAGAAATTTAATTAAAACATTATTCACCTTCAAATTGCAATGAGCGTTTTTCAACATGGAAAGCGGAAGTCTGGGTCGCTGCGATGCGACCTCTGGCGACCGGTGAAGAGGTAAATTTCAGCAGACTAAATTCATTAAAATGTTGGCATCAACTGTAAACAAACTTTCAACATTTTCTAGGGTTTGTAGCTTTTGCTCTCATAATCGCTTAAAAAGCGTGTGTGTTAAGAATTAATATCTTACACTGCCTTGTTAAATGCATAAATCTGTATGTATAACTGGCAAACTGTGTTGTTCACTTGAAGACTTGATAATGCTTTTATAATTTTGTCCTTGAACTGTTGAAGATTTCTAGCTTTAAGGTCTTCAGCGTAACCCATTATATACTGTGACATGACTTGAGCGTACCCCATTATACACTTTGACATTGTTGAAGACACACCTATAGTGAAAGTCTATCATTAATTGTGCCAGGAGTCTGACACCCTCATAGTCATAATAAAAAGTCATATTCATTCATGGAGCATGCCATGAAGTGAAGTGAACCATATCATGATATAGCCTTATATGAAATAAGGTGCTTTTTATGGCCCAGAAAGCTCATATGATTTAATATCAAGCATAATATGAAAAAGGCAAAGCCTCAAAGCGAGCTCGATGTACTTTTAACGTGAAATAGTATGAAATAATCGCTCGTTTTGATTTCAAATGCAGTGATGAGTGCGTGTCAGACCTGGGGTAATCACTAATCGTAATCATCGATTTTTTAATTGATTACATGATTACAGTGTAATCATCATGTAATTGATTACCTTGCTCAAAATTGATTACATTAATTGTAATTAATCAATTACAGCTTAAATTCAGTCTGTAATTATGATTACAATTTGATTGATATTGATTACTTTCAGATTTTACATGAAACTATTGAAATTCAAATGATTTATTTCACATGTTACAGTTTAACTAAGGTAGTAAAATATCAAGTGAGACATTTTAAGACATCACTCACAATGAAGAAATAAGTTTTAATCCATACAGTTAACCAAATTCTAACTGAAAGATAGACATCATTGTTTGGCTGGTATTCTAACCAAAATGTCAAATCACTGGATTTATGATGTCTTTGAATTTCCTAAAGAAACATCTGGAAATGTGACAGCACAGTGCAAATTGTGCCCTAAGAAGATAAATGGAAACACTAAGTCACATTCAAATTTCATTACCCACATAAAGGTATGTTAAATTTTGTTTCACATATTTTGGTTAAACCATGTTTTAAAAAGTTTCAAACAATGTAGATAACTTCTTTACTTTGTATATTCTAGAGTTTATGTCAGATGCATATTACCATATTTTAATTATATGCAACAGTTATTTTGTAAGGTGATAAACTACGTGTCTATATTATAATGGATACTGTTGTAACATTGAAGTGTTTGTAAAAAAACTGATAATTTCTTTGTAAAGTCTATTGTCTCTTTGAATTCCCATATAAAATATTATTGTTTTCACACCTGTTTTAACACCTGTATACAGCATACTGTACAATTGACACTTTTCAAAATTTCTGTTGCAGAGAGTTCATTATGAAACCTACACCAAGAAGACTGAGGACCATTCCTGCATCATTGGCCCCTGTAGAGCGTTTGTTTAGTGTTGCGGGTAAAATTTTCCGTCCTGATAGATGCAGTCTGACTGATAGACGGTTTCATGAACTTATGATGCTAAAGTGCAATGCTTTTGTTTATAGTTATACATGGAATGTTATCAATTATCAATCAATTACTTTCTCAAAGTAATTGTAATTTAATTGATTACAGAGGCAAGTCTGAGTAATCAATTGTAATCAATTACAATAAAATCTGAAAGTAATTGTAATTAAATAAATTACCGATCAATGTAATCATCCCCAGGTCTGGTGCGTGTGACGTCACACGTACTGTGTTAAATATGGCTCCGCCCCTGTCGTTAAATGAATAACGAGTTTTGAAAACGTTGATAAAACTTTGTTTGTTTATTTTATTTTACTCTATAATTTTTCAAGCGAAATAAAGATTATTAAAAGTGAAATAAATGTAAAACTTAAAACGTTTGCGACATTAAAATAGCGTATTTGATTTGATTGTTTTGCACATGCTGTTTGGCGCTACATTGTGACGTCACGTAAACAATACTTTAACGACTGAAAAAAAGATATTGGTGTTCGGATTCATTTTCTTAGTTAGACCATTTTCTTTCATTCTAGATAGTTTTCACAACAAAATTCGCCAAAAAATTGTTTTTATTTATCAGATTTTTCAAACAAAATGGCGCCTTCAATTTTCATTTTAAAACTGTCATTCGATATTTTATACACAGCTTCCGTTATTCTGGTTCCCTGTCCAATTATGGTTCCCATAGACGTGCGCGGGTGACCAGTCTACACATCCGTTTTCAGTCAGAATTCCTCAGTTTTTATCGTTATCTTTAAATTCGAAAAGTTGCGATGTGTCCAATTTGGTACTTCGGACGAAAGTTTTCAAAACCATCACTTAGCAGGTACTCGCGTTACCGTAAAGCTCGCAAAAAGCGAGCAGGCCCTTCGGGCCAACTCGTCGAGCTCGCTATTAACATGTTCTGTGTGCATGTAAACCAAATCTTTCTTGCACTTTGTAAATAAGTAAATGCAGGTATTTTGTAACATAAACAGAAACAAATAAATTGGTGGTGTTCAGCATATCATCAGAGTGCTCCGAATATTTCCAGTAATCTCCCAACTCCCCACAGTGATTTGATTGGCTAGTGCGGCAAAGGGCGGGCCACTGCATCGGAGTTTGGAAAATCCCATCAGCCATTTTTTATTAATCTCAGTTGTTGTTCGAACGCTATCTTTAAAGTGCTGGTTTATCAAAAAGGGATATGTAAAAATTACTTTTAACATTTACCATTGTTACAATAGTTCTTATCATTGATAAATTTATTTATTTTCTGATTTTTAGAACATCATTCTTCTACCGGAAGTGTCATTTGTCACAGAAGACTAGTGTGTCTTCTAACAATTGTTAAAATTATGTAGACGCTCAAAAGTGCCCTGATATCTACATGTATATTTAGCTCAAAAGGATTTCAAAATGGCAGTGCCATGTGCAATAAGGATTTTTCTCAAACTCGTTAGATATATTTACTTTCTATTGATTTTAAAGTGATTTCAATGAAATTAATTCATGTCATACATGTACATGTTATCTAAGCACTCTACAGTCCTCGTGGGTTCAAAGACCCCGCTCAGGCTTTCCATGTTTAAATGAAGCATGAATGGATTGACCCATTTAACTGTTATTTTCCTATCAATTTGTCAAACCGTTAAGCCAAATTTTAACTGTCATTTTTACACACAGAAAATTTATTGTCAACACTGTTACTATTTTGAATCTATTTAAAGGCTTCAATAAACATCTTTCAATTCTTCAAAAAAACATTAAAATATATATTTTTGTTACTTATCTCAAACAAACATTTCTTCAATGACAGTTATCTGAATGCATACTGGCAATGTTTTGAAATTTGTATTGTAAATTATATATTTCTTTAGCAGACGTGATGTAATGTCATCGCAAAAAAATCTGTTCTGTGACAAATTGTAATAAAATGAATATGGCCAATCTGGTCTTATCCGGTCTCTCTAGATCAGCAAATACTAAAGACAGTATAAAAACTGTGAAATTTATTTTTTACTGAAACAATTGAAAGGACTGCTTTAGAACTGACAGAGGTCATTAAAAAGTATTATGTGTAGCTGTTCCCCAATATCTGCCAGTGAGGAGACCGGAAATTTAGAGGGGCGATGTTTACAAAAGCACTGATTACTATTTAAGATGGCAGATTTAAAACCAGATTACATTTGATTGTTGAGAGAGAAATTAAATGGAAATATGTGTCTTCAGTTCTTTATTGAAAAATGAAATGTTGGGAATTTAAAAAAAAAACAGATATTCACCAAGTAAAGTGGGCTGTTTGCTAGTTATCACTCCCAACATCAAATTAGGCATTGTCCATGTAGAAAAATGCAGTTTGTGATTGGACTTAGAAAAAGACATTGCCGGTTAAAGGCGGTTTAATTAAATAAAAAATATTTTGATGTCTCTTTGACAAATCTAATTTAGTAATTAGTTGGACTTATCTCAATAAAACTATGTATAATCTGTTAATAAGCCAATTATCAAAATATAAAATTTTTTATGATGAACATAAACTACTGGTGCCTAATAGTTTCTGAAAGGTTAAAAAATTCAACACTTGGCTGCCATCTTGCCAAAATGTTTGACCGCATGATTACAAGATTGACCTTTATGGGTTAATATTCACGGACGGTTAAGACAATAGTACTCGTGTGCTTTTTTTATAAATTACTTTTTTAAAGAAATGATTTACTGACATTAAATTTTGTATTCAATATAATTTTATTTGATACGCAAATTGATATACACCTAAAAATTACTTACTTATTATGGTTACACTATAGCAATTGTACTAAATAAAAAGTGGTAGGGGTTGAAAAAAGAGACACAATATGTACATTTTGTGTTAATTAAAAAGAACAGAAAAATAAACAAAAAAGCATTGTGATTTTTCAAAAACATAATTATGATACTAAAATTACAATTGAATGTTCATGATTTATTTTCAGGTCAGCCTGTGTCATTTGCCAAGATGCTCGGCCTCTGGTGCTTTCATATCACATAGACACTACTCAAATGGAGGTAATAAATGATAGATGTTTTTATGTTACATACACAATGTCAGGTCAAATTGTCCCATTGTTAACATATCCCATGGTTAATTAAGTGAACAACTTTTTGGTCAACTCATCCCTTACTTTTGGTCAACTCATAGATGATCTGTCAGCTAATTTGGAAATTGATTTTAAATTTGTCCTGATCATTTAAGACTTAGCCAGGCATTTGTGTATGATCAAGATATAATTAATTTGATTCAATTAATAAGCAGTCCGTTAGTAGAAACTCAGTTTTTTGTGCCTTTAAACACTTCTTTAATGGTTACCTGGACCAGTCTGGTCCTGAAGTCAAATATTTGCTAGGAAGAATGTTAATATCAAAGTGGAATAAAGCAGCCAATGTAAAAGAGATGTAAGTTGACATGACTCTTAACTGGCAAGTCATTTCCACTACAAGCCTTCATAAAAGTAACTTTCTCATATTTCAGCAGAGAATGATCTTATAGTGATAGGATCAGGGCCTGGGGGCTATGTTGCTGCAATCAAGGCTGCACAACTTGGAATGAAGGTATTCATACTAATATTTTTTTTAAAATAATTGAAATACAAATGTAGTATTATTTTTAACTGGAATTTTTCTAAGGTTCGAAAAAATTTGAGCGAATTTTGAGCAATCCAGGATGCTGAACATTGCCATACAGAAACTTCAAAATTGGCTATTTTTTTAATTCTTAATGGATTTTCTCCATACTTGGACACAACAACCCTTTGGACAAGACCTTCATGTAAACCACACTGAACTTTTCTGAAATGTTTGAATTTTGCTTGATTTTTGCTATGTAAATGGCTATAACTTTGTATTTATGAATGGATTGTCTTCATACTTGGACGCAATAGTAACTTGTTCAAGACCTTCAAGTAAACAAATTGATTATGACCTTTACTCATCAATGACCTTGAATTTCAATTTAATGAATTTTGCTTGATTTTTGCTTTACAGTAAAAACTCTGAAAACCTGACCCCTAGTGATATCAAGGTCAAGGTCACATTGGCACTATTTAAAATGCCTGTCCTATCAATAACTTGAGAATGAATAAACTGTGTATGTAACTTAGTAGGGACATTGCTTGTGAACAGTATTTGACCCATATTGATTTTGATCAATAGGTCAAAGGTCAATATCACAGTGACTTTTTGTCCTGTCAATCAGTCAAGAAGAAATAAGCGTAAGTTTGTCATTGCATGGCTTGTAGATGACATCTTTTGGTTTTATTTTTAAAGGTGAGAGGCAAATAAAGTTGGGTCATAAAATCAGATTCCTGGGTATATAATTAAGAAATTATTGTATATTGTTGAACATGTTTGATGCATATAAATAATTAATGTCCTCAATAATTATATAGAATGTTAAATATTGATTTATAAAAAAAACATTTTAGGCTTAATGTTGACATTTAACTGTTACAGACAGTATGTATAGAGAAAGAAGCAACACTTGGAGGAACATGCCTCAATGTGGGATGTATCCCATCTAAAGCTCTTCTCCATAACTCACATCTGTATCACCTAGCTGTTGGAAAGGATCTCAATAACAGAGGAATAGAATGTAAGTTTATTATTACATGTAAATGATAACAAATTATAACAGTGAAGCAAACTATGTCCACTAAAAAGAGAAGTTGTATAATGTTACAGTGTAGAAATGAAACAGAAAGATTAATAAAGTTTAAGAACCTTGGACAAATATGGTTAAAAAAAGTTTTGGAATTTACTCAGTGGCAACTTGGCAAACAATGATCTCAATTATGAGACTATGTGCAGAACACAACACGCAGGTCGCTACCCACCAAAGTCAGTGTCATAAATGTTAAAAAGTCCACATTAAGTATTATCCCAGTACTTATTGATTATTTGGAAGGTTTTAAAATATTTTAACACAAATGATCACTTTTTAGCTCGACTATACGAAGTATATGGAGAGCTGTCCTACTCGCCCCGGCGTCGGCGTCCGCGTCCAGATTTCAGATTAAAGTTTTGGGGCAGTAAAATATTTTTCACTATAACTTTGTCATTTCTTAAGGTATCAACTTCAAACTTCAAATATATGTTCCTTATCATCAACCACATCTTATGTGACAAGGTTCATAACTCTAGCACCAATATTTTCAGATTTATCTCCCCTTGAACTTAGAATTTTCCTTAAAAAATACTATTCTTTACTGTAACTTCTTTATTTCTTAAGGGATCACCCTCATACTTCAAATAAATGTACCTTATCATCATCCCCATCTTATGTGACAAGGGTCATAACTTTAGCACCAATGTTTTTAAGATTTATCTCCCCTTGAACTTAGAATTTTTCTTAAAAAATAATATTTTTTACTGTTACTTCTTTATTTCTTAAGGGATCACCCTCATAC
Source organism: Ruditapes philippinarum (assembly GCF_026571515.1). Classification (NCBI taxonomy): domain Eukaryota; kingdom Metazoa; phylum Mollusca; class Bivalvia; order Venerida; family Veneridae; genus Ruditapes; species Ruditapes philippinarum. The sequence goes on from NW_026856049.1 coordinate 363,980, forward strand.
TTCAAATATATGTACCTTATCATCATCCCCATCTTATGTGACAAGGTTTGTAACTCTAGCACAAATAATTTCAGATTTATCTCCCCTTGAACTTAGAATTTTCCTTAAAAAAATATTATTTTTTACTGTAACTTATTTATTTCTAAAGGGATCAACTTCATACTTCAAATATATGTACCTTATCATCATCCATATCTTATGTGATAAGGTTCAAAACTCTAGCACCAATATTATAAGAATTATCTCCCCATAAACTTAGATTTTTTTACTAGAAAAATGTTAATTTTTACTATAACTTTTTTAGTTTTAAAGGTATCTACTTCAAACTTCAAATAATTATTCCTTATCATCAATTACATTTTATGTGACAATGTTCATAACTCTTGAAGCAATTTTTACAGATTTATCTCTCTTTGAACTTAGGATTTTCTTTAAGAAATATTATAACTTCTTTACTTTTTAAGGTATCTACTTCAAACTTCAAATATATATTTCTTATCATAACACACATGTTGTGTGACAAGGTTCATAACTCTAGCGTGACTATTTCTAGAATTATTTCCCTTGATCTTGGAATTTATGTTAACATATGTTATTTTTTTACTATAACTTAATAAATATTAATACATAATTGATTTTTAGCTCGACTATTCGCAGAATAATCGAGCTAATGCAGTCACCCATTTGTCGGCGTCGGCGTCCCTGTGGTTAAGTTTTTGTATGTAAGCTGGTATCTCCATAACTACTGAAGGGAATGGATTGAAACTTTACACACTTGTTCTCTGTGATTATCTAAGATGATTAGCACAAGTCCCATAACTCTGATTTGCTTTTTTTCATAATTATGCCCCTTTTTCGACTTAGAAATTCTAGGTTAAGTTTTTGTATGTAAGCTGGTATCTCCATAACTACTGAAGGGAATGGATTGAAACTTCACACACTTGTTCTCTGTGATTATCTTAGATGATTAGCACAAGTCCCATAACTCTGATTTGCTTTTTTTCATAATTATGCCCCTTTTTCGACTTAGAAATTCTAGGTTAAGTTTTTGTATGTAAGCTGGTATCTCCATAACTACTGAAGGGAATGGATTGAAACTTCACACACTTGTTCTCTGTGATTATCTAAGATGATTGGCACAAGTCCCATAACTCTGATTTCCTTTTTAACATAATTATGCCCCTTTTTCGACTTAGAAATTCTTGGTTAAGTTTTTGCGTGTAAGCTGGTATCTCCATAACTACTGAAGGGAATGGATTGAAACTTCACACACTTGTTTTCTGTGATTATCTAAGATGATTGGCACAAGTCCCATAACTCTTATTTGCTTTTTTTTCATAATTATGCCCCTTTTTCGACTTAGAAATTCTTGGTTAAGTTTTTGCGTGTAAGCTGGTGTCTCCATAACTACTGAAGGGAATGGATTGAAACTTCAAACACTTGTTCTCTGTGATTATCTAAGATGATTGGCATAAGTCCCATAACTCTGATTTGCTTTTTTACATAATTTTGCCCCTTTTTTGACTTAGAAATTCTTGGTTAAGTTTTTGCGTGTAAGCTGGTATCTCCATAACTACTGAAGAGAATGGATTGAAACTTCACACACTTGTTCTCTGTGATTATCTTAGATGATTGGCACAAGTCCTATAACTCTGATTTGCTATTTTACATAATTATGCCCCTTTTTTGACTTAGAAATTCTTGGTTAAGTTTTTGCATGTAAGCTGGTATCTCCATAACTACTGAAGGGAATGGATTGAAACTTCACACACTTGGTCTCTGTGATTATCTAAGATGATTGGCACAAGTCCCATAACTCTGATTTGCTTTTTTGCACAATTATGCCCCTTTTTTGACTTAGAAATTCTTGGTTAAGTTTTGCGTGTAAGCTGGTATCTCCATAACTACTGAAGGGAATGAATTGAAACTTCACACTCTTGTTGTCTGTGATTATCTAAGATGATTGGCACAAGTCCCATAACTCTGATTTACTTTTTCGCATAATTATGCCCCTTTTACGATTCATAAATTCTTGGTTAAGTTTTTAGTGTGTAAGCTTGTATCTCCATAGCTACTGAAGGGAATGTATTGAAAACTTGAAGGTTTGAACCTTTTCGGACAATTTTATGTATTCATATAGGTAACCATTATTATACTCAATGAAACACCCTTGTGACAAATTTTCGAATAGTCGAGCGTTACTGTCCTCCGACAGTTCTTGTTCTTTCATAGTTTTGTCCTCCTTACTGCGTCCAGTATTTTATTAGTCGAGCTTGGCTGTCTCCTGTGACAGCTCTTGTTATGTCTGATAGCTTTTTGGGGTAAGTTTTAAACTTTCCTTGCACAAATGTCTACCACCACACATGTTCTGGTTCATACTTTTTTTTTTACATTTTTGGAAGATTATGAATTGACTTTGGTAAAGTAATCGGTACCATGACACAAAGTGCTAATGAGGTAATGAGCACTGCAGCCAGGTTTTATCCTCAAGGTCTGTCAAAATTTCACATTCATGTCCACTGTGGAGGAGAAGATAGATGTCTTTCAGATTGCCTTGTATTAATGTAAGGTAGATTTGATTTATAGTTGATGGTGTTCGTTTAAACCTAGAGAAGATGATGTCACAGAAAGAAAAAGCTGTAAAAGGTTTAACTGGTGGAATAGCCCATCTCTTTAAACAAAATAAGGTTAGTATTTTATAAACTAAAGCTATTTTATTTTTCTGATATTTTTAGTAAGGGGATTCAGATATGCCTGAATTTGCTTTGTAAAAAACATGAGCAAGAAATAGTAATGTTTTGATTTTTCCTTTTGAAGAATTTGTTTTCTATGATATTTGCTAGATTATGTGAAATAATTTTGAGAAATAGAAATAGCTCTAGTTGAATTTAAGATATATATAAAATGAATACATATTTCCTCAATGCAGTCTGCTTCAGTACAAGTAATATATATTAAAACCATTCAAATGGTCTACCAAAACATTTAAAAAACCACATTGAGATACTTGGAACTAAAATGAAATTAATAAGAAAACATTTCATTTTGATATTACTTGCAAAGAATGTTCCAGACTTTATAGACTTTATATGTATATTTTTCTAGATGATTTATGTATTAACTGTCTTCATTTTATCATTGTTATATTTTATAATTATTAAAGGTGACACATGTCAGTGGACATGGTAGAATTACCGGTCCTAATGAAGTGACAGCTTTAAAAAATGATGGCAGCTCAGAAGTTGTTACAGCCAAAAATATTCTCATTGCAACAGGATCTGAAGTGACACCTTTCCCAGGAATTGATGCAAGTCTTCATATTAAATTATTCCAGACATCAAAAGCTTCATTCAAGTGGTTTTGATATATAGTAAAAAAAAACTTAATTAAAAAACCATCAAAACAAATTTAAGTGGTCTTAATCACAGTGTGGTCTCAATTGTGCATATTCCCAGCATTGCTTACATTCTTTATGACCATGCTTACATTCAACTGGTGTGGAACTATTCAAGTTTCTCAGTATTGGATATTTCAACGCTTTTGTTGATAACAAATTTTGAAATAAATGTAGTATAGCCTGATGGGAATTGTGTTGATTGCTTATATGGTATTGAATCATACTAGAACAGTTAAAGTCAGCAAGCTTGCTTAAAGAATGTTAGGGTAAAATAATGTATAAAGTTAATAATATATAAGGAGTCTTTATTTGAAAAATTATGTATGATCTTAACTTAAAAACTCACTGAAAGTTAGGTGTTAGGAAAAAACAACCTAGTATCCTTTTGATGATTAATGTAGAAAAAGATAAAAGATTTTTTATATTTTATATATTTTATTGCTGACATAGCTACCTCAATCTAGATAGATGGGTGCAATTTGATATAATGAAGCATTGGTTTGTAGTATTTTTACTGTATATTAAATTTCAGATTGATGAAGAAACAGTAGTATCATCAACTGGTGCTTTGTCACTAAAGAAAGTACCAGAGAAAATGATAGTGATTGGTGCTGGTGTTATTGGACTCGAACTGGTATATTACTTCTTAATTTTGTTCACCATAAGGAAAATAATTGAACTTCTTAGTACTGTTTATGCATTGCAGCTCATGAGGCTTCTGAATGGAAGATACTTTTTAGTCAATATCTTTTTTATCAAGATGATACCATAGTAATTTAAGAAGTGATTTCACGGATACAAGCTGGTTAACATTGATTTGCTTTAGACATGAATGGTTTATTTTCTTGTGTCAGATTGACACTAAGATTTTAAACAGCTGGCAATCACTGCTTATATCAATATCATTTTGATTCTCATATGACCACAAAACAACAAATGAGGAAGATCACTAATGCTACTTATCTATTTCATATTAAGCAGTTCTTTTTTGCATCCTACTTTAGTGTAAAAATGTAAGAAATAAGACCGTAGCTGTTTCATTATAGTAAAAATTTTATATGCAAGAATTAATATTTTGTCGCATTTGGCGCCATTGGCTTTGACTGCAGGAACCCAGATGTTCATCTGTGACCAGGCTCTATACTAGTGCCTCATTAACCTTTTTAATTTACGTCCTGATATTCCAACTGTAGGTTTGGCTGGTTGAACAAGTAGCATATAACAAGTACAAATAGTTTGAAGATTATTAATGAAACTTTAATGTTCTGTTTTCAACTGTAGGGATCTGTGTGGCAAAGACTTGGTGCCAAAGTCACATGTGTGGAATTCCTTAGTCATGTCGGTGGATTAGGTATTGACATGGAGGTTTCTAAAAACTTTCAAAGAATTCTCAAAAAGCAAGGACTGGAATTTAAATTAGATACAAAAGTTGTTTCAGCATCCAGAGATGGCAGTAATATCAAAGTGGCAATTGAAGGGGTTAAAAATGGAAAATCAGAAGAAGTAAGTTGTTAAGATATTACTCTGATATAAAATTTATATATTTAAAAAAACAGTTAAAGAATCAATGTAGTATAATATATATAAAGGTTGTCGTTTTAAATGTTCAAGAATAACAAAAATGATACAAAGATTGCTATAGTAAGGGTCATTCAGTCATACCATATACATTGTGAATAGAGCTTGGATAATTAATTACAAAAAAGAAACACCAATTTTTACACTGTTACTTTGAATTTACACAAACGTTTGAATACTGAAAATGCGTTAAAATGCTCAGAATTGTATTCAAATGTTTATTTACATCCCAATTTTAAATTATCATTCTTAATGAAACATCACACCGTTAAAGAGCCTAGTTAGAAGATGTGTAGTGTGAAAGAACCATAACTCTGCATTGATTGTATTTGAATTATTTCCTTTTATGATACATAATAAGGATTGTCCAGAGAGCAACTTAAAATTTATTGATGGAATTTTATCAACAAATGATACAGTGATGGAAACAAAAGAGAGGCAATGCATTGTTCAAAAAACTAAACTGCTTCCTTGCTTAATTCTAAAAATAGATTTTTATTTTTAACCAGGTTTTCCGAAGGAAAAAACTGGTTATTAGATTGAGGTATGTCGGCGGGCGGGCGGGCGGACGGGCGGGCGGGCGTAAACAATTTCTTCTGTGCGCAACTCCTCCTACATTTCTCAACGGATTTTGACCAAACTTTCACAGAAGCTTTGTCATCAAGTGCCCTGGCGCATATTGTCGGGGTTTTGCGATTAGATAATATTTGACCTAATTATGGCCCTTTGTTTTTTTTCCTTATATAGAATATATAGTGAATAATTTCTTCTGTGCGCAACTCCTCCTACATTTCTCAACGGATTTTGACCAAACTTTCTCAGAAGCTTTGTCATCAAGTGCCCTGACACATATTGCCAGGGTTTTGCAATTGGTATATATTTGACCTAATTATGGCCCTTTGTTTTTTTTCCTTATATAGAATATATAGTGAACAATTTCTTCTGTGCGCAACTCCTCCTACATTTCTCAACGGATTTTGACCAAACTTTCTTAGAAGCTTTGTTATCAAGTGCCTGGCACATATTGTCGGGGTTTTGTGATTGGATAATATTTGACCGAATTATGGCCCTTTGTTTATTTTTTCCTTATACAGAATATATAGAGAACAATTTCTTCTGTGCTCAACTCCTCCTACATTTCTCAACGGATTTTGACCAAACTTTCTTAGAAGCTTTGTTTTCAAGTGCCTGGCACATATTGTCGGGGTTTTGTGATTGGATAATATTTGACCGAATTATGGCCCTTTGTATATTTTTTCCTTATACAGAATATATAGTGAACAATTTCTACAGTGCGCAACTTCTCCTACATTTCTCAATGGATTTTGACCAAACTTTCACAGAAGCTTTGTCATCAAGTGCCCTGGCGCTCACTAAATTCCCATGTTTCTTCCAAGACGTCATTCAAGTATTTTTTTAAAATTGTGAACATACTTTTCTTGATATCGCACAAAACACCACACGCCAATATTGTTGACAAAAGAAAATGACAAGAGACGCAAAAATGCAAAAATTAAGCAAAAATAAAGTACTGTTTACCTTTCTAAAACATTTGGGGAAAAAAGGCGAATAGACAACATAAAATTTCTCAATCATTTTTGTTTGAGGAATATTAAAAAAGCCATAATTCCTCCTAAAAGTTCAATTGAAAACAAATGCCCCTTCATGACAAAGCTTCTGTGAAATATTTTGCTGAAAACCTGGTTGCATCGCATTGCGATGTTCCTTGTTTTGTTTTGTTACACTGCGTTTATTCATTGATTGATGTCTTTCATTATTTGGTAGGTATATAACTTGGGTGGACCTAGATAATTTTGTAATGAGGAAGTGGTTACTTGAGTCAAGGTTAAGAGACGAATAGAAATAGATTTTTACACTATTGCTCATGCAGCCTTTATTTATTTGACTGATATGTTGTAGGTACTGGTAGATACCTTGTGTTGACCTCAAACTTTGGTTTATAGGGGTCAGTGTCACTTGGCTTAAACTAGATTTTTACACTATTGCTCTTACTTCCTTTGTTTATTGTTATTGATAGGTGTACATTGAAAGATATTGACTTATTCAGTGTTCAATCTAGAGCGCGCCATTGCGCCATTGACCCCCTGAAAAGGCCGCCGGCGCAAAACAAAATCATCTGTGGGCCCGACGGGCGCACTCATAGAAAATGCCCTAAATGACATTAGAATGCTTTCTTAAACCTGATTAAGTACATAAAAGAAGTTTCTTGTGAATAATATTAATAAATACTGAATTCAAAACTGAAGTTTCTATTGAAAAACAAGCGCATGTTGGTAAGATAGTTTACCGCACTTGTTAACCCATTTAAAACCTTTATCGGCTACACTCTCTCAGTCCGCGTCTGTAAATACTATGTAGACTTGTTCTTCGTACCGTAACTATTACTTACTTTTGAGTCACAGTTTTTATAAGCAAAACAAATCGTCACAGATAATCCAATACGTGCGTGTAGTTATAGTTTTTTCACGGACAAAACAAATAAATATGTAATAACTTTCCAAAGGAAAAAAAATATAGATATATTTGTGAAAAGTGCGAGTTAATTATAGAGAAGTGTGCATAAATTATTACGAACACGCCTTCATCCAATTAAAAAAGTCTTAAAGATGGAGCAATCAAACACGATTGGCTAGGGAGTGTCTGACAATTAAGTAAATTAACTTTGATTGGTCTTTGGCTGGTCGGCGCTAAAACATTGTGCATATCATTAATCAATACAGACATCTTAAGCGTGACGTAAGAACTGCTGCCCTGACAAAAGATCAAAGGTACCGGCATGTCAATATTCATTGTCTAAGCACCTGTTGACACTTTGTTTTTCGCTTGGATATATTGAGAAGGGTAAATGTTTTTAGCGACTATTGTAAGTTTATATTCTTCATAAACAAAGCTAATTTCAAAATATGATTTTCCTTTATATATCGGGCGCTGATTAAAAAACTGAACATTATTATCAAATATCCCTGGTAACATTAAAATAAGATTCATATTTTTCTTTGAACATTATGTCATCGCGTTTCTTTACCAATCAGTTCTTAAAATTGAGCCTGTATCAACGCTTATGTCATTTTTTTTAGTTGAGTTGTTTTGGAATTTTGCAACCGTTTTTGGTCTAAATATGGTATGTGAACAAGTAACTTAAAAGATACAATACCTTATTTGAATTTGATGTTCATTTTAAGTGTGGGCCCTCTTTTTGTGTCGCCTTGAAAAGGTGACATATAGGGGTTACTTTTGTGTCGGCGTCGTTGTCGGCGTCCCCTAAAGCTTGTCCGGAGCATAACTCAGTCACTATAAGTCTGATTGACTTCAAACTTGGTATGCATGCTTCTTTCAATAACCCGAAGTGCAGTGCACAAGGACTGGTACTCTGCAGTTCTTATTTTTTGAGTTATTGCCCTTTGTTAATTTTCATACTTTAATTTTGTCCGGGCCATTTCTCTTCAACTAAAAAAGCTATGGACTTGAAACTTCATAGGATGATAGATCTCATTAAGAAGAAGTGCAGTGCACAAGAACTGGTACTCTGCACTTCCTTATTTTTGAGTTATTGCCCTTTGTTAATTTTCATACTTTATTTTTGTCCGGGCCATTTCTCCTAATGTATAAAAGCCATGGACTTGAAACTTCATAGGATGATAGGTCTCATTAAGAAGAAGTGCAGTGCACAAGAACAGGTACTCTGCATTTCTTATTTTTTGAGTTATTGCCCTTTGTTTATTTTCATACTTTAATTTTGTCCGGGCCATTTCTCCTTAAATATTAAAGCTATGGACTTGAAACTTCATAGGATGATAGATCTTATTAAGAAGAAGTGCAGTGCACAAGAATCGGTACTCTTGCATTTCTTAATTTTTGAGTTATGGCCCTTTGTTAATTTTCATACTTAATTTTTGTCCAGGCCATTTCTCCGAAAGTATAAAAGTTATGGACTTGAAACTTCATAGGATGATAGATCTCATTAAGAAAAAGTGCAGTGCATAAGAACTGATACTCTGCATTTCTTATTTTTTGAGTTATTGCCCTTTGTTGATTTTCTTACTTTATTTTTGTCCTGGTCATTTCTCCTCAAGTATGAAAGCTATGGACTTGAAACATCATAGAATGATAGATCTTATTGATAAGAAGTGAAGTGCACAGAAACTGCTGCTCTGCACTTATTATTTTTTTAGTTATTGCCCTTTGTTATTTTCATATTTCATTTTTGTCCAAACTACATTGTTCACAAGGCGACACATCCGACTCGCGGAGTTCTAGTTTCTCAAATGACCCCCTTTTGAAAAGTTTATGGGCCCAAAGGGCCCCCTTGGAATTTGTTCTAGATTGAACACTGCTTATTTTAGCATTCATCACCAGGTATACTCTCGAGTTATATTTAATTGCCATCTATGTCTACATTTATATTCTTAAAAGCATCCCATTTTTACAATGATAAATCTAAAATTAATTTGGTTTCTATTCTGGCAAATAACAATTATAGCAATAATAATGCATAACTTTTTAATTGTTTTACCTCAGCTTTACAGAAGTTTGACTTTTATCTATGATTTTCAGATGGATTGTGACACATTATTAGTTTGTATTGGTAGACGTCCCTATACAAATAACCTTGGTTTAGAAACATTAAATATTTCGACAGACAATAGAGGTAGAATACCTGTTAACTCAAGATTCCAAACTTCAGTACCTAGGTATGGCTATTATTTTATTATTTTATCATATTACACTATTTTTAGCTTGACTTTGTCAAAGAACGGTTTTTGAGATATTGCTACAGTCATAGTGTAGTTCTCGTCTATATGCTTTAACATTTTGCAATAACAGACTGTAACATTGTTATATGTGAATTGATAGTCCTTTTTCAAACCCAATTTGACCGTGGTCTTGAAAGGTCAAATAATTGTATTTTGTTGTTGTTTTTTTTTGCTATAAAAGGCTATCACTTACTAATGAATGAATGGACACAACAGCCTATGGGACAAGACCTTTGTCATTTGCTTACCTTATTCTTAACCAGAAAAAAAAACTTATTTGACCAATAACTTGAGAATGATTTGGCCTACAGTCCTATGATTTGGTGTGGAGATTGGTCATACCGGTAATAAGATAACTCCTGTTAATTTTGGGGTAAGTAGGTCAGAGGTTAGGTCATCATAGATGTGAACAAAAGACAATTATTTCTGCCCACAAGGCTGTGACCTATAAAAATAAGATTAAGTCTAGAGGTTGTTATCCCCCGCCGATGGAATCGGGAGGGGGATATAGTTTTGGCGTTGTCCGTCCGTCCGTCCGAATTTCGTTTCCGGAGTAGTTCTCTGCAACTACTGGCTGGAATTCAACGAAACTTTATGGGAATCATCAATATCAAGAGGAGATGCGCATATGGTCGGCTTGTTCCGGTCAGACCCTTTAACTCAGAGTTATGGCCCTTGATTAGTTATGTAGTATGCATATAGAGTAAAAATCGTTTCCGGAGTAGTTCTCTGCAACTACTGGCTGGAATTCAATGAAACTTTATGGGAATCATCAATATCAAGAGGAGATGCGCATATCGTCGGCTTGTTCCGGTCAGACACTTTAACTCAGAGTTATGGCCCTTGATTAGTAATGTAGTATGCATATAGAGTAAAAATCGTTTCCGCACTACTTCTCTGCAACTACTGGCTGGAATTCAATGAAACTTTATGGGAATCATCAATACTAAGAGGAAATACGCATATCGTCGGCTTGTTCGGGTCAGACACTTTAACTCAGAGTTATGGCCCTTGATTAGTTATGCAGTATGCATATGGAGTAAAAATCGTTTCCGCGCTACTTCTCTGCAACTACTGGCTGGAATTCAACGAAACTTTATGGGAACCTTCAATACCAAGAGGAGATGCGCATATCGTCGGCTTGTTCAGGTCAGCCACTTTTACTCAGAGTTATGGCCCTTGATTAGGTATGCAATATGCATATGGAGTAAAAATCGTTTCCGGAGTAGTTCTCTGCAACTACTGGCTGGAATTCAACGAAACTTTATGGGAATCATCAATATCAAGAGGAGATGCGCATATGGTCGGCTTGTTCCGGTCAGACCCTTTAACTCAGAGTTATGGCCCTTGATTAGTTATGTAGTATGCATATAGAGTAAAAATCGTTTCCGCACTACTTCTCTGCAACTACTGGCTGGAATTCAACGAAACTTTATGGGAACCTTTAATACCAAGAGGAGATGCGCATATCGTCGGCTTGTTCCGGTCAGACACTTTAACTCAGAGTTATGGCCCTTGATTAGTTATGCAGTATCCATATAGAAAAATATTTGTTTCCTCGCTACTTCTCTGCTACTACTGGCTGGAATTCAATGAAACTTTATGGGATACTAAGAGGAGATGTGCATATAGTCGCCTTGTTCCAGTCAGATACTTATAACTCAGATTTATGGCCCTTGATTAGTTATGTAGTATGCATACATCTCATTGGTATTTCCAGATTTTACTATTTAACACAAAGTTATGGCTCTGTTATTGCCCTGAATATTTATCAAGTTCAAAGAATATTATATGTTATTTGGGTTTTGGAGGGATATATGTGGATATATTACCTGTCAAGATTTTATATCACCTCAGCCGTTAGGCGAGGGTGATATTTTATCTTGGCAGGTAATATATCCACATATATCCCTCCAAAACCAAAATAATAATTCTATTACCCTTCCCCTGCCGAGTTAAGACGATTTTAATATAAATCATTGCTACTTCAAATGAAACGTCGAAATAAGATTCCTTTTAGGGTACCCATTCAACTCAACATGACGTCACATAAATACATGACGTATTTTCTTTCGAACGTAACGAATGTAAACAAGAGAAAAGGAGAAGTCTGTTGAGTGCACTTTTTTGGAATTAATATCAAGCTTTCACAAGGTCATATTTGTTTTCAATACTGATGAGAATATGTATCATTACTCTATTTTGGTAAATATCTATCATTTGACAGTTAAAAAGTGCTTGTAAATCGGATTTACATCGCGTTAAATAAAACCGTACGCGCATCGCCATAGCGCATGTTGTTTACAAGGTGGGGTACCCAACGGGGAAATTTAGTGTGTATATTACCCGTCTGGCTCGGTTATATCAATTTCTTTCGGGTGACAAATATCCAATCAAAAAGGAGGAAAAAATCTGGAAGGGTAATAATACTGTTTATGCCATGATTAATATATAAATAAAGCCTTATGTCTTCAGTTGTTGTGTTAATAGTAACCAGTACTCGGCGGGGGGTATAAATTCAACGAATTTGCTTGTTCATTACTAGTTAATGACTCCTTTAGGTTGCAGTGAGGGCAGAGAGGAAAATTTTGATGCCTATCAGTAAAGGTTAATATTTTAGGAATCCAACAAGTAAATACCGTATTACCAGATAGACAAGTGTCTGTGTAGGAGTACAGATTTTACTCCTAACTTTTTGATACTGCGCAAATTTTTCAGTCTTTTGTTCCAGAATGATTTCCAAATAACAATAACAGTAAAGTAGATAGCATTGCTTTATTTTAAAGTTTGATTTATTTTACCATTTCAGTATATATGCTATAGGAGATTGTATAGAAGGTCCTATGCTAGCACATAAAGCTGAAGATGAAGGTAGGTTTACAGAACTCTAGCTAGACCAAATTTGACTTCTCCCTCATCTCCTATCACAGAGAAGTTTGATGACATAGGGAGAAGTGAAAAAGTGCTAGGCACATTGATTTGATCTATAAAAATATATTGTATCTATTTACTCAGTAATATTAATTATTTAAATAATGTATAAAAAATGTACATAATAGGAAAACAAATGCAGATTTCTTTTATTTAATACAAATGCAGATTTCTTTTATAATTCAACAATTTTATATTACGTGAGTAATTAAATATAAGGAGGTGAAGGCCTAAAGTATATGGACAGAAATTAAGTGGTGATCATCAGAAGGTCTGTCTTTTCATTGAAATAAAACTAAAAATTATAAATTTCCCAAAAAAATCAAGTTATTTTCCATTTTTATGAAATATGTTTGATGTATTTTATAATATATTATTTATGTAATGTTAATTAATTACAGGAATAATTTGTGTAGAAGGAATGTGTGGTGGTGCTGTACATATTGACTATAACTGTGTACCATCTGTAATCTACACACATCCAGAAGTCGCGTGGGTCGGTAAAAATGAAGAACAGCTTAAAGAAGAGGTAAGCTTATCATTTAACAATCACAACATTTATACTAAGAATATTTTGCCACTTTAACTTACAGTGTTTAATTATGTAAATTTTTCTGGTCTGAATAGAAAATAAATAAGAGGTGCTAACATTTCCAAAGATCAAGTCTGAAAGAATCTTCTCTTTTGACACTGCTCATAACTTACATATTTGTAAACATTTTATAAGAATAATGAAGATAAAACATTTTTCAGACAATTTTCTTGATTGGGTCTCTACCTTAGTTGAAAGATTATTTTTGATTACTCAAACAAATTTACAATTGGGCACAAATTAACCCGCCTTTGTGGTGCTGTTGTTAAGGATTTCTCTCACCAAGGGATTTACCATGTGTAACATTGCTCTTGTTGATATTGATACATCATGTATATTGATTCTATCTATTCAACATTAGGGAGTAGAATACAATGTTGGAAAATTCCCATTAGCTGCGAACAGTCGTGCCAAGACAATTGATGACACTGATGGCTTTGTGAAAGTTCTGGGAGATAAGGCTACTGATAGAATTCTAGGAGTACACTTTATTGGATCTGTAAGTATTTAACTGGTTACACTAGCAAAACTATCTGCTTGAATGTTTCCATTTTGCTTTTTATACCATTGTGTATCCAGGGCAAACTGTACATCCATGAATCATGGCAAGAGACCTAGAAAGTTGATATTTTGCATGAGGCATAACGTTGGGCCTCTAATAAAGTTGGTCAAATCATGACACTAGGGGTCAAATTGACTTTCCCACAGGGGCATATAGTTTTATGATACAGAGATATGTATAGAGAAAACTGAAGAATTTTCTCCTTCACAACTGCAAGGGCTATAGTTCTGATATTTTGCATGTAGTATTTTGCACCTTGTGGACCTTTACCAAATTTGTCAAATGATGGCCCTTGAATACAGGTATAATAGTAAAAACTTAAAAATTCAGAACCACATGGCCTAAAACTTAAATATTATGCATGAAGCCTTCCCTTGTTGAAACCTGCCATGTTTTCTCATATCTAAAGTTTACCCAGCCCTAGGGGGTGAAACGGTAAAAAGACCCATTTAGTTTCATAGATATTTAAGCATTTAACCTCATTTTATTCAGACATATGAATCATTTGGACATTGTTTATCATTTGACATGCTTATATATGACTTTAACCTTATTTAATCAGTCAGGTCAAAGGTCAAATTTAACTTTCATAACATTATTATTGATTACAATATGGCCTTCATATTAGGACATGTACATGTGAACACATTTACAGATGTGCTTCATAATCATGACTTTGACCAATATTCAGTATTGACCAGTTATGTCAAGGGTTAAAGTTTCAAGTCTTTATAATTTAATTATTTGTTTATGTAATTACTTATATTTTCAGACATTAGATACATGTGATTATTGTGTTTTGTTTCACATGCTGAAATATTTATGTTGAGTTTTGACATTAATCATTTTGAGATATACATATTGTACAAGCAATTGATAAACTAGTTTTGTTCCTAGTAACTATTATAAGTGCCATACAATATGACGGCATTGTATTTCACAAATGTAATCTTTTAATGGACAAATTCTGCAGTAGAAAAGCTTATTCTCATACAGATGATAATACAAAAATGCAGACTTGTGGTTTGAATAATGCCAGAGGGCCATATATGTTCTCTGTTACAAAAAATTCTTAAAAGTTTTTTTGTTTTTTTTCTTTTCACAACAAAAAGGCATCTTATTCAAATATTTAAAAATGTTTGGATTGATAGAAAATAGTGTGAACAAATCATTATCTGCAGTTAGTTTTAACAAAATGAAAATGATATTTTTGTTTACAATGACAGGTTGCTGGAGAGTTAATTAATGAGGCTGTGCTAGCCATGGAGTATGGAGCATCATGTGAAGATGTAGCACGAGTTTGTCATGCTCACCCTGTAAGTATACAATTATAACATCAGTTTGACCTATGATATAAAACAAGTATTTATATGTTAAACTGCTTCAATATGAATTACTTTTGTAAAGATATTCAGTAATAAAGCTAAACAGATGCAATAATATAATTTACTACTCTAAGAACAAGATTGGTTTTAACACTTTTAAGAACACACACTGAGTCCCAGCTATTTTCCTTCTATTTCCCCTACTTTTTATAGAGAAATCAATTATACTGAGATATTATTTATAAGGCACATGTTTTGGCCGCCTCATGTATAATTTTCCTGATTTAAGAAAGTCCTACATTAAGCACATTGCTTGTCTCCCTACCAGTATGCTGGACCGTCGGCCCTGACCAGTAAAAACTCAGAAGATCTGTTAAATTAAAAATATCTGTATTTGCGGCCAGACAATCCACTAAAAGTTCTAAGGTCAGTTTTGTATAAAAACCCTAAACAAAGCATTTAGCAAAAGCCAATCATTCACCTGTATGCATAAAATATCCAAATCTGTGTGCATTGTTGTAGAATAATGCACAGTTCAAGTTCAAATGTGCAGGAATATAATCATGAAGGCTGATTGGCCCTGAGTGAATCATTACAAAGCATTTGAACAATATACCTTGCATTATTATTACACAAGAAAAACTGATATCTATTTTCATTCTAGCATGCTAATAAAAAAGAATTTGATAAAGATATTTTGAATTAATTTGAGTTTAGAAGTAATTTTCCTAATATCATTTGGTTTATTGACGTCATATTTGACATCATATGGCATATCTGTTCATATCTGTTTTAATAGTGTGAAACATGTTAGAATTATATTATTTATATGTATGTACAAAGTAGAACTATATACAACAGAAGGAATTATGTAGGTTTAAAGCATTTCAAGTATCATCAAGCTGAGACATCAATCAATTACTATATGATTTTGTCATTTTGTAAAGTTTTCCTCAGTTCCTCAGTAAATTTATTGCAAATTATTAAAAGTCAATTGACAATTGCCACATTTTTGTATTGTAGACGGTTGCCGAAGCCCTGCGAGAAGCCAATTTGATGGCATACTCAGGAAAACCCATCAACTTTTGAACAGATCGTTACAAAGTATGACAGAGTTAGGAGTAGAAATTGACAGAATCGTTAAATCTCATCAGTTGTTTTCACATCTAATGAAAGATCTTATTTTCAAATCATTGTTGATAGTTGTCGATGAATATTGCTTGATTTTTATTGTGTTAAAGACATTTAAAAAAAATAAGGCAATCTCTATAAAGTGGCCAACTATATTTGTAATGCTTTATTCTCATTTTGTATGGCATAAAAAAACAAAGGCCCTTGGCTGCAAGAAATGTTTGATTCTGTGTTGTTTAAACTGTAGTCACTGTTAACAATTAAGAGAAAATTGTTAACCAATAAATCTGTATTTTTGTTTTGTTATTGAAAAATTGAAAAAAATAATTTATTCAAGGAAACTACATGATTATATCAGTGGCAATATCACAAATTTGGACTTTAATCCTTGTGAAGATTTTAGATATGAATGGCGATTCCTGTTCATTAGAAGCATGTATGTACAGGTTATATTCATATATATGTTTTAAAATTTTAATGTTTGAATATTGATACATGTATGTACTGATGAATCAAGATTATAGCAGGACTTACTTATGTGCCTATAAAGAATGTTCAAAGAAAAAAAAGAAAGAAAAATATTTAAAGAGAAGCAACCATGCATGGAATAAAGGATAAAAAAAAGCACAATTTTAAAATAATGATATCATTGTGAAACTTTACAGTTCTCACCAATTTCTAACATCTGTCATTTTTCTTATGTTATTTATTTGATAGAATTGAAATACATTTTTATGTTTTTGTTAAATCTAGGCATTAAAAGTGCTTGACAATAGAGTGATTGTATATACTTTGTTTTATTTGTTTATTTTCTCCGTGATAACTTTGTCTTAATATAAGCATGTTTTGTAAATGTTTTGGTTTTATTATTTGTCTGGACTAGAAGACCAATATAATTAACAATCATCAAAGCCCTGCTTTATAATTTTGAAATTTTCTACAGATTGTTAGATCTCCAAATCAATATAAATCTGAGATAAGAGGTTAAATTGTCTGATGGTTTTGATGTCTGTCTCTCACTAGCTACCATAGGTTCTAATTTAAATGATAACAGTTCTCGTTAGTTCCCAGGAGGGGAATTGTGAGTGGTTTTTATAAACTTCAATGTGTTCTCACTATACAGCAAGCTAAAGTTAAAGTCTTATCTTTAATTAGATAGGAGTCCTTTTAGGAGTTTATGCTTTGCCCATTCTTCATAATCATCTCAAGTTAAATCTAATGAATTATTATTATGAAACATAAACAGTAAAATTAGGTTGCTGTCATAATTTTATGGTAGTTTCTCAGAAGAGTTGTAACATAGAATGTTTCTTTTATTTATCATGCATACATGTTGTATCTAAACAGAACAAAATATTTTGCTGCTATTTTTAGAAGGGTTTTGACCATTTAGCAATTATTCGAGCATGCACTAGTCAATTTAAAAAAATTTCTTGCATACAGTATTTTGGAATTATTCTTTTTTTTAAAATAAGAACAGAATTTGTGAACTACTTACAGCAGATATAAAAATATAGCTTTATACACTTTAAAATATTCAATGACACATTTATAACCTAAAAGTACACATTTTTAGCTCGACTATACGAAGTATATGAAGAGCTGTCCTACTCGCCCCGGCGTCGGCGTCCGCGTCCAGATTTTAGATTAAAGTTTTGGTGCAGTAAAATATTTTTCACTATAACTTTCTCATTTCTTAAGGTATCAACTTCAAACTTCAAATATATGTTCCTTATCATCAACCACATCTTATGTGACAAGGTTCATGACTCTAGCACCAATATTTTCAGATTTATCTCCCCTTGAACTTAGAATTTTCCTTAAAAAATACTATTTTTTACTGTTACTTCTTTATTTCTTAAGGGATCAACCTCATACTTCAAATATATGTACCTTATCATCATCCCCATCTTATGTGACAAGGTTCATAACTCTAGCACCAATATTTTAAGATTTATCTCCCCTTGAACTTAGAATTTTCCTCAAAAAGTACTATTTCTTACTGTTTCTTCTTTATTTCTTAAGGGATCAACCTCATACTTTAAATATATTTACGTTATCATCATCCCCATCTTATGTGACAAGGTTCATAACTGTAGCACCAATATTTTCAGATTTATCTCCCTTTGAACTTAGAATTTTCCATAAAAAATATTATTTTTTACTGTTACTTATTTATTTCTAAAGGGATCAACTTCATACTTCAAATGTATTTACGTTATCATCATCCACATCTTATGTGACAAGGTTCATAACTCTAGCACCAATATTGCAAGAATTATCTCCCCATAAACTTAGATTTTTTTACTAGAAAAATGTTATTTTTTATTACAACTTTTTTATTTTTAAAGGTATCTACCTCAAACTTCAAATACTTATTCCTTATCATCAATTACATTTTATGTGACAATGTTCATAACTCTTGAAGCAATATTTACACATTTATCTCTCTTTGAACTTAGGATTTTCTTTAAGAAATATAATAACTTCTTTACTTTTTAAGGTATCTACTTCAAACTTCAAATATATATTTCTTATCATTACACAAATGTTGTGTGACAAGGTCCATAACTCTAGCATGACTATTTCTAGAATTATTCCCCTTGATCTTGGAATTTATGTTAACAATATTATTTTTTTAATATAACTTAATACATAATTATACATAATTGATTTTTCTTTCATAGTTTTGTCCTCCTTACTGCGTCTAGTATTTTATTAGTCGAGCTTTGCTGTCTCCTGTGACAGCTCTTGTTAGCTCACCTGAGCTTGCTCAGGGTGAGCTTTTAGGATCGGTGAATGTCCGTCGTCCGTCCGTCCGTCGTCCGTCCACAATTGCTTGTGAACACTCTAGCGGCCGCATTTTTGCCTCAATCATCATCAAACTTGGTCAGGATGCTTATCTAGTTGAAAGCTCGGATTAGTTCAAACATGGCTCATCTCGGATGAAAAACTAGGTCACAAGAGCTAAAAATAGAAAAACCTTGTGAACACTCTAGAGGTCACATTTTTGACCCAATCATCATCAAACTTGGTCAGGATGTTTGTCTAGGTGATAGCTCAGATGAGTTCGAACATGGGTCATCTCGGATGAAAAAGTAGGTCACAGGAGCTATAAATAGAAAAACCTTGTGAACACTTTAGTTGTCACATTTTTGAACCAATTTTCATCAAACTTGGTCAGATTGCTTGTCTAGTCAATTGCTTGGATGAGTTCGAACATGGGTCATCTCTGATGAAAAACTAGGTCACAGGAGCTAAAAATAGAAAAACCTTGTGAACACTCTAGTGGTCACATTTTTGACCCAATCATCATCAAACTTTGTCAGGATGCTTGTTTAGATAATAGCTCGGATGAGTTCGAATATGGGTCATCTCGGATGAAAAACTAGGTCACCGGAGCTATAAATAGAAAAACCTTGTTAACACTCCAGCGGTCACATTTTTGCATCAATCATCATCAAACTTGGTCAGGATGCTTGTCTAGTTGATAGCTTGGATGAGTTCGAACATGGGTCATCTCGGATGAAAAAGTAGGTCACCGGAGCTAAAAATAGAAAAACCTTGTTAACACTCTAGCGGTCACATTTTTGCATCAATCATCATCAAACTTGGTCAAGATGCTTGTCTAGGTGATAGCTCGGATGAGTTCGAACATGGGTCATCTCGGATGAAAAAGTAGGTCACCGGAGCTAAAAATAGAAAAACCTTGTTAACACTCTAGCGGTCACATTTTTGCATCAGTCATCATCAAACTTTGTCAAGATGTTTGTCTAGGTGATAGCTCGGATGAGTTTGAACATGGGTCATCTCGGATGAAAAAGTAGGTCACCGGAGCTAAAAATAGAAAAACCTTGTTAACACTCTAGCGGTCACATTTTTGCATCAATCATCATCAAACTTGGTCAAGATGCTTGTCTAGGTGATAGCTCGGATGAGTTCGAACATGGGTCATCTCGGATGAAAAAGTAGGTCACAGGAGCTAAAAATAGAAAAATCTTGTTAACACTCTAGTGGCTACTGTTGTGATCCAAATATTCTGTTAATTGGTCTGAAAGTTTGTTTTGATGATTTCTAAGTCAAGATCGAACATGGGTCATCTTGGATGAAAAACTAGGTCACACCGCCCAAATATGGAAAAACCTTGTTAACATTCTAGTGGTCACATTTTCGACTCAATTATCATCAAACTTGGTCAGGATGCTTGTCTAGGTAATTGCTTGGATGAGTTCGAAATCGCATGTGAAACTAGGTCACCGGAGCTAAAAATAGAAAAATCTTGTTAACACTCTAGTTGCTACTGTTTTGATCCAAGTATCCTGGAAATTGGTCTGAAAGTTTGTTTTGATGATTTCTAGGTCAAGTTTGAATATGTGTCACCTGGGTAAAAAACTAGGTCGCACTGCTCAAATATGGATAATCCTTGTTAACACTGTAGTGGTCACATTTTTGACTCACCTGTCATGAGACTTGGTCGGAATGCTTGTCTAGGTAATTGTTTGGATGAGTTTGATAAGTCAGGTGAGCGATCTAGGGCCATCATGGCCCTCTTGTTTTGGATTCTAAAAATAAATGTAGTTTTTACTTTTATATACATGTACTCATATAAATTTAAATTAGACATTTTCTTAAAATAATTTAATAAACTTAAGTCAACAAATCTCAGGATTAACTTGCTAATGTTTCCATGTTTAAATTGTTTCAAAAATTAAAATACCATATCCTTTCTGTGTATTCATATTACTGTATGAGTAAATATTTCTGTGTGTCGAAATGTTAGTGCATTTAAAATACCAGACATTTCTTGTGAGGAAATATTAGCGAATCCAGTTTTACAGATGCAAAAGGGCATATTTGAAATATATATCTAAGTATGTAAATTGGGAGGTGGTAACTGATTGCGGTTTACAGCAGTTAGCTATATGGTAGTCACGCATCGTTTTTTTAGCCGCAACAAGATTATTTTGCTAGCCAACATGGGCTTGACAAAATGGTTTTCTACTACTTTGATAAGTGGCAAACTCATAGTGGTCTATCATGAGGTTTGTTAAGTCATTAAACAACTACTTGATGATAGTCTTTATACCAATATTGTTTTCCAGTTATATTACTTTAATGTTTATATCTTTCTTACATCAAAATACCTGCCTGTGGCTAGCATAATTTTTTTATTTTATACAACCTAAATCAAAACTCACTTTTTGTGCTAACATAGTAACAAATACATTTGTCTGTTTGATAATAGTAACTTACCTACGTAGTCCGAAATTTCCAAAGGACTTAATGAGATAGCTTTGAACATAACAAACGAGGAAATAATTCTTTCTGCCCATTTCACCAATGAACGTCCTATTAGGGAAAAATAAGCTCGGATATATTTTATATTCAAAGGAAGGCAACAATAAGAAATTTCATGGTCTTTAATGGGCTACATTTGTTTTAAAAAGAGTTTGCTGCAATATTCTGAAATCTTAAACTGGATGGAAAAGCAATATGGTTTGTCCAATTTTCAAGGAAAACTTCAACAGTTACACTAAAATGCTATAACTGGGAAATAATATTTGTAAAAGGACTTGCACCTGGTAAGGCAGGTGTCTTTTTTACAGGAACGCTTCTAATGAAAATACACTGTAAATAATATCATGCATATGATCCACAGAAAATGTCATACTTTCAGGTCAAAGATCAATCCTGTCTGACATTATTTGATGGAATGTCAAAATATTTGGTACTTGCCCTTGCCAGTCTGACAATGTGTTGAGTGCAGGACTCACATCTGCACCTTCAAGGTCAAGGTCATACTTGGAGGTCAAATTTGTCCAGCTTACAATTCTGTCATTACTTGATTACTTAAAACAAATATTTTGCTGATCAGGAGTTATATGGTGCACAACACTAAAGTCAAGGTTATACTTCGAGACAAAAATGTCATATGGCTGGTGCACCAGTGTGGTATTGATACATTTCTAGTTCTTATTTTTCATGTTGCACTGACACTGTTAAGGCAACTTTCCAGCTTTAGCAGTGGAAGATGACAGTACCCCTTTGTGCATTATTTCAGGCAAGAACAAGCACTGGACCTAACAAAATAGTCAATATCTGCCTATGGATTTAACATTTGACTATTTAAAGCAATGTCTTAAATATCAAGATGCACACGAATATTATTAAATGTCAATCATATCATCCTTTTACACATGAATGTTGGGATCAATCAAAATCAGTAGCGATATTAGGCCATTTTATATTATTAAGGGCAATAACTCGCATACATTGGTACTGATTCCTATTATCATACACAATATAGATTATATTTATACTGATTTTTAAGTTCGCCCAACTTACCAAATGTAAAATATGCCATGAAAATGGATAAATTAAGCTAAGATATGCCGCTGGACAGATGGCACTATTTCAGAATCCCCTTTGCAATTTAATCAGCAGGGGATAACAAAAGGTGAAATAAGGTGAAGATATAACATAAAGAGCGCATGTTATAAGAATAAAGTTTATTGTATAAAAATTGCAAGTATATGGGTGGATTGGTATCTACATTGTGAAAAGAAACGTAATTAGATATGTAATTAAATATAAAATCATTTCTAAAAATAAATGTGAGTAATTTTCTGGCTAATGTGAAGAATGAAATGCCAACATATTGTACACTATCAAACAAGAACAATTTTAAAAATGATCTTGGAAGCTAAGGTCAAGCCCTTGCAGTTCTGAGAAAGAAGAATTTTTAAGTTTATATATACTGTCTTCCTAGAAATGTTCGCGGATACAATATTTCGCGTTTTTCACAACGTCGGCATTTTCACAGAGACAAACTTTCGCGGATATGTAGTAACCGCGAATTCCGCGAATGTTAAGTCGCTATGGCCTAAATTACAGTTTTTGGAGGCTACGTTTTTGATGCATGACCATGCCTGTTGGTTGCTTTTAATTATTTTATTTTTTTAACAAGTCGCGCCTAAAGCGCAACGTTACTCAACACATTTTCATCTATTGACCACTTTCATTTTTCCTTACCTTTTTCATTATGTGATTAAGTAAGATTTAGTCAGACCCCTTAGCTTTTATTCTCATTTGAATCATAACTGACTTTTTCTTCAAAATGTCGATACGTATTTTTTACACATCGGACTGTACATCGCTTTCATTATAACAACATAAACAGCTGTTTATCAATGTAGCACTTGATCGCTATTGTACTTTTAACAAAGGATTACACCTACTCTAAGCAAATAAAATCCAAGTCATTCAATGTTCACAAACTGTAAATGCATTTGTCAACGCCGTGACTAATCGTCAATAAGCATGATAATTACTAATAATTGATATTTTCTTTTTCAGCGTGCAAACTAGTATCAATAACATACATTAATAATTCTTTATACATTTCTATAGCACCTGTGTTTATATGGGGTTTTTTGTGTGTAAGTAGATTATAATAAATATTCTGCACTTTTTATGTTCTATTTGGTTGAAGCTAGAAATGTTCGCGGATTTGTTATAAGTGACATATTTGCGGCTATAAAGATTCGCGGAATCATGCCTACTGCGAAAACCGCTAACTTAAAATGCGCAAAATCTTTTCTAGGAATACAGTATACAGTGCCATTGGGATGGTGCAAATTTGACTATCAGGACCTACTTCATCAAAACTTGGCAGAGATCTACAACAAAATATCAAAGATCTAGGCCTTGCAGTTTTATCAAGATTTTTTTAGTTTTCCTATTTATACATTTATAACACTGTGTGCCACTGAGGTAAGACCAATCTGGCCCTTGGGGCCATGATTTGAACAAACTTGGTAAAGGTCCTCAATGAAATGCCTCATGCCAAATATAAAAGCACCAAGCTGTTTGTTTTTCCCAAAATATCTCTAATATAAAACTATGTGTCCCTGCAGTAAGCTCATTTTGACCCATAAGAGCTATTAATTGATTATAATTTTGACTGGTTCAAGGCTGGTCTGGATTCATGCTGGTCGCAAACCCATTATGTTGGTTTTGTCGTGATGCGGCTCAATTATAATCTTTATAATGGACACACAAAGTCAATCACTAGAAGCCAGCATCCCACATGTTCTGATGGCATAAAAACATGGATGTATCTAGTGTTGCATGTAAACCAAGTTTAGAATTTAGAGGGATTGCAAAATGCAAAATCAAAAGAACTTAAAAAAATATTGCAATAACAAGCTAGATGGATTACAAAATGCAAAAACAAAAGAACTTTAAAATATTGCTTTGAAGAATTTTGGAGAGAAAAAAAAATCTGTCAGAATAATAGGGAAATTTACTCTACAACAGAATACAATCTACACCATCTTTTTGTTATTAGACCCTGTTATTATATAAATTATGTAAATTATATATATGATCATTAAAAGAAAACAAAATAGACCAGAAGATAAAATGAGAGCTAAGTTGTCCTATTGCAAATAAGTAATAAGGTGAACACAGAATTTTCTTAGCACTCGACATAAACACAGAGACAATACAAATAGCACCTTCACAACACATGACAATTGACTTGATAACACATCTTTTGTTAAAAGTTAAAAAAAAAACCAATTCATTTTATCTTTAAATTCCTTCATATTAACAATTCACAAAAACAATGAAGGAAAAAATCAAATCAGCTAGTATTTTCAATCTGCCAGCTGTCCCTATTATTTTAGAAACCTTCAGTGTTCATATGTTATACCCTTCATTATATCTGGACATTCTCTTATCATATTAGTGTATTTCTTCCTCCCATTAACAACATTAAATACTTGTATCAAATGCTCTTTCTTCTTTGAGTATTGCTAATAATGAGACCAATTTAAACATGAAAAGGCTAGTAAAAAACAATTTTGCATAATTTACACATAAATCAACATGTTTTAAAAATTGAAGACATTACATTCTGGGTGTGTTTTTTTAAATAAAACCGTGAAAATTAACAGAACAATTATAGTAATATTGCTATTATATAAATCACTATAAAGTTATAAAAATATTTACAGTCGCACATACATGAGGTACATTTAATAGGAGCATTTCAAAATAAAAAGGTTGACAGAACAAAAGTATAAACCTAGCATAGCATATTCATGATAATACATGTATCAGTTAGAGGCCAACAAATTTTCCTGTAATTATATTTTATGGTTGTACATATCTTCATTCTCTAACACGGATCATATTGCCCTTCACCTTCTCACATTATTGAACATGTCTCAATTAAAAAAAAAATCAAAGAAAAACAGAAAAATTTTCCAATTTAAAACTTGAGTAAATTAATTTAATAATCATTTGATCATATAACACACAACTGTTGTAAAATTACCCATATATAATACATACAACCTTACCCAAATATTTCAGTCATTATGAAAGTAAAATGCATTATATCATTTTGTGAAAAAATCTCTATATTTCAGGGGAAAAAAAACGCTTGAAAACTAACAAGATAAAGCAGATAATAAATCTACTAAATGTAACTGTACAGTATGGCACCTTAACATAAAATTTGAACACTTAATTTATAGCACATTAATGAGAAACAAGGAATACAAAGAAAAAAAGAAAATAAATACTTGTAAAAGATATCCTAGACTTTATTATGCTAACTATCATTTCTGCTTTGCCAATTGGCACATGTGAAAGCTTTAAATACCATTAGAGTAATATATTTTTAAAAGATGACAAAAATTGAACTGGATATTAACATTACATATATGAGATTCATCACTAATCAAAGTCATACATGTAAAAAGATATTTCACAATTTGTAAATTTTAAATGCATTGCAGTGAGATTCTGTTGCAACTTGTAACTACATGTTTATATCATTATATAAGGATTAAATCAATTTGGACTAGTACATGTATTAACTAAAATAGTAATCAAACTACCAGGACTACAAATAACATGTAGTATTACAAAAAAACACAAAATCAAATAAATTAAAATACATTGTATTCCATATATCAATAGAATTAATAAAGGCAACAAAATGGACAAAAATTAACAAGACAAAAAATAAAATAAAATGTCACTTAACCTTGAATTATGACTAAATTTTGCCAGTTTTAACTGATAGTTACATACTACTTCTAGATAAAAAAATCTGTGAATTTGGATTTCAAACAATCACCTTCATGCTGGATTTATGTATTGTATACTACTCAGAAATAAATAATAGATTACATAAAATCTCCTCGCATAATTTACACATGAATTTTATATAAAGAATCACAGTAAAAATTCAGATGGATTTACAGACAGTATCACACTCATCAATTTAATATATCACTTTATTTTGTATGTTGAAGTTTTATACACAGGTGACATGATTCTGTGTCAGTCAAAATTTATGTTTAAGCAAGTGAAGCAGACTTGAAGTAGACTCAAAGTAACTGGGTCTTAAGCCAATCTTCAAGTCAGACCGCAATCAGGACGCAATATTTCATAAAGACAAATGAAGTTCAATGTACATGTATAATAATCATGAATACAAATAAAACAAAAAACTGTTTACTTTTATATATACAATTTGCAAATCTATAAATGGTGCATTTCATATTCTATTTCATAAATCTAAATAATTTGTAGAAAACAAAATCATCATTATATACAAGATTTACTTACAAAAAATCAAATATCATCAATATACAAAAAATTCATGCCTAATTTTTGTGGCAGCATTTTTTTACAGGAAAGTTTATATGATGGCTTGTTAGCCGTTTTGTTGTGCTCTTCACTTAAACATTATTATATTATCTCCTTACATTATTTCTCTTTTTTCATCCTATAAAAGGGATACTGTAAAATTTAATTTTTTTCCCATTTTAAGAAAACGTATCCAGTAAAAACATAAAAAAAGATGATCCAAAGGTAAATTCATATTTTTTGGCTTTGATTTAACTGTACCAAAAGAAGCATACAAGTATGGACAGGTTGTTAGATGTTACTTGAGCACTTTGTAATGTTTTAGAGTGTAATAAGCATAAGCAGTGACGTCACTATCATCATAATGTATGACGTCAAACACCTCCCTGACCCCCTCATATCATGTGTCACATATGTCACGTTTGTTGTTGTCGGGTCAACATTTACTTGTGTCACTCGACCTCCTGAAAACATAAACAGAACATTTTTTCTATAGCAGAAGATTACTTTTAAAGAGCAAATACTAGTTATTAAAAAGCCAAGTAATATGTGATTGCATTGTACCTGTAATTGGGTTTTAATACTAATAATGCATTTTTTTATTACCTGATTTTTGTACGTTTTGTATATTTCCTTGTATTGTACATATCATATACATATTTCATTTGTTTGTAAAAGACAATGCTACATTCCTGCTCTGGTCCTGCCCGCATACATAATTTCAGGCAGAAACCAGGTACCTGCCTCAATGCATAATTTCTGGCACAAGTTTTGGTCCTGCCCACATATATAATATCAGGTAACAAGAGCTGTCGGTAGGACAGCATGCTCGACTATTCTTAGTGCTTGATAGTAAAAAAAATGCCTGATACAGTTACCTCCTCCTGTTTACAGGTTGGGGTCATGATGGTGAACAAGTGTGCAAAGTTTCAAAGCCATATGTCAATGGACTTTGAAAATATTTGAACTATTACAAAAACTTTAACGTAAATTCTAAGTCGAAAAAGGGGCATAATTCTGTCAAAATGCTTGATAGAGTTACCTCCTCCTGTTTACAGGTTGGGGTCATGATGTTGAACAAGTGTGCAAAGTTTCAAAGCCATATGTCAATGGACTTTGAAAATATTTGAACTATTACAAAAACTTTAACGTAAATTCTAAGTCGAAAAAGGGGCATAATTCTGTCAAAATACTTGATAGAGTTACCTCCTCCTGTCTACAGGTTGGGGTCATGCTGGTGAACAAGTGTGCAAAGTTTCAAAGCCATATGTCAATGGACTTTGAAAATATTTGAACTATTACAAAAACTTTAACGTAAATTCTAAGTCGAAAAAGGGGCATAATTCTGTCAAAATGCTTGATAGAGTTACCTCCTCCTGTCTACAGGTTGGGGTCATGATGGTGAACAAGTGTGCAAAGTTTCAAAGCCATATGTCAATGGACTTTGAAAATATTTGAACTATTACAAAAACTTTAACATAAGTGGTTACGCCGACGCCGACGCTCGGGTGACTGCAATAGCTCTACTTATTCTTATCGAATAGTCGAGCTAAAAACCAGGGATAAAATAAGTGCTGTAAGTAAGACAGCTTGCTCAACTGTTCAGTGTTTTTCAGTACTTGACAGAAAGAAAATAGGCATAAATCTGTAAAATGCTAACTCAGAGTTATGGAAACCTGGGCCTATCATGTTAGATAATGTCAGAAAATAGGTATTTAAAGTTTCAACAAATTCCCTTCAGAAGGCCTGGAGATAAAAACTTGCACACAGAAACTTGATCAAAGTGTGACGCCCATGCCAGGCTGAGAACAATAGCTCTCCCTATTCTGCGTAATATAACATGGCAAAGTTATCTTTACAACAACAGCCTCTTAGGTTGACTAACAACTTACTGGAGTAAGTAAAAAGTGTTTCTGGTGAGCTCATTTTCCCATCACCACCGACACTGTATCCCAGCACTCGTAGATGATATAGGTAACCTTCTTGTATTTTATGTATAGTTCCCTCCGTGTCTTTCCCTATATATATGTCTGTTGCATTACGAATATCTTCTGTATCTCTCCAATAACGTATCTGTAAAACATGCATTCATTAAAATCTTCAACCACATAACTATAAAATACGCTTACTATAATAACAAATTTGCTGTTTCATTTAAACAATAAAATATTTGTATTAAGCAATAAGCAAAAATTACAGTCTGGACAGAGTGCTTTTCCAGTAAAACTAATACAAAGGGGTAATTCGATAAAATATATCTTAAAAAATCATGTTGCGGGTTCTGTTACCTTTCATAAAAAAAAGTACTTGCCTTGTAACCAAGCAATGGTTCTTCATCTACAGTTGTACTAACACCTCGGAACCTCACCAGTATGGAATTTTCCTCATTTGGAAAAACCAGGATGTGAACAGGATAATTTCGGGGAGCTAAAAAACAACAAAATAAACCAGCAATATTATAAAAACATCCTTTTAACTTCTCTGTGTTTATGTGTTTTACACTCATTTTCAAGAAACAAAAAGAATAAAATTATACAAACAATATTTCAAAAACTTCTTGCAGCTATAAGAAATAAAACTGGTAACTTCTAAATACCATTTAATTATGTTTAAATTTAACATCTGAAACATTCTATCAATTGATTATCATTATATTTTAACATTAACAAAATGATATTAAACAGTGCAATTTTCCTCTATTTGCATAATGAAATCTGTATACAATAATTCTACCAATGAAATTCATGCTGTCATATTATTCGCAGAAACATTTAAAGCATTTTAACAAAAGATGATTAGTTTGAGTATAGTATGTTTTAACAAGCAGGTTAAAAGACAAAACAAAGAGACAACAAAATAAAATTGAAATGCAAAAAAAAATGCAATGTAAATAAATATGGGTTAAGTAATTTTTTTAACTTATGCATTCATAAATATGTTGTTATAAGACTGACATGCTGGCCCTAACTCACACCTGAAATTCAGAACTAGAAAAAGACCAATGCCTAATAAGACATTGTGTCACATTGGGGAGGGGCCATTTCTTATCCTATTCATAAAACTTTTGTAAAGTCTGCTAGGCAATACTTAAGGCCATGTACTTTAAGAGAAGATTTAAATCAATTTTGTTAAGGGCAGGGCCAATATTGATACTTGGACCTTGACTTATATGAGGACCACAAGGTGATGTTATATGCATATTTCAAAGCTCTTATCTTTGTAGTTTCTGAGCAGAAAATACATTGTTCAGTTGTACCTGCCCTTACAGTCACATTATAATTATCCCCAGACAACTTTTGTCATTTCATATTACTCCTGCAAAATCCTATGTAACATATAAATTTTGTCTGATGTGTATATTTCTAAGGCACAATGAATACATGTGACCGTACATAGAACTTTGATGAAAGAAAGCAATACTTTGACAAACACTTGTATGTAACCTGGGGGAGATGGGGGCATTAATACCAGTTCATTATAATGAACATGTTACCATAATACCAAGACTGATTCAAATGACTATTTTTGAAAGCTATATACAGTCTAACATGGGCTTACAGTCACTTCTGAGTAGCAATCACTTGCAATTAACAGTCATGTTGATATTTTAAAAAAAATTTAAACATTCGGTTTATAAGATACAAAGTGGACACAAATAACTAACAGACAGATGAACAGACAATCAAGGGTATGTCATTATATGCTGAAAATTTTCTTGTGTATGGAAAATAAACAAACAAGGTATATTAAATAAAGACAATACCCTCAAACCATTATTTTACTCAGGGATTTAATTACACAGGATAAAACAAGGAATAATGTGTTTGTTCTCATTAAGAAGTGTGTTGTGTATAAAAGATCTACTTTATTAATGAATCTGTGATGGCCAACATTAAAAGTTGTCAACAAATACGCATAAAAAAGACAAAATGAACCCTTTTTCTATTCACCATAAAAAATCTGCAAAAATGCGAACTAACTAAAGTGGCTATAAATAAGCATAAAACCAAAAATTGAAAAAGCTGGATACATCAGATTCTATCAAATTATGAACTCTTTGTATTGAATGCAGAATAATGTTTTAAAACCTCATATTATACTTTCAAATTTCCTACTACAACCTTGGCAACTCCCCAAAAAGATCAATAATTTCATTTTCATTGTTGAAAGTACAGTCATGTACATATGTACAAGAAAAAGTAATTTTCTATTCCTAAATCTCATCTAATTTTTTATCCTTTAAGCACCTACATGTTAACTCGTAAAAAAAAAACCTAATAATAAAAAGTTTAATATTGACAAAGCTTGGAAACAAAACTATTGAATCAAGATGATAAATAAATCCAGCTTTAAAGTGACATTATACCCATTCAACGGGTATATAGGGAGTGAACAGGTAAAAATAAAAAAAAAGTTGTCATTATCCCTTTTAATGTTATAATTTTCTTTGCATGAACGATAAATAACTCACATCCCCACCCCCCAAATGCCTGTTAGTGTCCATCAGAATTTACCTGTAACCTTCGATTTATAAAAAGATTGGGGAAGTCTTTTTACATTTTACACAAATTGATACCTCACCCTAAACATTTTCCAAAATAAACTGTTAGTCAATCACTAGTATAAGACAATCTTTAAAAATATATAGTCAATTCAGCTTAACTTGACAAAGAAAACATGGGCATAATGTCACTTTGACTATCTTTACACTGACACAGAAAGTCCATAAAAAAATCTTTACAACAAATAAAGCATAAGCAGGCTACATGTAAAACAATACAGTCATATACACTGTGCAT
Source organism: Ruditapes philippinarum (assembly GCF_026571515.1). Classification (NCBI taxonomy): domain Eukaryota; kingdom Metazoa; phylum Mollusca; class Bivalvia; order Venerida; family Veneridae; genus Ruditapes; species Ruditapes philippinarum. The sequence goes on from NW_026856049.1 coordinate 395,738, forward strand.
TGATCAAACCTGCTTTGTCAGTTTTCTGGTGAGCCACCTCGCTCTTAAGTCCATTGCCAGCATTGTTAAATACTGTCACAGTCATTGTATACCATGTATTATTTGTTAGCCCAATAATCATTCCCTCGTTAATGGCTCCATAAAATACTGCTTGTTTAGCATCAATACGGTTTTCAATATTTTGTATAGTTTGTGAGTTTCTTGTACTGTTTGGAGGCCTCAGCCAGTAATCAATCTACAAAATCATAAAGAAATCATCATAAGCATGGTAACAAACAAGTGTACAAACAAATGCATCAAGTTTACCTGATTTATCGGTTGACTGGTGAACCACCTCACTTTTCAAACCATTACCGGCATCATTAAACACAATAACAGACATAGTGTACCACGTATCAGGTTGTAGTCCAATGATCATTCCGTGATCAACATTGCCATATAAAACTGTTTGAAGTGCTGCATCACGATTATCTATGTACTCCTGAGATGCTTGGGAATTACGTGATCCATTTTCTGACATCAGCCAATAGTCTATCTAAAAGCGAGGGTAAATAAGGCAAGATAGCATGATTAATACATGTATATATTAGCATATTCTCGGTCAACATTATACAGCAAAAGAAGCCAATTTCCTTATGAGACTAGTGGTACATGTATAACCCAGCATGGTATATTAAGTTTAAGTGCCTGTGTATAAAGTTTCCATGCCAGAGTTAAAAGCCTGTAAATGTCTCACATCCACAAAAGGCCCTAATTCAGTCAAAATCCATGCTAGAGCTGTAGGCTGTAAATAGTGACCTTCAATAATGATCAGGTAGACATGTATTGAAACAAAAGTTGCAGACATTGGCTTTACAGCTTCATATTTTAACAGAGGCAACAATAATCCATTGAAAAGAGAAATTAAAGAATTTTATATCAAGATCTTTTGTGCAAGATTAAGCACTAGGGGACAGCAATTCTCAGAGAATTTTCTTCTCTCTCTCTCTAGATTGTTGTAACATCAGGTACACACTTCTGGTTATGAACAAAACAAATTTTCATCAACTATGACTTTCGTTTATCTTAAGACATATTCCACTAATAAATATGTAATAAGATAAATCAATCACAAGTTTTAGTTATGTTGGTAAACATGGAAAAGATGACAGTATGTTTTGGATAAATTAAGAATTGTTTCCTCATCTGTCAGTTCATCCAACAGAAATTTCTGCTAAAAATGGGCAGCTGTTTTTCAACTATAAAATTATTATTGAATACAAATTATAATAAACTGCTGCCAGGGTATATTTCCAAATCATAGTTATCTGTGTGCAACTCAGATATAGGTAAAGAAAAAAGTTTATATCTTATGTAATTAACTATAATTCAGAGCAACAGATAAGGTGCGTATTTGCGTATTTACACAATTAATTTTATAAAATACGCAATTGATTTTTTTAGAATGCGTATCAAAACCCATTTAAATAAATAAAATACGCAATTGTCTTGCCTCATGCGTATTGTCATTTTCATCACTGCAAAATTAACCTGTCATAACTGGTAGTTTTGGACAAATTATATGGATATGCATCCTATCCGAATATCTCCAAATCAAATGCTAACTAATCGACGGTCTCCGGTCTTCGACGGTCCCTGGTTTCCAAAGACCGGCGAAGCCATATCAATAAAGCAAGAGACCGTCGATTTGTATAATAATCTACTCAGGTTGACAGTCTTTACAGACCGGCAGAGACCGTTGATTTTGTGGGGACCGTCCAAGCTGTATCAATAGACGCTTTGAAAGCAATATGGCATCATACAAAAGGTGATGAAAGAAAACAAAAAATTTTTTAAAACAAAACAGTTGTAAATAATCAAAAGTCAGTCAGAAAAAGAATGTGTTAAAAATATTTTGAACAATTTTTTTATGTTCATAAACAAAAATAACTGGCACATTCTGGCGATCATGTAAATAATAATAATAAAAAACATAATCTGAAAATATTAAAACTAGAAATTTCCTGGAACCATACAGTATGTTTATTTCAGAAGTAAACTTGATAAACCATGGGCTAAAAAGTAGACACTTTACTGATTTTTTTATCCTTGGCCAGGCATTTGAAGGAAATGAACACGGAATCATAAACACATTAAGAGCATAATTGCACTTAGGATATTTTTATTTGAAAAAGATAATAGAGTCTAGTTAAATACTTAGTACAAAATATGATGGATTATTTATCAGTTATACAAAACTGTTATAAAATGACGTACTTGTATTTGGTAAATGGTGCAGCTAAGGATAAATGATTTCCAGTGACAACATACAGACATGAAAATGTAATCAACCTAACTTTTATTTGAAATCATGCATAGATCTGACATGTGCATTTTTATATAAACATTAAACAGTTGTAAAAAGTTTTAGTAAATTGTTATGTAAGTAGCTCCAACTTTCTTTTTAAAACAGTTTAAAAAACATAAAATGCATATCTTTATATTTGAATACCCAATTGACTTTAAAATCATAAGGTATCGAGTTTTGGAATACCCAATTAAATGGAGCCAATACCCAATTCCATAGAAATGATGGAGAAATACACAATTCACATTCAAAGCTTATCTGTTGCTCTGTATATATTACATCTAGTTTTACAATCCCTTCTAGGCTGACTAAACATCAAGACATCTCTTATATAAATCATGTTTGTGACAATCCATCACTTTCGGATATTTTCTAAATATTAAACTAAGTTACAAATCTGTAAAATACATAGTGAGTTGTTAATTATAAAAAGAAAATCTTTATTGTAAGTCTAAAAGTGGGTATCAATCAACACCCTATTCATGTCTACATGGGGCCAGAACTTGTGTGAATAAGTATAAATTTCATTTTATGATGCTGTTTTTCTGTATCTCCTTTCACTTTAAATTTCAAGAAAATATCTTTATTTTTATTTTTTTTTGTTCTGGGTTTTACGTCACACCGACACAGCATAGGTCATTTGGCGACGTTCCTCCTTTACTGGTGGAGGAAGACCTCATTATTTCAGGCACGAACGGGCACCTGAGTAGAACCACCGACGTTCCGTAAGCTAGCTGGATAGCTTCCTCACATGAAAGAATCCAAAGTCCCTGTCGGGATTCGAACCCACAGCGATGAGGGGCAAGTGGTTTGAAGTCAATGACCTTAGCCACTCGGCCACAGGCGCCCCTTAAGAAAATATATTCACAGTTAATTAGATATGAAGTTGTACCAGAGGCTGCACATAAAACTTTAACCAACATGTTACACAGATTCCCATTGAGTTTCATAGATACACCAGTTTCTCAAATAGTCTACTTAAAGATGTACAAAGTAAATAGTTATGTATTAAGTCAAAAAGTCAGGTGAAATTTCGAAAAATGATAAAATTACTCCATAGTTTTTATGTTCACATTTTGTAGATGAAATTCAAGACTGTGACAATCTGAAAACACAAAAAAAAGTTGTTTACCTTAAACCCTTTCAGCTGGCCCTTCATAAAAGTACGGTCTAGAGGAACAGGGTCCCAGTGTACAATAATAGCTGACTCATTGTAAGGTTCAGCATACAAATTACTTGGTATTCCTATTGGCACTGTAAACAAAACAATACAAAAAAAATTGACTCAAGATTACTTTTAATTTTCAACAACAGTAAAAACATTTCCTATGAGGGTAGTTATAGGCTTGGTTGATGGTATATGACCCTTTAAATATAAGAGGAAATAAGAAAGTGTTTGGTAAACACAAAAGCCCCTGGCCTAGATTCTTGTCAGTTACAAATTTTCAAAAAAAAGTTTACCCATTCACTTAGTTATGGATGGAAATTTGGCCAAATAAATTGTAAACACAATTATATTACTTGACAGTCATTGTGAAAAATAAATGTTTGTATGACATTATTTGATGAAGTAAAAATAATATTGAAGCCGCAGTTATATAACTTGCCAAGATCATGAACTTTGTATTGATTAGTAAGAAATGTTTAAATTATGAAGCCATTAATACTTGTAGAACTTGAGATAAATGCAACTTGCCAGTTTAGGTTAACCTCATAAGGACAAATTTTAAGTGACAGACAGACGGTTCATTACTATTTGCAAAGGGGCCTTAAAAACCCAATAACAATGGATTCCTTTAATTTTGAGGCACATCACAAAATTAAATCAGCAAAATGATTTTTTTTAGCACACATAGTGTAGTTTTACAAACTTACTAGGATTTATTTAGAAATATCTGCAAGAATAGCACAACAAAGTTGTTAGTACACTGGTTCTCCATTATAACACTCAAGTTGGGGGCCAAGATTTATGGACTGATGTATTAAACATATATCAAGGTCATATTGTTGACAGGTTAAGCACAGATCGCTGATCCAGAGTATTGAGCCGGGACAATCAGGACCACAATGCTGTCTTGTTAAACACTAGTATAATATAAGGGCAAGACATGTCCATTAAATAAAGGCAGGGACAGAGAGGGTGTGAGATGAGCAGGAGGGGACAGCGGATAAACTTACTGTCTTCGTGAGATGAGCGGAGGGGACAGCGGACAAACTTACTGTCTTTGTGAGATGAGCAGGAGGGGACAGCGGATAAACTTACTGTCTTCGTGAGATGAGCAGGAGGGGACAGTGGATAAAATTACTGTCTTTGTGAGATGAGCAGGAGGGGACAGCGGATAAAACTTACTGTCTTCGTGAGATGAGCAGGAGGGGACAGCGGACAAACTTACTGTCTTCGTGAGATGAGCAGGAGGGGACAGCGGACAAACTTACTGTCTTCATGAGATGAGCGGGAGGGGACAGCGGACAAACTTACTGTCTTCATGAGATGAGCGGGAGGGGACAGCGGATAAACTTACTGTCTTCATGAGATGAGCGGGAGGGGACAGCGGACAAACTTACTGTCTTCATGAGATGAGCAGGAGGGGACAGCGGATAAACTTACTGTCTTCATGAGATGAGCAGGAGGGGACAGCGGATAAACTTACTGTCTTCATGAGATGAGCAGGAGGGGACAGCAGATAAACTTACTGTCTTCATGAAATGAGCAGGAAGGGACAGCGGATAAACATACTGTCTTCATGAGATGAGCAGGAGGGGACAGCGGATAAACTTACTGTCTTCGTGAGATGAGCAGGAGGGGACAGCGGATAAACTTACTGTCTTTGTGAGATGAGCAGGAGGGGACAGCGGATAAACTTACTGTCTTCATGAGATGAGCGGGAGGGGACAGCGGATAAACTTACTGTCTTCAGCAGAGTAGACACTATCATTCTGTGCTGTTGGACCCACTCCAAATTTATTAAATGCTGTGACCTTGACCTGATACAACAGATAGTAGTTATCTTTCCCAACCAGAGCTGATGCTTCACTTCCATTCCCTTGTACTTCAATCTATTAGATAAATTAACAAATGATGATATATATATATCCTGATTTCTGATGTGAAGTCATGATGTGATGATGTCAAAATGGAGAATGTGCAACTTTTCGCGGCAAAATCAGTAAAAATACATAAAATCACTAAAAAAGCAAGAAATAAAAAGAAAATTTATTTGTTTTACATGTAAGATTGAGATATATTTTATTCGTGAACACCAGCTATTCCCGCATGGCTATGCCATTCATGGAAATATTGCATCTGGTGTTCACTCAATGAAATATATTTCAATCTTACATGCAAAAAACAAACAAATATCGTCTATATATCTATTTTTCTTTTTTAACAAAATTTATATAACCTAATTTCAACTCTTCTAAAATAAAACACAATTTAAATTAAAATTCAATACTTTAAAAATGAGAATCTAAGACTTAATATATGTATATATGTAAAATATAGAGGCATACTTTATTCCATTTGATATTAGAAGTAAGCTCCTCTCCAGGTGGTGGTCTCCTTCTGTACTCCACAATATAACCAATACCCCATCCATTATGATCCTCTGGTGGTAATGCCTTCATAAAGAAAAACAGTCTGTTGTGAAAACAGTCTTTTATCCATCCATGTGAATTCATGTTTAACTTGCATTGCTAAACTGCACTTATTTATCATTCTTCATTTCAAGAACAGTATCATTGTAACTGAAAACAGTCTAAAATCAACTCATTCACCATAATTAAATAATATCATCAAGCAAAGAACAAGAGCGATCAGAGATCACATGTGTCGCATGATCATAGCCAATTCAGCAGTGGTATTGAGGGGTGTTTGGACAGTTTGTTCCCTATATGTCGCGGCTACTTTGAAGCATGTTGCAGCTAATGTGTAGCAGGAGACACAAAAATCATTAATAGGCCAAAACGCTTTTTTAATCAAGGGCCATAACTCAGCCAAAAATCATTCAACCAAAAAACCCATGTAATTTGCACAGGTACTTGAGGTGCCAATTAATCCTGTAAAGTTTCACTCAAATTGCACAAGTAGTATAAGAGAAGTAGTTCGGAAAAAACTTTGAAACATAAAAATAATTAATGGGCCATAAATCTGACAAAAATCATTAAATTGGAAAATGCTGATGACATGTACATTTTAGGATTAGTCCGGACAAGTTTTGTGAAAGACAGATGGGTGGGCAGACAGGTAGACAGACGATGGAAAGTAATCTACATGGCTATTTTGCAGAACATAAAAATCATTAAAGGGTTATAACTTTGACAAAATTCATTTGACGGAAAAATGCCGAAAACATGCACAACTAGGATTGATACTTATCATTCCAGGAATGATTGGGTGAAATTGCACTAGTAGTTTTTGAGGAGTAGTCCAGGCAAATTTTGTGTATACAAATGGACATATGGACAGACAGACAACAGAGAAGTGATCCCTATATGTTGCTGCTACTCTGTAGCTGGTAACAAAAAAAAAACACACAAAAAAATGCTTGTGTTACTTTACAGGGACTCTACTGAAGTTCAATATTCTAAGTTAAAGCTCTGTCATGTCAAAAACTTCAGTGAAGACTGTTTAACAATAAAGCAGACACATCTATCAGATGTACAATTATATAGGTGTGTAGAAGTGAATACTTACATCCCAGGTCATTCTTAGTGTACCCACACTACCACCACCCCCTCCAACATTCCTAGGAGGTTTAGTTGGATGAGAACCTGGTATTGTAGTTCGTTCTGAAACAAAAAATATATATCCATTTAACAATTGTAAAGCATCTATCTAGAAATATAACATGTACAGTGTATTACTCTTACACTTACTCTTTTTTAAAAATAACTATAACAGTTAAAATTATCAAAATATCTTTCACAGTGATGGAGCAAGATAACATGTCACTAGCGACAACATAGGCAAAAGACCGTGCGTTGTAATTTGATTACTGTCAACACTAATTGACTATCACTTGTCGTAAGGAGTTTTGTTCTAAATATTGACATGTGGTTTTACTAAATTAATAACGGTTAATGGATGTTGATAAGTAATAGCTCTGAAATGAGTGGGATTATCTATGTAACGGCTTTTCTTTATTGATAGACAACAAAGGATTATTGGGATATTTCTTTCACATACAAAAGTGCTTACATAATACCCCAAAAGATGTTCATTGAGCCAACATTACTTTTTGAGACAATCCGAAATTTAGACCACCCCACTATTAAGACCATTTTCTCCAGAACCACAAGGGGTTATACTGTAAAAAGTTTAGACATGTATATCAATTTTAAAATTGGAAAAGTATTCCAAGTTTAAAGAGTGTACCTTTGATAGTCTTTGAGAACCATCTTTTGTGTGTTTTCTCTTGCTTGTAAAATGTCTTACTAACAGTTTAAAAAAAAAACTGCAGCTTTAGATTTTTTATTGTTTTCACCACAATCAATGTGCTGCAATACAGGTTGAATGTTTCACAATATATCAGAATGTGGGTTTGAACATATTATATTGTTACACCCTACAAATCAAAAGAAAGAATCTTTAAAAAAAAAAACAAGGATGAAACAAGCATACTTGTGGGTTCGCTTTCCAGTCCCACGCCGTACATGTTAACTGCTTTAACTTTGAATGAATATCCGACTCCTGGACTAAGATTCCGTGCCAAGAATTGGCGTCTCTGTGAATCAACAGATCCCATGATCACTGTGTTCATCTGAGGTATATCTGCAAAAACATGGAGAAATCACCCATGTACAAGTCATTATTGGTAATTTAAGTTTAAACATGTACTGCACAATTATTGTGATAATATAAAATACCAGCATGGCTAATGGAAATATTTGCATGTTGAAAGTGTAGGACTTAAAGCCTATATTAAGTCTCCCTTCATATAATAGGTGTGAAACTTCCTTATAATTCAGACCAAAATATTGCTACAAAAAATAGGGTGTATTCCAACAATGGATTTCACAAAAAAACATTAATATCTTTATCAATTTAAAGAAATACTACCCGGGTGTAGATTTTCCGAGGTTTATGAAAAAAACCATGGAAACTGCTTCAAAAACCTTGGAAATAAACCAGTTTTACAAGGTTTTTTTTTAATTCCGAGGTTTTTTTTAAAACCTTGAAAACTTTATCCAAGGTTTTTGTATAAAAATCCTTGGAAATAAAGAAAACCTTGGAAACTACCTCAGAATTAAACACTCTGCCAAAAATCAGCTCGGAAAAAGCTTGGAAATAAGAACTTTGTCATTTTTTTGCTCGGAAAAGAACTTAGAAAATTTACGTAAAATTTGTTGGAAACACTTTGCCAATATTTAGCTTGGAAATGACCTCGGATAATTGAACTTAACTAAATTTCATCTCGGAAAATGTTAAGACATAATCATGATTTAACTTATAATGGGCATCAAAAGCAATAATCAACAGTTAAAGCAAACTAAGATAACAACCCGACTGTAGATTGCCAATGGATATTATTTAATCCATGGTCAGAGCAAACAATTGTCCAACAGCATGGAAAGGAGAGATTTGGTCCAGGGAATCAATTTTTAGTATGGACATTGTCAATGGCCAACTTCCTTTTCAATAAATTTGTACTTAAATCTTCTGAAGCCATTTTTTGGGGAGGAATCAATTAAGAAAATTTAAGTGTGAAAACATGGAAAAGTTAAATACAATGTAAATTCCTTGTTGCCATAAAATACCTTTTATTAATGGCTATAAAGGTATTGTAACTAATCAAAATAAGTGGAGATTATTCAAATAACTGATGATCAGAAAGACTTGAAAATTTTTTTTTTTATTTTCATATTTTTTTTTATTATTTATAATTATTGTTACTAGATATCTTCTCCATTTTTAAGAATAGATAAAAGAGCAAAACTTATAATTATAGAAAAAGAAACAATCAGTGTTTATGTCTATTAGTTTCCAAATGCATCAGTATTTTTCCTGCAGTTTCTTTCTATATATAGACTTAACTTAGGGTTTCTTGACAGCCTGTAAGCAACACTGAAATAAGAATGCTATTAATCTTTAATATATGTTTTATGCCATATAAAATAGTATATTCTACTAAGCAAGTCTGTGACATACATTCAGATTACAATTTACTCTGCCATTAATTATGTGTACAATAAACATAAATAGTTATTAATTGTCCTTTAAATATAATTATGTACAATTGAATGTCTGAAATATAATAACCAGTATGCTTGTTAATTTCTTATAATTAGGATAAATAAATACTGCATCCACTAAGATTTCACACACAGAATATAACACACTGATCAGATAAAACTAATGGCACCCCAGGTGGTTCCCTTTATCTATGCATGATCAATCTTCTCATTGAGCATTCTGGGATAGACCAGATTGTTCCATGTGATTATTCAGGGGGAGTCTGGGTTTTTATACAATCCAAAACAGTCTAAAATGACACTGCAACTGTGATTCTCTTTCAAGAACTTATTATAATTTTCAAGTTTTACTTTTATTTATCATTTGATATATTTGTACCTTCAATAAATGTCAAAAAAAAATGATGATGGCTTTGATATTTTGGGATCACCCCTGTTTCACATTATGATTGCCCCTTCAGTTATACTGTTGAAAAATTTGAATCTCAGACATTAATGGGTCAAGTGGTTATAGTTGGAAATAGTGCAAACCTGGATTTATTTAAAGCAATTATGGAGATATCTTGTTTTATTAATGTTAGGGAGCATATTTTGGAATTTTCAAAGAAAACATTTATCTAAGTGTGACAAGATTCAGGAAATGTTTGGTTGTTGTAATTGAACCTAAAGATCAATGACCTGGGACAGGAAGATAAACAAAAGAAACAAGATAGTTAAAATGTTCAGGTAAATAATTTTAGATACATTTATGCATAAAATCTGTTGTTGTTTTTTTTTTCAAATAAGTATTAAATACAAACTATTTTAGATCTATATTTTTAACCTAAATGTAAGCTAGTTTAAATACAATTGTTTAGAGGATATTTTATGAGTATAAATGCTATGTTTGTATATGATTGTATTGAACAAGATGAGTGCATTAAACTATGATGACATTATTTATAAACTTTCATCTTTCATCTATTATTTGAATCTACAAATTTTTAATTGCAGAGTCAGCTTGTAAGCAAGTTTGCAGGACTGTTCCAAACTATCCAGCTTTGCTGTGTTTTATCTTAGTATAAAGCAGAGGAATATACTGGAATGTCATTGGCATTGGCACCTTCAAAGTCAAGTGATTAAGGAAGCCAACTGCAGACCTGAGGAAAGGCTTCAAGGAATAATTACTACAGTATGTTTTTGTTTAAAAACTAGGTTTTGAAAGTTTCAATTTGAAATTTGAATGAATGAAGGTTTCTGGAACTGATTTTTTTATTGATAATTTGTTGGAAATGCTATTAATGTATCATGATGACTCTCCAGCTTTATTGATGCAGATGTCACTTTGAGCAGACAGATACAATTAGTGTAGGCAGTCGGAATCACCTGATGAAAAGCGTTATTTTTTGCAATATTTTTGGAGTGCTTTAGGTTGTAACATCCAGTATGACATAATCTAAAATAATAGTAACAGACATCGCTTCTTTTCTTCATCGCAGAATTGTCACACTGCTTACCAAAGTTTTCTTGAAATCCTAACACCACGGAGTTGAATAGATCTATAGATGTATGTAGATCTGTGCTAACACTTAAAGTACTGATGAAGAAAAAATAGAAATCAACATGAAAAAAATTAAATTCACTATTTCAAAACAGTAGACAAACATTTAAAAGTAACTACAGAAAAGGTCATTTGAAAATATTAAAGCTTTCATTTTAAGCAAAGGTCTTAAACAACTTGTCATTCAAGTAGTTTTGGATCACTCAAAAGATGTATTTCTTTTCACAAAAGTGCTGATTTTTTAAAACAATATATATCAACAGTGAACTGATATTTTTGTCTATGGAAACGTTTAAGGAACGTATCATTTTTTTTATTGATTAATAAAAAAGAAATTAAATGATGTAATTCTGATTGCCTACACATACTGAACTGTCCTGAGTATAACCACAGGTGTTCCTTAATCCAGGGCTGGATAGCTCCCTCAGAGGGAAGAAGCCCATCCTGGCTTCAGGAGTCAAAAATACAATGTTCAAAAATACAATGTTGTAAGGCAAGAAGTTTGAAGTCTTTGATCCTGACCACATGGAGAGGGAAGCGCCCAGTGGTGATTTTATATAATTGTTTTTCTAACTTCTTTCAATGGCTGTACTTTATTAAATATTTACTTTATTTATTTCAGAAATTGTATCCTGGAGCATTTTCCACATGTGACCCCTGTGATGGTGAGGGAAAAACTAAGGGACACTTTAAAATCATGGAGAGTGAACAGGAATTCAAAAGATAGATATTTGAATACATTAAAATATAGCCGGATACCAAAAAATTATAACTGAACATTGATTGTAATATTTACCATTAAAGACTATAACTAACTTAACTTTTCATTTGTAGTGCATTACTATTTACTTCACACTGACATTAAATGTTTCAGTGAGTCATGTGATCATTTTTTGCTCTGTATTATTATAAAGAATTTTCTTAATTCCTTAAAAGGACAATATAATTGCTCTTTTCAGAATATTTCATTGGATGTTATATTTTCTTATTTTCCATGGATATTCTAGAAATTTCCAAGGTTTTTGCTCAAATAAACCTTGGAAAATTCTCTGATGCCCTTAAGTAAGAATCCTCGAAAATATAACAGTATTCCCAGTTGTGAGAAACTTTCCGAGGTTTTCATTTAAAAACCTTGGAAAAAAAACCACGGAAACACTTTAAAAATCCTTGGAAATCGTTCCAATACTCCGAGGTCACTCATTTTCCAAGGTTTTCTAAAAAAAATCCTCGGAAATTATTTTACGAGGTTTTTATTCTGAAATCCTTGGAAATCGTTCCAATACTCCGAGGTCATACTTTTTACGAGGTTTTTTTTAATAAAAACTCGGAAATTTTTTACAAGGTTTTTCACCCTCTCCCTATCTTTCCAAGGTTTTTTTTAATAGCAAAGTTTTGCATTTTCTTGTTCCAATACTCCGAGGTTTTTTTCCAAGGTTTTTGAGCCAAAAACCTTGGAAAATCTACATCCGGGTATGGTCATATTTGATAAGAAAACATTGATAATTGCTACACAGTCACTTTGCAAATATAAAATAAACATGTTTTGACTTCACAAAAAGTAGATAAATTATGTTATGTTTAAAATTCTACACACTATATGTGGTCATAATATGAATATATGGTGCCATTTAAAAAACTGGCAGTTTTTAAGGAAAAGACCAACTTTATGGTGCCATTTAAAAAACTGGCAGTTTTTAAGGAAAAGACCAACTTTATGGTGCCATTTAAAAAACTGGCAGTTTTTAAGGAAAAGACCAACTTTATGGTGCCATTTAAAAAACTGGCAGTTTTTTAGGAAAAGACCAACTTTGCTTGACCTGTTATAAGGAATGCAACTTCTGATACATTTAATCATTCTTTTATTCAAATTAGACATATTCAGTAAGAATTTTAATAGATTTTAATAAATTTCTGTTATTGAAATATTTTACTAATTCAAGGATGATGAGCATAGAATATCTTTAAATTTTGATAAAAACAAGATAACACATATACTTTGGATAATGTCAGGTATTCAAATAAAAAGTTTGTTTGGTTGTTTCAATAAAGGTCGCCTTATGAAAACTTACATGAGAAATACTTCTTAATTTTTAACAAGGGACAAAATGTGTGTGATACACTGGTAATAATGTTTCTGGGTTGCTAGTCAAGGGTTCAAGGCCTATCTGTGATACTTCCACTTTCCTCGAGCAAGAACTTCAGTTTACACAGCTCAACTTCAGTGTAAATTAGTAGCTAAGAAGGTAGTAAAATTATGTGATAGCATTATGAGGGCTGTCTTAAGTGAGATTGATAAATGGATTATCCAAATAAATTAGAGTAAATGCCCAAAAATCAAAACATTTTCTTCTCTTTATAAATAACATGTTTTAAAGATTTCAAGTTCATTTAACCCATTACTTCATGAGCATTTTGTGAACAAGAGCTGTCACAGGAGACAGCCAAGCTCGACTAATAAAATACTGGACGCAGTAAGGAGGACAAAACTATGAAAGAAAAATCAATTATGTATTATTATGTATTAAGTTATAGTAAAAAAATAACATTTGTTAACATAAATTCCAAGATCAAGGGAAATAATTCTAGAAAAAGTCACGCTAGAGTTATGAACCATGTCACACAACATGTGTGTTATGATAAATATATATTTGAAGTTTGAAGTAGATACCTTAAAAAGTAAAGAAGTTATAATATTTCTTAAAGAAAATCCTAAGTTCAAAGAGAGATAAATCTGTGAAAATTGCTTCAAGAGTTATGAACATTGTCACATAAAATGTAATTGATGATAAGGAATAAGTATTTGAAGTTTGAAGTAGATACCTTTAAAACTAAAAAAGTTATAGTAAAAAATAACATTTTTCTAGTAAAAAAATCTAAGTTTATGGGGAGATAATTCTTGCAATATTGGTGCTAGAGTTATGAACCTTGTCACATAAGATATGGATGATGATAAGGTACATATATTTGAAGTATGAAGTTGATCCCTTTAGAAATAAATAAGTTACAGTAAAAAATAATAGTTTTTTTAAGGAAAATTCTAAGTTCAAGGGGAGATAAATCTGAAATTATTTGTGCTAGAGTTACGAACCTTGTCACATAAGATGGGGATGATGATAAGGTACATACATTTGAAGTATGAGGGTAATTTCCTAAGAAATAAAGAAGTAACAGTAAAAAATATTATTATTTTTTATGGAAAATTCTAAGTTCAAGGGGAGATAAATCTTAAAAATATTGGTGCTAGAGTTATGAACCTTGTCACATAAGATGGGGATGATGATAAGGTACATTTATTTGGAGTATGAGGGTGATCCCTTAAGAAATAAAGAAGTTACAGTAAAAAATAGTATTTTTTAAGGAAAATTCTAAGTTCAAGGGGAGATAAATCTGAAAATATCAGTGCTAGAGTTATGAACCTTGTCACATAAGATGTGGTTGATGATAAGGAACATATATTTGAAGTTTGAAGTTGATACCTTAAGAAATGACAAAGTTATAGTGAAAAATATTTTACTGCACCAAAACTTTAATCTGAAATCTGGACGCGGACGCCGACGCCGGGGCGAGTAGGACAGCTCTCCATATACTTTGTATAGTCGAGCTAAAAATGGCTGTTTTCATTGAAAAGTCTCCCGTTACAAGTTCAAATTGCTATAATACTATAAAAACTGCTTCAACACTAATCAAACTTGGCACAAATGTTGACTGGACCATTGCCCTTGCAATAACACGCTCAGGTTTAAATTTTCTGTTACCATGGCAACGAGGGGACATCTCAAAATTGCCAAAAATCACTATTTTGCGTTGATTGTTTCCATCAAAATTGATTTCAAAGTGTTGCAACTTCTCAATGGATTGAGATAGAGTGAAATGCTTTTCAGCGTTGGTTACACGTTACCTTATGATCAATCTGGGGTCATTTATAGCCTCTCACAAGTCCAAAATTTTCTTGGCGATGAGGGGGACTCTGCCCCCCTTCAAACCCCCCAAACAGAAGTGGGCACATCCCCCTTCTGGCAACCCCCTGATGTATCTTTTGGTTGGGGGGTAGGCCGAAAAAATGGTCACTTTTTTTAACAACATTTCTCAAACAAAAACAAGTGTTGGGAGCCTAAATAAGGCATTTTTTCACCATTTGAGATAACAAAAGGAGGGGGGGGGGGAAAGGCATGTATATGTAATGGGTTAAACAAAAGATTATCCTGTTTATTTTTGAAGATTTTGCTATTATTAATTCTAACTAGAAATTATCTTGTTACTTAAACAAGAACCGGTTGAACCGGGTGATGCTCCCCGAGAAGGTTCTGGACACAGGAAAGTATAAAAAAAATTAACAAAGGGCAAAAACTCCAAAATTAGGCAAAGCGGAGTTATGTTTTTTTGCACTGCACTTCTATTCAATGAGATCTATCTATCTATAAAGTTTCCTGATGATATCAGAGTTATGTCCCGGGTAAAAGTCAAAGTGTAAAAATGAACAAAGGGCAATAACTTCAAAATTAGACCAGGCTTTGTTTAGGTTCTTTAAGCATTGCAGTTCTATCCAATTATATCTAGCTACCTACAAAGATTCATGTTGATATCTCTAATAGTTTTAAAGTAATGTCCAGGACAAAAGTCAAAAAGTAAAAATAAACAAAGGGCAATTACTTCAAAATAAGGCAAGGCAGAGTAATGATTCTTAAGCACTGCACTTCCACCCAATGAGACCTATCTATCTACAAAGATTCATGTTGATATCTCTTATAATTTTAGAGTAATGCCCCAGACAAAGTTCAAAGTGTCAAAATGATCAAAGGGCAATAACTCAAAAAGTAGGCAAGACAGTGTTACAGTTCTTGTGCACTGCAAACTTACTCAATGAGATCTATCTACCTACAAAGTTTCATGTTGATATCTCTTATTCATTAAGAGTTATGTCCCGGACAAAGTTCAAAGTGTAAAATAAACAAAGGGGAATAATTCAAAAATCAGGCAAGGCAGAGTTACGGTTCTTGTGCACTGCACTGCTACTCAATGAGATCTATCTACCTACAAAGTTTCATGTTAATACATCTTATACTTTTAGAGTTATGTCCCAGACAAAGTTCAAAGTGTAAAATAAACAAAGGAGGATAATTCAAAAATTAGGCAAGGCAGAGTTACGGTTCTTGTGCACTGCACACCTACTCAATGAGATCTATCTACCTACAAAGTTTCATGTTGCTACCTCTTATACTTTTAGAGTAATGTCCCGGACAAAGTTCAAAGTGTAAAATAAACAAAGGGGGATAATTCACAAATTAGGCAAGGCAGAGTTACGGTTCTTGTGCACTGCACACCTACTCAATGAGATCTATCTACCTACAAAGTTTCATGTTGATACCTCATACTTTTAGAGTTATATCCCGGACAAATTTCAAAGTGTAAAATAAACAAAGGGGGGTAATTCAAAAATTAGGCAAGGCAGAGTTACGGTTCTTGTGCACTGCACACCTACTCAATGAGATCTATCTACCTACAAAGATTCATGTTGATACCTCTTATACTTTTAGAGTTATGTCCCAGACAAAGTTCAAAGTGTAAAATAAACAAAGGGGGATAATTCAAAA
Source organism: Ruditapes philippinarum (assembly GCF_026571515.1). Lineage (NCBI taxonomy): Eukaryota > Metazoa > Mollusca > Bivalvia > Venerida > Veneridae > Ruditapes > Ruditapes philippinarum. The sequence goes on from NW_026856049.1 coordinate 412,410, forward strand.
ATTAGGCAAGGCTGAGTTACGGTTCTTGTGCACTGCACACCTACTCAATGAGATCTATCTACCTACAAAGTTTCATGTTGATACCTCTTATACTTTTAGAGTTATGTCCCGGACAAAGTTCAAAGTGTAAAAATAAACAAAGGGGAATAATTCAAAAGTTAGGCAAGGCAGAGTTACGGTTCTTTTGCACTGCACACCTACTCAATGAGATCTATCTACCTACAAAGTTTCATGTTGATACCTCTTGTTGTTTCAAAGTCGTGTCCCGGACAAGAAAAGGGGACGGACGGACGGACAGAAAGACGGCCGGACGGACAAGGCGGCGACTATATGCTCCCCCGAAATTTTTTCGGGGAGCATAATAAATTGTTGAAATGCTTTTACAGGAGAGAGTTTCATATAAGCTTTAAGCTTTCTACTCAATCCTTGGATGTAATTTATGTATTGTAATTTCATTTGTAAACATGGAAGAAGAAATAAGTATAGTTTGAACCACAAGAAAAGTTACTGATAGAAATAAAAGCAAACTATGAAAAATTTAATGAAAGTCTATGAAAGTTGTAACCACATACATGTATACAGAGGTTTCCATTCATTAGAATAGTTTGTTTGTCCATATATCATGTAGGTAAGTATAGGTGCACCATGTGTATCTACTGGATCCGTCCATCTGAGGACTACATCTGTATCACCCACTCCTAATTCATCTGATACTTGTTCAGATATCTTATCTGATGCACTGTAAGCTTCTACACCTGCTGGCTCACCGGGTGGACCTAAAATCATATAGCAGCATGTTCTTGTTTCGAATCTACTATAATAGTCACTTTCTTCCAGTTTAATATTAGTCTCCATAGTCATATTTTCCCTTTCTTTGTTTTGTCCCATCAAAATTTTTGTTTATGTGATATAGACAAGAATTGAATGTTCCCAGTGAAGGCAGTAAGTTGTAGGGCCATTAACCACTGAGCCAAAAAGGTCAGTTGCCATAAAAACAAGGTATGTTTGTAAAACATTACTATGCCCCATATGTTCCCAGGTTATGTGTTCTGACTTTTGACCTAGTGACCAAAAAATAAATAGGGGTTATCTACTGATCATGAATAATCCCCATACCAAGTTTGAAGTTTCTAGGCCTCAGCGTTCTTTAGTAATTGATTGGAAACCATTTAGTCTATGGACTGGCAGACTGGCCAACTGACCAACGACAGAAACTTTAAAAGATTGGAAAATATGAATGCTGAATTTCTTTTGCCAAGAATACAAACATACAAATTTATTAATCTATGATGGCATCACACAGCTTGTATAAAGACAAAGTAAATAAACAGATAATATGACATATACCTGTAACCATCAATGCAGCTGAAGCATTAGCAGAGTCTACTTGTGTTTGTGCTATACAGGTATACATTCCAGAATGATCATACTGTGCAAATATCAGGTATAATCCTCCTTCTTGGTCTGCTGTATTACCCTACAATCAAAACTTAAGTGTATCAAAGGGACTCCACTGAGGTTTCTTAACATGAGGGAACAGGAAGTAATTTTTTTGAGATAAATGTTCCATTTGATGTAGATCTTGACCAAAAACTTACGTGCAAAATTTCCGATTATTTGCTGAGAGGAAACATATTTCATATTCAGAGTCAATGAAACCTTGACCTTTGAACAATGGAACCCAATAAATCAATAAATATTGTTTACTCAATATGGTGGGTTCTCGAAAGAGTTGTAACATAAGATGTCTCTGTTATTTAGCACACATGAATATTGTACGTAAACAGAATAAAATATTCTAGGGCAAAATATTATCCTGCTATTTCAAGTAGGGTTTTGTCCATTTAGCAAACATTTCCTGCATGTGCCTTTTACTTTTAAGGCAATTTATTACCGCATCTATTTTATACATCCAATTTTGGAAGTATTCTTTTTTAAAATTCAAACACTAATTTTTGGAGAAGATATATAGCTTTTTAAATTTAGCTTTATTTGACCTTCAGTGAAATGGTTCTCCAGTTATACTGGTAAGTAAGTGATCTACCCATCAACCAACATTTACAAAACAATATACCCAATTTTCTTCGAAAGTATAAAAAGGCACTTTTACTGCATTCAAGGAGTAGCATTTGATAGCCTTTACACTCCTGTACAGAAAATAATGTTTATTGCACTTTCTCAGTCTTTTTCTTCATGTTTACAATAGTACTATAACCAAATTCATTGTATTCATTCATAACAGAAATATAGGAAATATAGCATTTTCAAAGCTTATACTACAAGGTATAAAACTTGAAGATGCTACATTATTGTGTATGATTTATTAAACATACCCTTCTATAATGTTCATTCCTCTCAATGTCTATCACTCTACCATTAAAAGCCCACATGTATATAAGATCCAGTTTATTCTGGTTGAATGAAGCCTGACAATACAGGAATGCAGTTTTGTTCACTTCTACACTCTGTGGTCTAGGTGGCTGGTATATAGTTGTGCGTTCTGAAATATTTAATATTATACTCTTTACCATACACATTTGTATATGTGTGCACCATAAACACAATGAATCAACTTCATACTAAAAATTTTGCCCAGCTTTGATTTAAAATGTATGCATGGACAGATAACCAAGTGCACAACAATATACACCAACATTTTTTGGGGCATATAACAAGCACTGTTATCTGACACTTTTTACGTAAATTTTAATAGATACCATGACAGAGACTTTGATACTGAGGGCTATAATTTGAACAATCTTGGTAGAGGTCCACATGACAATGCTATGCTCTAGGCCTTTTAGTATTGGAGTAAAGATTTTTTTAATAAATCTATTGTTCCTTTGGTTGCCGTATCAACAAGATTATTGAACTGAATCAAATTCTTTGAACAACTTTGGAAGCCCTCCACCCAAGGAACAATCCTGGCAAGTTTGGTTCAAATCATACTTGTACTTTTTAAGAAGAAGACCTTTTTAAGCTCACTATAATCTATATAACAGACAAACACACACAGGTGAATCGCTATATGCCATAGAATTGCACATTGCGCATCAAAATTGTTCATCTAGAGGCATTCGACTTTGATACTGTAAATTTATAGTAGGGCTGGGAACGAATAAGGAATCTGATGTTCGAATATTCGTTTTCCATATTCGAATATATTCGAATATTCGTTTTTACAACATTTGCTCAAATATTTCTTTGACGTATATGTATCCGAAATTGATTGTGTCCAATACTATACTACTTTAATATGTTTGGAAAAATTGACGATTAAAACTACCTTTATTACTACGTCAAAGTGTTTTATTTTATATATTGAAAATCGACATATATGTTAATTTTGAAATAAATTCATAATTTGATTGCCTTTTGTTCAGTTAATCCGACAGCTAATCATTCGTTTTATTAACGGGAGGTAACTCATGTGACTTGATTGTCCACCGTAGCCTCTTAGCCCCAATAACACATAATTATATTGAAACTTAACTTGTATTTAATATTTCTTTATTTATTTATAATTTTAGATAAGGTTTAAAATATTCTTCAGATAAATTTAGCTTTAACGCAGTAAATATCATACGGAGTCTAATTTCTACGGAATAAATATATTCTGACGGAATATAGACACTTCCCATGATTTAGTAACACATAATGCGTGCCGATTTATTTGTCTTCACAAAATTTAAGACAATTATTGATTAATCGGAAAGATTATAGCACAGAAAACAATAAATAAGATAATTAAAATCGGAAAGAATTTAATTATAAACTGTTTAACAGGTAAATTGCAAACTGTGAAACGGGTGCCTTTTTGATCAACTAGACCCCAAAGTTTTCACAGTTAATTGGCGATAATCGTTGACACGCGTCATACAAACGTGTGAAGACCTGGTCAAGTACAGGTTAATGGTTAAATTTACGATCTTAATTGAAATTTGAAAGTTATATATTATAACAAATTTTTTTTTCGAATATTCGTATTCGTTTTTCAATGTTCGAATATTCGGTAGTGTTTCGAATATTCGAATATTCGAATATAATTCCCAGCCCTAATTTATAGGTATTCAATATAAAATTTTTTTACATGTACTTTCTTGTTTGGTTTTCTAGTCAACACAGCAACATTTTATAACTCCAGTAATAAAACACTGTTATACACATTGTTTAGTTTCACAATTTTTATCATTTTGTATTAATAACCAAATATTTTACAAAATTATTTGCTTCAATTATTTACTTGATTTAGAAACCAATTTGTTATTCTAAATGACTTTCATTGATTGAAATATAACAAACCTTCACCGCCATATATACAGGTCTAAGTGTGGGGTATAGAATTAATTTCTACCAGTCATCAATCAAATCTCATATTGAGCATTATATCAGAACCAAATTTATATCGCAGTTTTAGACCTTGGACCCTTACTTGAGCATTAGGGCAGAGTGCAGGTGTAGCCAAGTGTTTTTAATCAAGCTTGACTTACGCATTATTGTAAGAAATGTCCTGTTCCTGTCTTCTCCTAGCTCATTCATAGCCCGACATTCATAATTCCCTTGATCTCCCATACTTAGATCCCTTATCTTCAAATCTCCCTCTATTGTAAGCTGTAAACGAGAACCAGAATCTGTTCCTGGGTTCAAGTTGGCACCATTACGGTACCAACTGATTTCTGGGAATGGAGCAGCTTCTGGTCGGCATGGTATTGTGATGTTACCCCCTACCGCACCAGCCATAGTTGATGGTACTGGAAACTTGGCAAAAGTTGGCTTCACCTCTACAATGATGGAAACAGATAAAATAAAAAATCTCTCCCTCATAATTTGGATACCAGACTTGTCCACTTTTAATATGATATTGTCATTTGTTGGTGAAGGGATTATATTACACACATTATCCAAATATTTAAATTTAGTGGTCAACACTAGTCTGGTTCACTGAATGCACATGTCTTTATCAGAGAACAAAACTAATAAAAGAAGAGCAAGCAAATTCAGGGAATATCTCATGCCAAATGATACGAAACAAAATATCAGTGGAGCCGATTTTGCAATTTTACTAAATACACTTGAGGTAAAAAATCTGTGCAAGACAAGATAGATGGACAGCCAATAATATTAAAAATTCTTAAATTACATACCTAAAATCCTGAGCTGAGCAGAAGTGGAGGTTACACCATGTGAATTTTGTGCAACACATTGATACATTCCACTGTCTCGTTCATGTTGTAGATTTCTCAAGAACAATGTGTTGCCAATGACAAGACGGTCCCCATCAGTACTGTTCTGTATTACTTGGGCATTCTTATACCAGGTATATGTAGGGAAAGGTACAGCGCGAGCTTCACATCGCCATGTTAACTGTCGTGTTCCCTTATCAAGATGCTGATCAGTAAGTGGAACGATAAAATCTGGCTGGGCTGAATTAATATATTTATATAAAAAAATAATAATAATAAGCAACAATATTGGCTATGCCACAAAACAGATTTTCAACAATATCTCATTTCTACATCTAGTTATCAATCAGAAACCATTTTCTTTATGTAGTAACTGTGCCCTTTTCTTTGACCCCAGGTCTCTTTATAAACTTACTATCCACCAAGTTTGATTACAATTCTATAAATTGTCTATAAACAATTTCCCCTTTGTACTTGCCTGATTTATAAAAAAAAATCTCAATTTAAATCAAACTAAAAAGGGACAAATTATAAAGGTCTGTGTCAATGTGTAACAATCAAGCATGTCTTAACAATGGCTGTTCATGATGTGCAACATAGCATTATTCACATACTCACACGTTTTGGATGGAGGGTGGGGATGATTACAACAACATGGCCTTTGTTGGCAAGTGACCGCTACTCAGAGGTAATTGCTCAAGTTATAGTGTACACCATATATTTTCTGTGACAACTTACATTCAACATAAAGAACATAGCTTTTCTTGTCAGCCTGTTGTCCACTGCCTTTACTACTGGTAACACGGCACGAATATTCTCCAGAGTCATCCTGCTGTACGTTGTTTATCTTCAAAATACGATTACTATCTGTCAGCTCATACCGTCCAACAACTCCCTGCGGAACTTCCCATTCATATGTTAGCGGCAGCCTAGAAGTATTAAAATCATGTCTTATTTTGAAAAATAACAGATTCCACTGTCTCATGTATTTCATTCATGATCATTTATGATATCATTTATAGTCACAAAGAAGGAAAGTGAAAAAATAACAATTTTCAAATGTGCCATTTATAGTAACGAAGAAGAAAATTTAAAAAAAAGTTCAAAATGAAAATAATCATGGTGAGGCAATTGACTTATAAATCTAATCATCTATGATGAAGGTGTTGATAGTGAATGTATATTTTAAATTTGAAGTAAATCCATGAAGAAATAAGAAAGTAATAGAATGAACAAGCAATTATCATAGTATTGCAAGCAATCCATAAGTCCCCTACCGGTCAGAACCCCAGCAACATTCTGATGGACCACCATTGGCCATTCAATTTTACCAGTGAATGAATGACATGAATGAACTTAAATCTTTTGAGTTCTAAGTTTGTCTATATCACAGTAATGTGTTAAGTTTCCCTGCCTAGTAAGGAAATTATGTTTATACAACCTTGTCATATTATTACGATGTGGGATTTTAAAGTAAGAAGTTGGAGTGAAAAATACCAATTTCTCGAAAAAAATCTAAGTTCAAGGGGGACATAATTTTGGAAATTTAATCTTGCTAGAGTATTTAACCTTCTCAAAAATGTTGAGTGATAATAAGAAACATATATATGAAGTTTTAAGTAGATACATTAGGAAGTAAAGAAGTTATTTAAAAAAGACATTTTTTTCATAAAATTTCTAAGTTCAAGGGAGGTAATACTGATAATTTTTGTGCTAGAGTTGTAAACCTTGTCACATATGATGTGGTTGATGACCAGAAACTTATATTTAAAGTTTGAAGTAAACACCTTAAAAAATAAAGAACTTATAGTGAAAAAGCTGAAAAATTTAAATCAGAAATCTTGAAATTCAGGCTATTTGTTGCCATAGCAACCAGAATTTTCAACATAGGAAGAAAAGAAAAAGATGTGCATAATCTCCAGACTGCCATCTACCAATATTTCAAGTTTCATAAAAATATTTTCAGTACTTTTTGAGTTATCACTGGATCCAGTTTATGTGTTAAATTTGCCATCTTTTCAGACTATTTGTTGCCATAGCAACCAGAATTTTCAACATAGGAAGAAAAAAAAAACGTGCATAATCTCCATACTGCCATCTATCCATATATCAAGTTTCATAAAAATATTTTTAGTACTTTTTGCATTATCGCGGGATCCAGATTTGTGGATGGACAGACTGACAGACAGACAGACAGACGGAGGGTAAACCTAAAGTCCCCTCCGGTTGAACCGGTAGGGGACTAAAAATAAGTAAACCATCTGTAAACAAGCTTGATTGTAAGTGTTTTGTATATAAGGTAGCAATCATACTTACGTCCCATAAGCAAAGCATTCCAGAGATATATTCATGCCAACCACTGGTGAACCAGGTATAACATTTATAAAACTGTCCTGAATTCTTGGCTCATATGTTCCGCCAGCTACAAATAAACAACAAGAACCGGTTGAACCGGGTGATGCTCCCCGAGAAGGTTCTGGACACAGGAAAGTATAAAAAAAATGAACAAAGGGCAAAAACTCCAAAATTAGGCAAAGCGTAGTTATGTTTTTTTGCACTGCACTTCTATTCAATTAGATCTATCTATCTATCTATAAAGTTTCCTGATGATATCAGAGTTATGTCCCGGGTAAAATTCAAAGTGTAAAAATGAACAAAGGGTAATAACTCCAAAATTAGACCAGGCTTTGTTTAGGTTCTTTAAGCATTGCAGTTCTATCCAATTATATCTAGCTACCTACAAAGTTTCATGTTGATATCTCTAATAGTTTTAAAGTTCTGTCCCGGACAAAAGTCAAAAAGTAAAAATAAACAAAGGGCAATTACTTCAAAATAAGGCAAGGCAGAGTAATGATTGTTAAGCACTGCACTTTCACCCAATGAGACCTATCTATCTACAAAGATTCATGTTGATATCTCTTATAATTTTAGAGTAATGTCCCAGACAAAGTTCAAAGTGTCAAAATGATCAAAGGGCAATAACTCCAAAAGTAGGCAAGACAGTGTTACAGTTCTTGTGCACTGCAAACTTACTCAATGAGATCTATCTACCTACAAAGTTTCATGTTGATATCTCTTTTACATTTAGAGTTATGTCCCGGACAAAGTTCAAAGTGTAAAATAAACAAAGGGGGATAATTCAAAAATTAGGCAAGGCAGTTACGGTTCTTGTGCACTGCACACCTACTCAATGAGATCTATCTACCTACAAAGTTTCATGTTGATACCTCTGATAGTTTTAGAGTTATGTCCCAGACAAAGTTCAAAGTGTAAAATAAACAAAGGGGGATAATTCAAAAATTAGGCAAGGCAGAGTTACGGTTCTTGTGCACTGCACACCTTCTCAATGAGATCTATCTACCTACAAAGTTTCATGTCGATACCTCTTGTTGTTTCAAAGTTATGTCCCGGACAAGAAAAGGGGACGGACGGAGGTTCTAACAGGAGAGTAATTATGTGGCTACTCTATTGTTCTCTCTATTGTTCTTTTTAGCCACACAAAAGAAAAAAGCCACATAAAAGCATTACGGAATGAATGACATCAAAGAGAAAGAACAGTTACCTATTGTCCCTCTAGCCACATAATTACTCTCCTGTGAGTGCGGACGGACGGACGGACGAATAAGGCGGCGACTATATGCTCCCCCGAAATTTTTCGGGGAGCACAATCAGTTTTTATTTCTTATATATATTTTACATGATTGTATTGTCTTTATATAGAATCTCACCAGTCATAGTTTTACAACCAATCATAAAAACCAGGACAATTTTAAGGTCAAACAATACAGTGTTAAAGCAGTAAGCATAAACTCATCAACAGATCCCCAGGGCCATTTTTTCTTCTATAACAGGGGCCGATATAAGGCCCATTCACAATTCAAAATTGCACCTTTTTTTCACAAAGCGGTGGAAAAAAATTCACAATTTCCAAAGAGATTTCACAAAATATTGGGACTTTGTCTTCGAAATACATTGTTTACCTTTCGGTAAAACTTGATTTACGCCAATTGCAAAAAAAAGGTCAGAAATTATAATCAAGCCTTCAAAGCAAACTGTTTCCGGTTTCAAAGTGCAGCAGACTGCCAAATAATTTGTCATTTTTTCACAATTTTATTACATATCTTGCTTATTTTCACAAAATGAACAGGCCAAGGCCCCTTCACAATTTTAACAAAAAATGCCCTGGATCCCTGTCTTTTATGTTCTAACTTTTTTTTATTTAATCTCTAAACAATTGCTGTTTATAAACTGAATGTAACCATAACCTTTGCTAAATGTAATTCATTTCCCTCATTTCCTTATCAACTTGGTAACTTGTTGCCATCCATAATTTTCAAGGAAAAATCAAAGTTTAAAGAGGAAATGATTCTGTAACATGGCTAACAGAGTAATGAAACTACAACATATGACGTGGGTGATAACCCCTAACTCCACCAAAAGGTAGAGAATCACCTTAAGCATGTTATGCACTTGGAACTGGTAAACATGCGTTTTAAACTGTGTAAATAATGGTTGTAGAGCATATCACCTACAGAAAGTAGCCCTGAATGTAATATTATTAGCCATAAAAGTAGCAAAATGTAAACAAATAGTATTTTGAATTCCAAATCACTGTAACTGTAGTAATTGACAAAAATCAACAAAACATGTTTAAGATAATAATCTAGTGAGAAATGTTTTGGAAACTATAAAAGGACACCAAAAAATGAAAGGCATCAGTTTATATATAAAGGGTATATGAGCAAAAAATCTATGTTTGGTAGGGGGTATAACTTGGTAAAATGAAATAACTGAACTTACCACTAGCGCGCACCTCTAGTCGTACAGGTTTGCTTGTTCTACTTGGACTCAATGTTGTACTCATGAAGTTCTGATTTAGATTTAAGGTAGTTAATGTGGCTATACAGTAATAGTAAAAATTATCATCTCTTGTCACCTCCGAAAAGTACAATTTTCCATTACCAGAAACAAATAGTCGGTTATTTAAGTCCGGGCGCACATCTGACTTTCTTAATTTATCTATATCGCCAGTATATCTATCCTCTTCAGATTTCTTCCATTGATAAACAACAGCTGAAAAAAATAAACAGTTTAAATATATATATTTAAAAAATTTTCATGTTATCTTGTAAATTATGAATAAATAAATAGAACTTATTGGAAAAAACTTTCTAAAAAAGTTGGTTAATTATGTAAAATCCATGAAACTAAGCCATCATCTGGAGTCCTAGTAAAGTTTTAAAAACTCCAGATTATGTGTTAATAAAGTATTCATTATGACTTCATTAATCATAATTTGGAATTACAAATTCTTTATTAAGTGCAACTAAGTCTTGATTAGAAGATACAAAGTCACAATTGGTAGTTTGAAGTCCCGATTAGGCTTTCATAAGTTATAATTTGGAATTATTCATCATATAAGTAGTAACTTAGTCATGGGTTAATAAAGTCTTACTTAGTTTTCTATAAATCCTAATAAGGGTCATAATAAGGAGTAACTTTGTCCTAATTAAGAGTTTTGAAAATGCTTTTTCTAGTGCTTCATTATAGAGAACATAAACTTTGAAATGAAAACAATGCCATATGAACAACTTCATATTTAAATGCTGATTATGCCACAGAAGTGCTATCAATTTTATTTCTCAAAAAAAAAATTATTCTTGGTATCTTGTTACAGTTTCCCATTTCCACGCTCTGTTGGCATTATGTGCCTTTTTATCATGAAACTGCTACGGCAACTGCCCAATCACACTTGCCTGATAATTAATTTTGTTATGTTAGTAATGTGATATCAAAAATAAGCTCCGCCCATTTCAACAGACTTGTTTCAATAGCTTACATTCTCATTTTTATCAGCCTTTGAAATCTACAATTTTAACTCTTACCATGACAAGTCTCGAATCAAGATGTGATATTTATTACTTTTTATTTTGTCTTCAATTACGAACAAATAAGATAGCGAATAGTTTAATGTAGTGATGTCATAACTTATTCAGTAAATGACATTGGAGAACTTGTAAATGTTTACTTTGTTTCGCCAGATTATTATTAAAGATATACTATGCTCATCTTAGAGTAAAATATTTTTATCCCAAAAATTAATTGAAATCTATGTAATTCTTTCTGAATATGTCTAATTTTAAAAGAAATTACAAACTATGTGTGGGAAGCTGCATATCCTATTACAGGTCAAATAAATTTGGTCCTTTCTTAAACAAGAGCTGTCCGTAAGACAGCGCGCTCGACTTTTTTATTGCTTGCCAATAAAAAAAGTTTTTGCAGTAAAAGGCAATACAAGAATCTCTGTATTTTTAAAGTGAACAATGGCCATGAGCATTAAGATATTTAGTGAAGAATTATTTTACTGAATTGTGTGATACCCTTGAACACTGCAGGTTCAGTGGATAGGAATGAATTTTTTTAGATTTTTTAAGTTTTTTAGTGCTTGCCTATAATACAAAACATTGACAGTTAAGGGCCATAATTCAAATAAAATCTTTGACAGAATTACCTTCTCCTGGACATGTTTGGGAATCATGATTGTAAACAAGTATTATTCCAACTTTCAAATTAATATCTCAAACAGTTCAGTCAAAAAGTGGACTGGTACTAAAAAACTTAACCAAGATTCTAAGTCGATAAAAGGCCTTAATTTTTAAAACAAATCCTTGACAGAGTTACCTTCTCTTGCGTACAGATGGGGGTAATGATGTGAAATAGCATTAAAAGTTTCAAAGCAATATCTCAAAGGGTTAAGGCAATAAGTGGATTTTACCCATATTCAATGTATTTTCTAAGTCAAAAAGGGGCATAATTCTGTCAAAAACCTTGACAGAGTTATGTCCTCTTGTCTGTTGATGAAGGTCGTGATGGTAAACAAGTATGGTCAGTTTCAAAGCAATACCTCCAATGGTTTTGAAATAAAGTGAGGTGGTACAAAAAACTTAACCAAGCTCAATACACTTTCTAAGTCAAAAAAGGGCCATAATTCTGTCAAAAACCTTGACAGATTATGTACTCTTGTCTGTAGATGGAGGTTATGATGGTGAACAAGTATGGTAAGTTTCAAAGCCATACTTGTAATACTTCTGAAATAAAGTGGGGTGGTACGAAAAACTTAACCAAGGTGTGACGCCGAAGCCGACGCCGACGCCGGGGCGAGTAGGATAGCTCCCCTTTTCATAGAAAAGTCGAGCTAAAAAACTGCCAGTTTTTTTAATGACACTATATATTCTTATTGTGTCCACCTATAGAGTGTAGAGTTTAAAACATAAGATATCTACTTTGTGTGTCGTCAAAGCATGTTTATTCTATATTTACAAAGAGACTGTGTAGCAATTATCAATATTCAAAAATATATAATTTGAGCAGTGTATATCTTTAAATAAGTGAATAAATTGTTTCGTTCAGAAAATAAGATGCATGTTTGTGTATCTTGTGTTTGATTGCCGATTTGATTTGATTGGAACTGAAATAACTTTTGAATCTTACATGTCAATGGAAAAAGTGCTGTAAAGTTTATGTGATTAATAGGGATATTTTTGGAAAAGATATTAAAAGGAAAGAATCTTACTTTATTTCAATATGTTGTATCTATTATCAAAGGAATTTATCTCAAGTCAAAAGCAAAAATTGGCCACCATTTAGAAATTCTAAATTTCAGGGGCGGAGGAATTTGTTTTCAAGAATTATTTCTTTGAACAAAAATGCACCTTTCTACAAAATTTGTTATTTAAAGGTAGATTACTTTGTAATTTTATCAGTTTTTATGTGTTACATGATAAAGCCTTGCCCCTTTCTAGCCCATCTAGCCCATGCTGATAAAATTGATATCAAAAGACAATAGCATGTTATTCTCTATAAACACACCATTATTAGTGGTATTCATACAAGAGCTGTCCGTAAGACAGCGCGCTCGACTTTTTTATTGCTTGCCAATAAAAAAAGTTTTTGCAGTAAAAGGCAATACAAGAATCTCTGTATTTTTAAAGTGAACAATGGCCATGAGCATTAAGATATTTAGTGAAGAATTATTTTACTGAATTGTGTGATACCCTTGAACACTGCAGCAAAGTTTGAAATGTTTAAGTCAAAAAGAGGGCTGGTAAGAAAAAAAAAAAACTAGTTGTTTGATACCCTTGAATATTACAGCAATGTTTATATGACATAATTTATGGTAAAGTGAACAAGTGGATAGGAATGAATTTTTTTAGATTTTTTAAGTTTTTTAGTGCTTGCCTATAATACAAAAACATTGACAGTTAAGGGCCATAATTCAAATAAAATCTTTGACAGAATTACCTTCTCCTGGACATGTTTGGGAATCATGATTGTAAACAAGTATTCCAACTTTCAAATTAATATCTCAAACAGTTCAGTCAAAAAGTGGACTGGTACTAAAAACTTAACCAAGATTCTAAGTCGATAAAAGGCCTTAATTTTTAAACAAATCCTTGACAGAGTTACCTTCTCTTGCGTACAGATGGGGTAATGATGTGAAATAGCATTAAAAGTTTCAAAAGCAATATCTCAAAGGGTTAAGGCAATAAGTGGATTTTACCCATATTCAATGTATTTTCTAAGTCAAAAAGGGGCATAATTCTGTCAAAAACCTTGACAGAGTTATGTCCTCTTGTCTGTTGATGAAGGTCGTGATGGTAAACAAGTATGGTCAGTTTCAAAGCAATACCTCCAATGGTTTTGAAATAAAGTGAGGTGGTACAAAAAACTTAACCAAGCTCAATACACTTTCTAAGTCAAAAAAGGGCCATAATTCTGTCAAAAACCTTGACAGAGTTATGTACTCTTGTCTGTAGATGGAGGTTATGATGGTGAACAAGTATGGTAAGTTTCAAAGCCATACTTGTAATACTTCTGAAATAAAGTGGGGTGGTACGAAAAACTTAACCAAGGTGTGACGCCAACGCCGACGCCGACGCCGACGCCGGGGCGAGTAGGATAGCTCCCCTTTTCATAGAAAAGTCGAGCTAAAAATGAAAAAAGATAAATTAATAATAATGAGTTCACTTACCTTGACTAAACCTTGAGGGTATATCTGGACATTCAATAACAGCACCTTGGTACTCTAATGGATTTACTGGGGCAGCTTGAATGTTTGGAAATTCTCCCAGACCTACAGTGCAAGGAAAGGAAATAGAAAGACTTAAAACAAGCTTGGTGCCACAGTTCATCATCATTTCAGTTATAACAATAAAGTAAACATTTGATGGTAATAACAGACTTGTTTTTCAAAGCTTATCAGTTTTAAAACTTGATTTTTTCCTAGGAATTGACATAAATATTTATAACAACGTGCATGTATACTTATAAATATTATGACATGGCTCTTGATATCAATAAAAAGTTATTTATTTAATAAAATGATGAAAGGACTATAAATGGGAGATAACTTACTTGCAAATGAGAGTTGGGCTGGTGCACTGATTATAGCCCCTACACTGTTCTCCACTAAACATTGATACACACCAGCATCCTTGGCTTCAGATGGGTCTTCAATTGTGAATTTTCCATTAGTTATAGTGTAACGAGGGTCTATTTTGGACTCAATTTGGGTAACTTCGCCGGATATATATGTTATCCACTTGTACTCTGGCTGTGGTATACCACTGGCGATACATTCCATGTACACCATGCCTTCAGCTTTGTCAGAGATTACAACTGTGCTTTCTGCCTCTACAATAAACTTTGGTCCCATCTGCACATCATTTAAATTCTTGAACGATGTACCATAATCTAAAACAAAATGGTATCAAACAAGTCAATAAATTTGCAGAACAGCCAATATTTTGGAATCAATTTGCATTTCTAATGTCAGAGATGGAAGCTAAATAACAACATTCTGACTAAAACATGTTTTTTTCCATTGACCACTTTGGCCATAATTGAAATTCTGCAATGGAGCTACCAACTATTTTTTCAATGGACTGGGGCATAAGTATCATCTTTTAGATAAGTTTCTGTTGTTCTTTTTAATTTAATGATATTACATGTAAAAGTCTTCAATTTTTTCACATTTTAAGTGCCTATACGCATTATTTGACTATTTATATCTTAACTCTAATCTAAATGCAATATGGTGACCTTGATATGATAAAGTCCTTAATATTTAAACAGGGCATCCACTGTGAAAATGGCTTTCTCTATTAAGTAAAGGCAAACAATACCCAGTCTTTAATAGGCATTTTCTGAACAGCTGTATGCAACTGCAAACCAAACTAAGAACTGCCACAGCTCTGGCAAGGATATCCCTGCATGCCACTTTGTCCATAGGGTATTTATTTTGATATACAGTTCATAGTTTAAATTACTGTCAAAAATACATCATCGCCCACTGTTTATTTTTATTTTTTGTTTCTTAGATGTTTTCAGACAAAATTAAGGTAGGAGGGAATAAAAAAAGCACATGAACCAAAGGCAAAACTCGAACATTTTAAATCAGTGACTATAATATAGTACTTTAGTAATTATAGCGAATTTAGGACATTTGCCCCTCTGATTTCACTTGCCCCCAAACCTAACAAGAGGGCCATGATGGCCCTGAGGTCGCTCACCTGAATAAAGGCACCCAGAGCGGGGCCAGTTTAAACTCCAGGGCTTTTATTTGAACAAACTTGGAAGACACCCATTAGAAGATGTTTCACGACCTTAAGTTTTTACTACACACATATAATGAAAAACAACGATCTACCCACCCTTTCACCCCCCCCCCCCCCCCGCAGGGCAAATTTTAACCCAAGGGCTTTTATTTGAACAAACTTGGTAGACACCCATAAGAAGATGTTTCATGCTAAACATCTTAGCTCTAGCTCATTGGGTTTTTTCAAAGAAGATTTTATAAGTTTTTACTATACACATATACATGTAGTTAAAACCAATGACACCCCTGGGGCAGGGCCAGTTTTGACCCCAGGGCTTTTATTTGAACAAACTTTGTAGACACTTACTAGAAGATGTTTCATGCTTAATATCTAAACTCTAGCTATTTGGGTTTTTTCAAAGAAGATTTTTAAGTTTTTGCTATACACATATAAGGAAAATCAATAACACCCCGGGCAGGGCCAATTTTGACTCCAGGGCTTTTATTTGAACAAACTTTGTAGACACTCACTAGAAGATGTTTCATGCTTAATATCTAAACTCCAGCTATTTGGGTTTTTTCAAAGAAGATTTTTAAGTTTTTGCTATACACATAATTATAAGGAAAATCAATAACACCCCGGGCGGGGCCAATTTTGACTCCAGGGCTTTTATTTGAACAAACTTTGTAGACACTCACTAGAAGATGTTTCATGCTTAATATCTAAACTCCAGCTATTTGGGTTTTTTCAAAGAAGAATTTTAAGTTTTTGCTATACACATATAATGAAAATCAATAACACCCCGGGCGGGGCCAATTTTGACTCCAGGGCTTTTATTTGAACAAACTTTGTAGACACACACTAGAAGATGTTTCATGCTTAATATCTAAACTCCAGCTATTTGGGTTTTTTCAAAGAAGATTTTTTAAGTTTTTGCTATATACATATAAGGAAAATCCAGGACCCCTGGGGCGGGGCCAATTTTGACCCCAGGGCTTTTATTTGAACAAACTTGGTAGACACCCATTAGAACATGTTTCATGCTAAATATCTTAGCTCTAGCTCTTTGAGTTCTTTAAAAGAAGATTTTTAAAGTTTTTACTATATGCATATAGGGAAAATCAATGACCCCCTGGGGCGGGGCAATTTTGACCCCAGGGCTTTTATTTGAACAAACTTGGTAGACACTCATTAGAAGATGTTTCATGCTAAATATCTTAGCTCTAGCTCTTTGGGTTCTTTAAAAGAAGATTTTTTAAGTTTTTACAATATGCATATAGGGAAAATCAAAGACCCCCTGGGGCGGGGCCAATTTTGACCCCAGGGCTTTTATTTGAACAAACTTGGTAGACACTCATTGGAAGATATCTCATGCCAAATATCTAAGCTATAGCTCTTAGGGTTTTTTTAAAAGAAGATTTTTTAAGTTTTTTTCTTTCGGTTGCCATGGCAACCAGAGTTAATGGAATTAAATTCTTTGAACAATTTTTAAAGGTGACCACCAAAGGAACATTCCTGTGAAGTTTGGATGAAATTGGCTTAGTGGTTTATGAGGAGATGTCATTTGAAGTAAAAGTGTACGGACGGACAGACAACGGACGGACGCCAGACGAAAAGCGATCACAAAAGCTCACCCTATCATTTTGTGACAGGTGAGCTAAAAATGCATAATAGGACATGTGCCCCCCATCACCTGAGAAAATGTAAATGTGAAAACCTGTAACCCACTTTGGAAATTTGCTAAATGTATATCAAATACAGTCTTAAAATTAAGATGCAATAATAAATGCATTATTATTGAAACAAGCAATTATAGTATTGTAAGCAATATAAAAGTCTGCTACTTGTTAGAACTCCAGTAACATTCTGAAGGGCCATGGCCATTTAATTATGACATTGTGGAAGACTGAATGAACATTAAATATTTTGAGTTCTTAGTTCATCTGTATCATTATTATGTGTTAAATTTCTATGCCTTATAAGGAAATTACATTTATACAACAGATAATAAAAAGAAACATCCACTGTTTGCCAAAGAAGGTCGTAACCTTCATTCTGGGGAAAATAAACATTTGTTTTGAAAAATTGTGGCACATACTGGTACAAACTGTTAACATAAGTTTTAATTAAATCCATTTTGCATTGTAGGAAAACTAGCCTTCACAAGATAACAAGTGCAGACAGAATAGCAAGGGGACAAGCTAACTCCAGTTTACCCTCAACTTTGATTGCTGGGGTATAAATATGTTTAATGACTATTTAATACCACTAATATATACTACTCCATCCAATATTAAGTCCTTTAGTAACATAATCATCCTCTACTTATGTTATCAAGCTAAAGAAAACACTTAGACATTAAACACTGTGCTTACCAAAGCCACGTTTGTTGATATTTATTCTGTAAACTTCATTTCTGCTTATCTCACATATAAAGTTCCTCAATTCATATCTTCCGGACACCGCTGCTACTCCAAATAATCCTCCTGAAATAAAATAAATGAATAATGCATCGCAGTGTTCTGGCCTCTTTTTAACAGCAGATACTATAAATTCTTGGCCATTATGTCAGTCTCAACTTTAAATAGAAAAGTAGTTATTCGCTAAAAATATTTTACCATAATCAGTGGGGCAATTTCGGATGGTAAGAATAATGGGGACCAAGAAACAGTTATAGACTGCCGAATTACAGGGCTCCAGATAATTTTTACAGCAAATCATAATAACTCATTGATTTTTTTGTGAAAAATTAAAACTCAAAAACTGAAATTTGCGATAAGTAATTATACTCCATGAAATTTTTGTAAATAAGTAAATTAAACCCATTATCATGTTCCTTCTTAAATATATTTGGCTATTAAATTTTTTTATATTTTTTGTCGGCAAATCGCTGACATAACTGATGCTAATTTAAATTATTGTTTACATGGACAGTGCAGAACATAGTCTATATCAATAAGCAAAATAGCACACCTTTAATCAATCTGACACAAAGTGTCAGTTAGAATCAATTAATTGTCAAGTTATTGATCAGTTTCGGACCACTGAGGTTACAGTCTGCAGTTTTGTTCTTGCTTCTGTTACAGAGACTGGCTTACAGCCCCACAAATGGGTAGATTATACATGCTAATTGCACCATTACAGTTTAGGATATAATATTTTCGGCAAAATTGATTTCTCTTTGATCTTTTGAAAGAGCAAAAATAAGGGAAATAGGATTTAACACTTCAATGATCACCAATTTATGTCTAGGTTTTGGTTATGCGGGAGAAATATTCTTCATTACATAATCACAATTTCTTATGCATTTTCTGACACTAGGAATTGTATTAATTTTGTATGAGTAATTGTATGATTTTCATGTGTAATTTATTCATGTATGCATCTTATCTGCAGCCTTGATTTAAATAAATATACAAGCAAATTCGTTGAATTTATATCCCCCGCCGAGTACTGGTTATTATTAACACAACAACTGAAGACATAAGGCTTTATTTATATATTAATCATGGCATCATAAGCAGTAATATTCTTTGAACTTGATAAATATTCAGGGCAATAACAGAGCCATAATTTTGTGTTAATTAGTAAAATCTGGAAATGCCAATGAGATGTATGCATACTACATAACTAATCAAGGGCCATAAATCTGAGTTATAAGTATCTGACCGGGAACAAGGCGACTATAAGCACATCTCCTCTTAGTATCCCATAAAGTTTCATTGAATTCCAGCCAGTAGAAGCAGAGAAGTAGCGAGGAAACAAATATTTTTCTATATGGATACTGCATAACTAATCAAGGGCCATAACTCTGAGTTAAAGTGTCTGACCGGAACAAGCCGACGATATGCGGATATGCGCATCTCCTCTTGGTATTGAAAGTTCCCATAAAGTTTCGTTGAATTCCAGCCAGTAGTTGCAGAGAAGTAGCGCGGAAACGATTTTTACTCCATATGCATACTGCATAACTAATCAAGGGCCATAACTCTGAGTTAAAGTGTCGGACCGGAACAAGCCTCTGATATGCCCATCTCCTCTTGGTATTGAAGGTTCCCATAAAGTTTCATTGAATTCCAGCCAGTAGTTGCAGAGAAGTAGCGCGGAAACGATTTTTACTCCATATGCATATTGCATAACTAATCAAGGGCCATAACTCTGAGTTAAAGTGTCTGACCGGAACAAGCTGACGATATGCGCATCTCCTCTTGATATTGATGATTCCCATAAAGTTTCGTTGAATTCCAGCCAGTAGTTGCAGAGAACTACTCCGGAAACGATTTTTACTCTATATACATACTGCATAACTAATCAAGGGCCATAACTCTAAGTTAAAGGGTCGGACCGGAACAAGCCGACGATATGCGCATCTCCTCTTGATATACTGCATAACTAATCAAGGGCCATAACTCTGAGTTAAAGGGTCGGACCGGAACAAGCAGACGATATGCACATCTCCTCTTGATATTGATGATTCCCATAAAGTTTCGTTGAATTCCAGCCAGTAGTTGCAGAGAACTACTCCGGAAACGAAATTCGGACGGACGGATGGACGGACGGACAACGCCAAAACTATATCCCCCTCCCGATTCCATCGGCGGGGATAAAAAGGGCAATACTTTAAAATATGTAAAGCTGGTATAAGAGCAATTCAACAATGAAGTCCAAGCTTATATCCCTTAAACATTATTTGTCATAGCTCGAACAAAGAAAATGCAAATTAATCATGCAAAATAACAAAGGGAAACAACAGCCACAACCAAACCAACCTTGACCTTGAAGCTAGGTTTCTAGGTCTTAAGCATGATACACCATTTCATTATGCTACATATATATCAAAATTGTTTGAGTAATAGGCTACATTTTGCACGATGATGACACCAGAGCAATCATAATAGCTTCAAAACAGAAAAGCTAAAAATCAAAACAGTAATATGGTAATTTTTCAAATTATTTCTTCATGTTCCCCTCGTGTTTGCAATCATTATGGATTTTATTATATTTCTTAGCCAAATGCGGAGTTAGACCTTAGTCTCGACTCTTCATGGCCCAAAAGCAATTCCAAGCAAGACCTAATGACTATTACACCAATCTAGTTGCCAGGATTTTCAAAATTAAAAACCTTGTTAAGAATTATTCTAGTCATAAGCTAACACAAGTTAGAACCCTTTTCCATTTTGTGAGATAGCTGTAGAGCTGTCAGCGATAGAAACAATAATGATGCATGGCCGATAATTGATACACATTTCAAAAATTGTAAATTTTGACTAATTAATTGAATGTCTAGAAATTATGAAAATTCACCTAGAACAGATATAAAAAATTAAATGTCCATGTCTAAAACTATGCTGTTGTTACATAATGGAAATATGTCATAGCAGTGATGGTCAGGAAAAAAATCATGCAATGGGCATTCATAAAAAAGACACTGATATATCTTTGTTATGCTTTGCACTTAATCAATGACAGCTATAGATATCTGGATACCTTTTTCATTCTTAGAGACAGTCAATTCGAAAAGGTTGAAAAACAGGTAAAAGTCTGATTTAATCTGAATACATGAATGTTTAAAACAAATTGAATTCCCCCTTGACAACAAACTTAATATTATTTATATTTTTTTCTGCTTTTAATTGAATTACTACAATATTAGACTATCAGACAAGAAATTATTGCACAAGGAAACAAAAAATATATCCTATATAAAAAGATATTAAAATAACTTCAGTTAAATAGCCTTTCACTAACAAGACAAATTATAATAATTATTCTAACACTCACGTGGTTTTGTCACTAGACAAAGAAGGAAAAAAACTGGTGTTAAACTGCCAATAAACACCGGTTAGGGACTACTTGTATAATTATGCGCTGTTATGTTTTCACCCTCGATTGTATAGTTTACAAAGCATTTTAAAGCAACAATAAAAAGCATTTTTATTTATATTTTCAGTTCGTATAATGTTTTCTTTTCATACAATACTGAAATAATAAGAGGATATTTTTTTGTTTGAGTGAAATATGGAATATATTTTCATGAAACATGATAAAATGCCACATATTTTGCCGGGACGGCGAGTGAAAATATGTGGCATTTTATCATGTTGAGTGAAAATATATACGATATTTCACGAAAAACGAAAAAATAACCTTTTTATTTAATTTCATTATCAAAGAAAAAATGGTTACGAACCCCCTTGCTTGCTACGCAACTGCAATTGTACAGCGTGCAGTAATATAATTATTGTGTTGCACGCAATATTTAGCGCTACATTGTGACGTCACGTAAACAACTCTTTAAATGTCTGTACAGCGTTAATGACTGAATTACAGATATTAGTGTCCGGATTTATTTTCTTAGACCATTTTCTATCATTCTAGATAGTTTTCAAAACAAAATTCAACAAAAAGTTTTTTGTATTTATCAGTTTTTTCAAACAAAATGGCGAAAGAAGTTCCTTAAAATAAATATGAGTTTTGACTCCGCCCACTTTCATATTTATATTTCATATTTACTTTTAAAAAATATGAAATATATTTGACTGATATAGCACCATATTTCATTGGTAAAATTAAATAATATCTCACATACACTAACGCCATATATTAGATCCATATCAGTTAATAAATATTTTGACAATCCGTAAGCAGCGTAATGACGTCATCCTAAGTAAACAACTCATTCATAAACAAGCTGACGTTATTTCATACATACAAGAATGATAAATGGGGCACTGATGTAAACACAATACGACGTAAGTTTTTATTGTTGAAAACTTGATAAAATAACGTTTTTTTTCTTTTTATTTCTTTTGTTTGATAATTTCTAAATATCTTCACAACATTAGGGTGCGAAAATCGAACAGCGTTATACGAAAATCGGCACCGGAAGTTATTTCCGCTTGAAAAATAACATTAGTGATTTTCCTTATTTTATCGTGTTAGAATCAAAATAACATCGGCCGGAGAGGTGTATATCGGCTATTTTACACCGGTTTTGTCGTTTTGATGATAAAATTAACCACTCAGGCCTACGTCCTTCGTGGTCAATTCCTACGCATCAAAACTCCAAACCGGTGTTAAATAGCCGATATACACCTCTCAGGCCGATGTTATTTCTTAATCAATGATGAAAATTAATTTACTCACTTCTAGCATCATACTTTAATACAAGTATATCCCGTGTTATATCACTGTTGATAGGTTCATTCCTGTCAATCCATATGTCAGATGTCAATGATATTTCTTGATTTGTTGCTGTCCACACATATCTAGCAATTACTGTTGAAGAGTCTCGCTCTCCACTGGTATACCATTCAAGTCTACATGCAAATAGATTTCAAAATAAATATATGTAACAAGCACAATTTAAACTAATTTTCCCTATGATGATATTGTCCAGCATGTTGATGTTTCAAAATATTAACCAAATCTGTGAATAAATTACAATGTTCTACAAAGTTTATACAAATTTTCATATCTGACCTAGGAAATCAAGGACATTTAAAGGTTACAGTCATACTGAATTGCATTATACATAAAAAATAAATTGTCCTCAGTTTTTTATGTCTGAGTTTGAATCAAATTTGTTCATTCAATTCAATAAATTGACTTTTAGGGTCAAGATCATTTAAAGGTCTAGGTCATATCTGAATTACTCCACTTGAAGATTTGTCTGAAGTGTTGTTTAGTCCTCAGTATGAATCAAATCAGTTCATTTTGCAGTCAAGGTCATACTTAAATTATTTAAAACCCTAGTTTTGTCATAAGTTTTGTTTTGTCAAGTTCTTGTATGAATCAATTTGGCCGATAAATAACAAAGTTATGGCCATTAAAGCAAATACCAATTTCATGACTTGACATTTACAGTTAAAGACACATTTGTACTGCTCAACATGATACTTAATGCTTAGTGTTGTTTTGTCCAAAATTTAATCAAATCCAAGCATCAATAATAAAGTTATGGTCAATTTTGAGCACAATTCAATCATTTTACAATCAAGGTGCAGGTCTAGTTCAACTTTAAGGTATTTTCCAAAGGGTTGTTATGTCCAAGAATGAATACTTTATATCCATTAATAACAATGTTATAGCCAAGTTTAGTAAAATTTAAGGAATTAACTATAAAGGTTAAGTTCATTATTAAGTCAATGTCAAATTTTATAAGACATGCACAAGTAGTCTCCATGTCCAATACTCCTGCTAAGTTTCATTGTATTATCTAGGCAGTGTTTGGTGAAGAAGCACATGCACATAGATGACCAGACAACAGGAAAAATAGACAGCCTATAATAAGCAATATACTGCCTTATGACTTGATTATGAAAGGGTATAATTACCCAACAGAAATTCTTGTTTTAATATTCATATAAGGCTGTGTGTATTATCTGCAGTATTAAAGTTTGATTTCTTTGTGATGACACACTCCTCTTTATTACACTATGGAAACCATTTTTTTTAAAGGTACAAGACCCTAGGGACTCAATATTTTCATTTCTAAAACTGACCTTTGATTGTCTACCTTCCTGAGATGAGCTAAAACAAATGTATTTTCAGCAATGTCATCAATACTCAGAAGGATGGCTCCATTTTTCTGTGAAGAAAAAATATACATATTTGAAGACAAAACAAGCAAATTTGTTGAATTTATATCCCCCGCCAAGTACTGGTTATTACTAACACAACAACTAAAGACATAAGGCTTTATTTATATATTTATCATGGCATAAACAGTAATATTCTTTGTACTTGATAAATATTCAGGGCAATAACAGAGCCATAACTCTGTGTTAGATAGTAATATCTGGACATGCCAATGAGATGTAAATTGCCTTTGTGTATCCATGGTTGCCATAAAGGTTTGTTGAAATCAATACAGCAGTTGCAAAGAAATAGCAATATTGCTCTATATGCGTACTGCATAACTAATCAAGGGCCATAACTCTGAGTTAAAGTGTCTGACCGGAACAAGACGACTATATGCACATCTCCTCTTGGTATTGACGGTTCCCATAAAGTTTCGTTTAATTCCAGCCAGTAGTTGCAGAGAAGTAGTGCGGAAACGAATATTATGTTCTATATGCATACTGCATAACTAATCAAGTAGCACGGAAACAATTATTGCTCTGGTTGCATACTGCATAAATAATCAAGGGCCATAACTCTAAGTTAAAGTGTCTGACCGGAACAAGGCGATGATATACGCATCTCTTCTTGGTATTTAAGGTTCCATAAAGTTTAATTGAATTCCAGCCAGTAGTTGCAGAGAAGTCGTGCGGAAACGAATATTATGTTCTATATGCATACTGCATAACTAATAAAGGGCCATAACTCTGAGTTAAAGTGTCTGGCCGGAACAAGCTGACGATATGCGCATCTCTTCTTGGAATTGAAGGTTCCCATAAAGTTTTGTTGAATTCCAGCCAGTAGTAGCAGAGAAGTAGCGCGGAAACGATTTTTACTCTATATGCATACTGCATAACAAATCAAGGGCCATAACTCTGAGTTAAAGGGTCTGACCGGAACAAGCTGACGATATGCGCATCTCCTCTTGATATTGATGATTCCCATAAAGTTTAAATAATTTCCAGCCAGTAGTTCGGAAACGAAATTCGGACGGACGGACATTCTCACAGGACAGTAATTATGTGGCTACTCTATTGTTCTCTCTATTGTTCTTTATAGCCACACAAAAGAAAATAGCCACATAAAAGCATTACGGAATGAATGACATCAAAGAGAAAGAACAGTTACCTATTGTCCCTCTAGCCACATAATTACTCTCCTGTGAGTGCGGAAGGACGGACAGACGGACAACGCCAAAACAATATCCCCCGATCTATCGGCGGAGGATAAAAAGTGAAAAACATTCTTTGTAAAAAGTTTCCATTTCATGTCATTATTACAATGATATGTGGAAAATTGTCTATAAGATTTCATTTTTTACTTCCAAACAATTTGAAATCATTTCATATAAGGTACAGGCATTAATAAAATAGATATTTAGTACCCTGTATTTATTTTGCTTTCTGAAAACCAGGCACTCTGGCTGGCTTATTTTACCAGAATGAGCATCATTATATACTTTATGACTAGAATTACAAACTTTTATTACATGCTTTTCGGTGGTTTATAGAAATATATCAGTGATATAAAACTGGTAATTTCACTGTTTGAAACAGTGAAATTACCACTTTGATAATTTCACTGTTTTGAATTTAAGCCCCTTACGTTGTTTCAGTGAAATACCAGCGTGCACAGTACTGGGTACCAACTTAATGACGTGACGTCGTAAATGACGTCACGTTGTATTATTATTTGGCGCGCTTTTCATTCAGTATTAGGTTTAATGTCTTTTTAAAACATTTCTTTGCATGTAATTAAAAGAAAATTTGTTTAGTTTAGAGTAAGATTGAAATATATTTCACCTTGTGAACACCAAAAGTTCATATTTCACTCGTGGCTGCGCCACTCGTGAAATATACCTTTTGGTGCTCACTCGGTGAAATATATTTCGATCTTACACTGAACTAAACAAATATCCTCTATATATATAAAATTAATTCAATTATCATTCTATCTACAACAAAGTCAACATGGAAGGTACTTCATCATTCTCATTGTTCACACCAAGTTAAAATATTTCTATACATGTAATTTCCAACTGTTTATTTGAGGTAATTTAGTGGTATTGTTATTTTACCTGACATATATGTGCAGCATCATCATAATTTCGTGGCTGAAAAGAGAACTGGTAACATCTATCACCATTTGGTATCCAATCATCTGGGCACACTGACAACAACAAAATACAGGCAAGTTATATAATTATATATATTAATTAAAATAATTTATACATATCAATTCTTTCTTTTGCATGTATTATAATATATATTATATCTGACTTCATGTAATTAATTAACATCCTTTTTAATATAATTCTAGACATGCCATCATCAAAATCTAATAAAAATATTTCTCCCCCCTTCCCCACCCTGTTTTTAGTTAAATTTATACTTACCAAACAAGTTGTTAAAGTTCTGTGCCAGATTACTACCAATTGAAATCAGGATTAAAAGGACAGCTTTCATTTTGACATATCTAAAATAAAAATATGATCATTGAATGCAATGTAAATATCACCTCGGTCAATATTATATTTTTCGGTACATATTACATCTAAAAGGTACATATATGTTTTATTATATAATCTATGAATCCCTTTTATATTGGATATAAAATCTGCCATTGAATACGACGGAAATCGACATTTTTCAGCTTGTCTACTTTTTCCATAATTATGCTCTGACATTTTAATGAGCGCATTGGCACACTAAATTTGAAATATTCTTAAAAATGTAAAGATGGTAACTAAAATAGACTAACTTGACTGCTCAACCTTTTTCTCAAAAAAAAAATTAAAATAATAATAACAACAAAATTGGCCTCACATCACATCATAGCACCTGTCTTTCGTGGGCTTTACAGAAAAATCTATTTTTAGAGAAAAATCTACTCATTGAATATACTCGTAGAAGAAAAAAAAGTGAATATACTCTTGTATTCAAGTAAAATTACATCTTAACCATTGAATCGGAGAAATTCATTTTAAAGCTATTCATAGATCATATAATGAATATGCCATATTATGTAGGGGCCAAGGGCGTACCTTTATAGCATACAGAGTTGTAATTAACATGACGGTACCATCATGACGAGGTTTGTCAACAATTAACATTTTAATATAAAATACATTCAAACTTTACCAAAGCAGCATGCCACTGGATTAATTTTAAGCTCAAAATGGAGATAATTTTATAAATACAGGTGCTAGAGTTATGAACAATACAACATCTTGGTGATGATCAAGGGGAAGATAATTCTGGGAAATACTGACGCCAGAGTTATGAACCTTATCACAATATGATGTTTGTGGGTGATGATAAGGAACATATATACCTAATGAACTTTAAAAAAGCATGATGTATAATGTTTCCATATGTATGGTTCCATCAAATGTATGTCAAACATGTTTATTTACATTATAAAGCATAAAATAAACAACTGAAATTATTTATTTTGAAAAATGTGGCAAAGTTTATTTGAGCTTAAAAAGTGAACAATGTACAAATTAAGTTCTTCATTCAAGTCGAAGATACTTGCTTTTTATAGAAATACATGTAATTTGTCAAAATATGAGAATTATACTTTTGTTTGTTATACTACAGTGTAGAATGTTGGTGTTAAACAGAAAATTCTGTCAATTTTTTAATAATACATTCAAAGTTTCACCAATATCGTAAATATTAATACATTTATAAGCAGTAAATATTTTTTCTTATGTTTTAAAATTGTTGCAGAATTTTTTACCCATCTAAAGGCATGAGGCTATATCAATCACGTATCAAAGATGGCTATTAAAGGCTATCACACTATGTTTAGGGGTGAAAATACATTAATACAGACAGGGGCGAAGCTAGCATTACGCACTTAATTGCATGTGTGTAACATTCAGATCAAGGAAAATGAAAATTCAAATATACTTTAAACTAAGAGAAAACTAAATGGTACAGGCGATGGTAATGTTTGAGGGTTCAGATACACAGTGTTTATTCTAGGATTCGAAAAACGGGGGATTTTTATCGAAAAGTGAGAATTTATTACATTTGTTGATCTTTTTCCTTTTTTGTCTATGTAAAATTTCCCCTCTTCCTCTCAAAAAATAGGGGTGAATTCTCAAAAATATGGGTGAATCACCCCATCGCCCCTCCTAGAGTAGACACTGGATACATGATTCAAAAAAAAAATTACCTCTAATTATATAATTGGTTCTAATATAAAATAATATAGATCTTTCAAGTATTAATGTATTAAAGTTTCAAAGCTTTAAACCTTTAATTACTATATAGAGTGAATAACATTAATAAATTTACACTATAAATGTTTTGTCAACACAAAGAGTTAATCTATAAAGAACTCAGACATAGCAGAAGTTCGCACTAGAAAGTTATATACATGTAGTGCGTGTATTTTTAAAATGGTGAATAATAATTGTTGTGTCCCTCCTTACAGATGCTTACAAAAAGATTCAATTTTTTGATGGACTTGGGGGGGGGGGGGGCTTTTGTCCTACAGGTCTGTATTTTTGATGGAGGGGGGGGGGGGCTTTTTTGTCCTACGTGTAAATTTCATGGGGAGCTTTAGTCCACCTTGTCATTTTTAGATGGGGAGGTTTGTGTCCAGGAGGGGTGGGGGGTAGGGTCTGGGGGGGTATAGGAATTTATAGGAACTTGACGCCCTGCTAGTGCTGAGGAGCAATATTCATGTGGTTATCAAATTGACTGGATAAAATTCTTTTATCTTTGACATGTTTTATTTGATAGAGAATTATGTCTGGATCTCAGCATGAAATGACTTTGTGTACAGAGTGCACTAAAGAGTGCTGGAAACCATTCAGTTTCTTAAACATCAAAGCAGAAGGTATATGTTTTTATCTTTATGAAACTTTTTGGGATTCTTTTTTTAAAAACAAAAATCGAGTAAAACAAGTTGTATGTTCAAGACACGTAACCATGTCATAATAATATGCAAACATAATTTGCGTATGGTTTGGGTTTGCAAATTGATCTTAACCATTTGTGCAGTGATGTACAGTACATGTGCGTATCAATTAAGGGTATCTGGACATTTCACCTTGACATTATGGTCCTGGTCTTTTCGGCAACTTTTTTGTTACAGTATTGTATACTGTCCTGATTAATCAGTATACATGGGCTTACAGACACTTCTTCCCCAGACACTTCACCCTAGGCCCTTTATTGCAGACACTTCACCCCTCAGACAGTTCACCCCTCATTTTAATAAAATTGATTGAGACACTTCACCCCTCATTTTTTTTTTATTTTGTGTTTAACAATTATTTATGTAGAAAATGTTTTATGCTAATTTCAATTGAACTAAAGGTGATATAACTAATTGAATAATATTTCTAGTGAAGTGTGTGAACTTTTGTGTGAATTTTCCTTTGATATATATAATAAGAGTATATAATCTCTTTTACACTTACTTTGTGTCTTTAATTGACAGTATCTTGTTTTATGGTTTGAAAGCAAAATAGGAATACAAAGCTGTTAGTTAGCTGTAATGAATTGTGATATTTGTATTAATTATCATGTATTAATAGTTTAAGTAATTCATATTCTTTTAATGTAACTGAATAATTTTGTTTAACAAGCTCATATTTTTGAGATATCATAACTGCAGATTAGCTTTAAGTTTCAATTTTATTAGCATCACCAGTAAATCAATAATTATTGCTAAATGGCCATTTACAAAGAAAATACATGAAGTATGGCAAAGACATACAATACAAAATAGTAATAACAATACAAACTCATACAAAGACTTTCAAGTAATTTTAAGTTAGCCTATAACCCATTGTCAAATAAATTTTGAGTTGATTTAATTCTTGAAGTTTTGGTACTTAAGTTTGTTTTCAGTTTGATCCTTACCATATCAAGTTACGTTTATTTGGTGACGATTTGTGCTTTAACCTTTTGCTTAAATTAATTTACATAACTGGTGCAATTTATTTGTTTAATAAATGACATTATGAGTGATCTTTGTATAAATGTAGGATAATTGTGTCTGATAATGATGATAAATAATTTTTGTTTACTACATTTGTATATTTTATAAAGCAACCGATTCATTCATTCATTTATATTCATTTTATTTATTTATTTCTTCAATTTTATAAATATATTTAATTTTCATACAATTATACCATTTTAATTCAATTATTTAATCAATTATGAGATAAATGTTGAATAAACAACCAATCAACATGTTGAATAAACAAGGTGACATGCAATTAACACTTAATGGATGGAAGTGCATTGTTTATCATATATATTTAAAAAAAAAAATTGGATGAGGGGTGAAGTGTCTTACTGATTTTGGGGGGTGAAGTGTCTTCAGGGGTGAAGTGTCTTCAAAATTTAAGGGGTGAAGTGTCTGGGGGGTGAAGTGTCTTGCTACCTATACATGTATGACCTATGTTGTTACAGCTTGTCAAGTGATTGATAATTGAGATCACTCAAGATAATCCAATCAGTTGACCAATCGAGCTGTAACAACAAAAGACATAGTGAGTCAAGCGTCTACGTTCCCTTTTACAAGAATAGTTATATTATGAATGTGGCCGAAAAAATGTTTTTTTCCCCTGTTAAATACGCAAATTTCCTGTAACTCCTAAAGCTTTCTAGCCCAACAAATTTTCCCCTTAGGGCTTTTTATTATATAGACGATGGTCGCCCTTAAAGACATACATCTATGAAATATCAGATTATAAAATCGGTCTGTCTTGCCGTCGAAATATTGAGACTAAAAGCTTTCCAACCCGGAAATAAAATGAGTCATAAATTACAAGTTTATTGATAACAAGAACAAAACAAATTCAACCAATTACACAAATAGAATTGAAACTAAAGATACTTCCATGATTGGAATTACAGATACAGCGAAAGGTCATAGATTTAGAAATGACAAAAATATTTGATAAAATTTACCTGTAACTTACCTGTATTTTTTTCAAAATGGCGCTTTTAGTTTTTTCGCAGTGATCTCCCCTTATCAGCATCTGATTTCAAAGGGAGGCGATGAGTCAAACTCCTCACAGTGATTACCTCCCTTGGCAGAACGTAACATAGAAAATTTAACTTCATTTTTCTCTTTCTGTTTTACTTTTAACTTTTCGTACCCAAGTTCGTTATAGTCAAAAAAATACCACTATGCAAAATAATGAAAATTAAATTCAAAAGTTAAAAAATATAAAATATCAAAATATTGCTATTTGAATCCTGACGTACATATTATATACATACGTATATATTTAAATGAGCTGAAATCATATTACCATTCAAAGACCCTGCGATCTTTGACCTGGTGACCCCAAAATCAATAGGGGTCATTTACTAGTTATGATCAATCAATACGTGAAATATGAAGACTTTGTGATAAATAGTAACCAATATAATAATAGAAAATCATATTGACATTCAAGGCCCCTGTGACCTGGACCTAATGACCCCAAAATCATAAGGAGTCATCTACTAGTTATGACCAATCAATATGTGAAATCTTACTACTTTGTGATGAACAGTTTTCAAGATTATCAGCGGAAACCATTTTGACATTCAAGGCCCCTGTGACCTTGACCTTTGACCTAGTGACCCCAAAATCAATAGGGGTCATAAATTAGTTATGACCAATCACCATGTGAAATATGACCACTTTGTGATAAATACTTTTCAAGATAATCAGCGGAAACCATTTTGACATTCAAGGCCCCTGTAACCTTGACCTTTGACCTAATGACCCCAAAATCAATAGGGGTCATCTACTAGTTATGACCAATCACCATGTGAAATATGACGACTTTGTGATGAATACTTTTAAAGATAATCAGCGGAAACCATTTTGACATTCAAGCCCCCTGTGACCTTGACCTTTGACCTAGTCACCCCAAAATCAATAGGGGTCATTAATTAGTTATGACCAATCACCATGTGAAATATGACGACTTTGTGATGAATACTTTTTAAGATAATCAGTGGAAACCATTTTGACATTCAAGGCCCCTGTGACCTTGACCTTTGACCTAATGACCCCAAAATCAATAGGGGTCATCTACTAGTTATGACCAATCACCAGGTGAAATATGACGACTTTGTGATGAATACTTTTTAAGATAATCAGCAGAAACCATAATAATAGTAATAATAATAATATCTTTATTTAAAGAAGGTTACACATTAAGAACATACAATAACAATCATATATATCTTATTTCCAATGTGGCCTTCTGAAATAGAAAACAACAACAGGACATGCATAGGTAGAAAAATGAATGTATAATATGTAATTTTTAGAATATTACAACTCATATACTTTCGACAGACACTCAACAATTTGTTTGAACATATACGTATATTGCATCATTCGTTTGTTCGTTCATTCGTTTGTTCATTTATTAACTAATTAATTAATCCATTCATTCATTCACTCACTCATTCATTCATATGAACATCAAGATATGCTTTGTATTTTTCTTTAACCTTTTACCCCATGAGCATATTGCGAAAAATGGCCGTTTTCATTGAAAAGCCTCCTGTAACAACTTCAAACTGCTATGAAACTATGAAAAATGCTTCAATACTAATGAAACTTGGCACAAATGTTGACTACACCATAGCCTCTGTAACAGCATGCTCAATGGTAAATTTCCTGTTACCATGGCGATGGGGGGACGTCTCAAAATTGCCAAAAATCACTATTTTGCATTGTCTTTTTCCATCAAAAATGATTTCAAAGTGCTGCAACTTCTCAATGAATTGAGATAGAGTAAAAGGCTTTTCAGCGTCCGTTACTAGTTACCCTAAGATCGACCTGAGGCCATTTTTAGCCTGTCACATGTCCAAAATTTTCTTGGCGATGAGGGGGACTCTGCCCCCCTTCAAACCCCCCAAACAGAAGGGGGCACATCCTCCTTCTGGCAACCCCCTGATGTAATTTGGATGGGGGACGGTGCCGAAAAAGTGAACACTTTTTTTAACAACATTTCTCAAACGGAAAACAGTGATTGGGGTCTAAATAGGGCAATTTTTTACTGTTTGAGGCCTCAAAAAGGGGGGGGGGGGGCAAAAAGCCGTCGAAACACGCTTATATAAGGGAAAAAGTTTTAAAAAAAATGATGAAAAACCTTGGAATTACACAAAAACTAGATTTCCCATGTTAACACATGCCCTAACACCGAAATTTGGTGAAAAATCGTTGTTTTTTGACATTTTTTATTTTTTTAATTAACAAAAAATGATGAAAAACTTTTGAATCACCCAAAATCTAGTTTTTCCATGTTAACATGTGGTCTTTTACCTAATTTTGGTGAAAAATTGTAGTTTTGTAACATTTATAATTTTTTTAGTTAACCCTTTCCCCCATGAGCATATATATTGTGAAAAATGGCCATTTTCACTGAAAAGCCTCCTCTTACAAGTTCAAACTGCTATGAAACTATGAAAAATGCTTCAATACTAATCAAACTTGGCACAAATGTTGACTGGACCATTGCTTTTGTAACAACATGCTCAGTCTTAAATTTCCTGTTACCATGGCAACGAGGGGACATCTCAAAATTGCCAAAAATCACTATTTTGCCTCGATTTTTTCCATCAAAATTTATTTTAAAGTGCTGCAACTTCTCAAGGGATTGAGATAGAGTCAAAGGCTTTTCAGCGTTGGTTACACGTTACCTTATGATCGGCCTGGGGTCATTTTAAGCCTCTCACAAGTCCAAAATTTTCTTGGCAATGAGGGGGACTCCGCCCCCCTTCAAACCCCTCAAACAGAAGGGGGCACATCCCCCTTCTGGCAACCCCCTGATGTATCTTTTGGATGGGGGGCGGCGCCTAAAAAGTGCTCATTTTTTTTAGCAACATTTCTCTAACGAAAACATGTGTTTGGGGCAAAATAGGACATTTTTTCACTATTTTGTAACCAGGCAGAAGAGAAAGTGATTTGCCTATAGTATACAGCTAGGTCAGTCTGCACATCCCTACACTGTAAACAGGCAGAACAGAAAGTGATTTGCCTACAGTATAAAGCCAGGCCAGTCAGCACATCCCTACACTGTAAACAGGCAGAACAGAAAGTGATTTGCCTACAGTATAGAGCCAGGCCAGTCAGCACATCCCTTCACTGTAACCAGGCAGAGCAGAAAGTGATTTGCCTACAGTATAGAGCCAGGCCAGCCAGCACATCCCTACACTGTAACCAGGCAGAGCAGAAAGTGATTTGCCTACAGTATAGAGCCAGGCCAGTCAGCACATCCCTTCACTGTAACCAGGCAGAACAGAAAGTGATTTGCCTACAGTATAGAGCCAGGCCAGCCAGCACATCCCTACACTGTAACCAGGCAGAACAGAAAGTGATTTGCCTACAGTATATAGCCAGGCCAGCCAGCACATCCCTACACTGTAACCAGGCAGAACAGAAAGTGATTTGCCTACAGTATAGAGCCAGGCCAGTCAGCACATCCCTACACTGTAACCAGGCAGAACAGAAAGTAATTTGCCTACAGTATAGAGCCAGGCCAGTCAGCACATCCCTACACTGTAACCAGGCAGAACAGAAAGTAATTTGCCTACAGTATAGAGCCAAGCCAGCCTGCACATCCCTACACTGTAACCAGGCAGAACAGAAAGTGATTTGCCTACAGTATAGAGCCAAGCCAGCCTGCACATCCCTACACTGTAACCAGGCAGAACAGAAAGTGATTTGCCTACAGTATAGAGCCAAGCCAGCCTGCACAACCCTACACTGTAACCAGGCAGAACAGAAAGTAATTTGCCTACAGTATAGAGCCAGGCCAGCCAGCACATCCCTTCACTGTAACCAGGCAGAACAGAAAGTGATTTGCCTACAGTATAGAGCCAGGCCAGCCAGCACATCCCTTCGCTGTAACCAGGCAGAACAGAAAGTGATTTGCCTACAGTATAGAGCCAGGCCAGTCAGCACATCCCTACGCTGTAACCAGGCAGAACAGAAAGTGATTTGCCTACAGTATAGAGCCAAGCCAGCCTGCACATCCCTACACTGTAACCAGGCAGAACAGAAAGTAATTTGCCTACAGTATAGAGCCAGGCCAGCCTGCACAACCCTACACTGTAACCAGGCAGAACAGAAAGTAATTTGCCTACAGTATAGAGCCAGGCCAGCCAGCACATCCCTTCACTGTAACCAGGCAGAACAGAAAGTGATTTGCCTACAGTATAGAGCCAGGCCAGCCAGCACATCCCTTCACTGTAACCAGGCAGAACAGAAAGTGATTTGCCTACAGTATAGAGCCAGGCCAGCCAGCACATCCCTACACTGTAACCAGGCAGAACAGAAAGTAATTTGCCTACAGTATAGAGCTAGGCCAGCCAGCACATCCCTTCACTGTAACCAGGCAGAACAGAAAGTGATTTGCCTATAGTATAGAGCTAGGTCAGCCTGCACATCCCTACACTGTAACCAGGCAGAACAGAAAGTGATTTGCCTACAGTATAGAGCCAGGCCAGCCAGCACATCCCTTCACTGTAACCAGGCAGAACAGAAAGTGATTTGCCTACAGTATAGAGCCAGGCCAGCCAGCACATCCCTACACTGTAACCAGGCTTTACATTTTTAGAGGACCAATTTCAAATTATAACTTGATACCCCAAATATTGATAATGAACATTTCCCAAAGGTGCAGCAGGACAAATCACTGTAAGCAATTCAGCAGTTCTAGGGTTTCAAACATGTTTCCTAAACTAAAAAATGATGATATCAATTTAGATAAACATTAAAGTCGAAAAGAAATTTTCAGAGAAAAGTATAACAATTCAATTTAACATTTATTTCGTGATAAAAGAGAAAACATTTTTTTACATAGAAAACTCATTTGTATGGTTGAAAAACATTTCTGAGACCATATAGGCTTACCTTGCAACTTGCCTTAGGTAAAGTTATCTCCTTTTTAATATTCAGCTTTAAAGATATATAAACATTGTGTAACTGTGACAGATACCTGTGACAGATGTCTTCACTCCAGTGAAATTATCCTGATCCATCTATATGGTACAAGACAGACTTCATTAATTTTTATCTACATGTATTATTTTTATTGCTTTCATGAAACATTGTCTCAACATTTCTCCATTCATATTCCTAGAGTATTTTCCAGTTTTAGGAACCTGTCGCACGAAAACTGGAAATAGTATACAATAAGTATCTCAGACCAAAACCAGTTTTTGTTCTGCCATATATTATGAGCTTGTGACATTGACTGATTCACATTTCTTATGCAGATGCAACATGATCTTTTTTTTGTTTATTCATTTAGGTCGCATTCATTCTTTTACTTGGGAACACACACCATTTTTTATGGATTATTCTTCTGCGGATATTTCACAAGTTTTATGTTTAAATGTTGAATACTGCTTTAGCCGGTACTATAGGTGGTGTGGACGGTAGCTTGCAATTGCTGTCTTAAATATGTACATGTCTCATTCTTGATTTGTATAAATATATAGATACATGTAGAACAAAAACATGTGATCAAATGTTAAAAATTTAATTGTAAAATGCAGCTTAAGCGATAATGAAACAATTTCGATATGATATAAAATATTATTTTGCACATACAAGTGACATAGTGTTTGGTTATCCTAATTTACACAAAATTTCAGTCACCGCAATAAGATTTTTATGGAAAACTGCCCAAAGGTGACAAATTATCATAGTTAACAAGAACTGTTCATATGATTTACATGTTTGTATACAGTTTATAAGTAGCTCTGTAAGATCAAACAATTGCACAAAGTGGGAGCTGCCTAACAAAGATACAGATAACATATATAATTATGATGATATGCAATTTTACAAACAACAAACTTGAATCTTATCTTTACAATACAAAAATAATGATAATCTTCACATTGACCATGCTTTTTAATAATTATCTTGTTCTAGGTTTACCTTGACAAATAAGATTAAAGCATTTTATGTTAGTCCTAGATATTATGTACTTATTTTCATTCTGATAATCAAGGCACTTATGCCTAAGAAATAGATACAATTACTCCTATAAAATATAAACGTAAGTGGTGTCTTCAGATCACTATAAAATGTTCACGAAAAATAGAAATAATAGCATTTACTTGTTAGCATTTACTTTTATATATAAAATGGAAAATATGTTGTTTGATAAACAAAAAACAAAGACAATTTTATCACACATCCGTGTCCATTTTGTGACATGTAAAAATGGTATTGCACGGCCGTGCATATTTTTTGACATGACGTCATTAGCGTTATACATAGTGTTAAGACGCGTTAGATGTTTGCGTTATACTATAGGCGCGTCAATGAAAAATGACTCTTTTTTCACTTGAAACAGTCTTTATTTTTGGTATGTGATAAATAGAATATTAAATTCGTGTAGGTCCATTACTGAATTTATTGAAATCCTTGAATGAAATAATATTATGCTTGCCAGAGGCTCGCATAATATAATTTTATTCAACTCGTGCAATTTTCAGTGTTGAACTTAAACTCATTCAATATCCTCTATTTTGCATCAGGTGTGTCTACACTTGTCAAATCATCTGTACTCAATATGTAAAAGAAGCTTTGGATAAAAATAATTTCCAGGTTGAAATGTCACATGACCAGTAAAACTTGTCACGTTATCCATAATGAAAACACAACTTACACTCATTTCTGTTTGTTCATAAATGAGATCTACTGTCTTGTGATAAAATACCCTCACAACAGTCATCTTTATAGCTGAATGCACAAAAAACTAGAACTATCGCTGAATGCGATTCATACCCCCACCAATGTCCTTGACAGAAGACGACTTGGAAAGGTGGTCAAGAGAATAACTTTAGTGGCACAAATACATATACATAACTAGAAATGTGTCCATAGGACACGGATGCCCCCACACGCCACTGTTCTGTCAATCTTACGACTGTAGGTCAAATATTTTTTGGACTACATGTGCAACAAGTTGAAAACTAAAAATCAACAAAGTCCCATAATTCTGTTAAATTTGGTCAAAGCAAAAATTCCTTCCTTTACTACCATCTACACATTAAGGTTGTTAATCCCTGAAAGTTTAAGCAAAATCTGCCATCCGGTTTAAGGAGTTGCGTTCACAAAATTTCTACATAGTATATAATGAAAAAATCAACAAAGGGCCATAATTCTGTTAAATTTGGTTGCAGCAAAAATTCCTTCCTTTACTGCCATCTACACATTAAGGTTGTTCATCCCTGAAAGTTTAAGCAAAATCTGCCATCCGGTATAAGAGGAGTTGCATTCACAAAATTTCTACATAGTATATAGTGAAAAAATCAACAAAGAGCCATAATTCTGTAAAATTTGGTCGCAGCGAAAATTCCTTCCTTTACTACCATCTACACATTAAGGTTGTTCATCCCTGTAAGTTTAAGCAAAATCTGCCATCTGGTTTAAGAGGAGTTGCGTTCACAAAATTTCTACATAGTATATAGTGAAAAAATCAACAAAGGGCCATAATTCTGTTAAATTTGGTCGCAGCAAAAATTCCTTCCTTTACTACCATCTACACATTAAGGTTGTTCATCCCTGTAAGTTTAAGCAAAATCTGCCATCCGGTTTAAGAGGAGTTGCGTTCACAAAATTTCTACATAGTATATAGTGAAAAAATCAACAAAGGGCCATAATTCTGTTAAATTTGGTCGCAGCGAAAATTCCTTCCTTTACTACCATCTACACATTAAGGTTGTTCATCCCTGTAAGTTTAAGCAAAATCTGCCATTCGGTTTAAGAGCAGTTGCGTTCACAAGATTTCGGGACTGACGGACGGACGGACAAGTGCAACGCTATATGCTCCCACATTGTGGGGGCATAAAAAGAATTATCTATGGTGAAAAAAAAAGACAAATTGTACAGGTAATAGTATAAATATATATTGTCAAATCATGTTAGAAATTATGTACATATACTATATTACACAATGAAGTCATTATGTACATATACTATATTACACAATGAAGTCATTATGTACATATACTATATTACACAATGAAGTCATTATGTCCATGTAACTATTTGTAACACATTGTTTTTCTGAACACGTGGTGGTGAATAATTTGTTCTAAGTAACTATTTCTTTCCTTTTTTCGCAATCCTGTTTACTCTGTCAATATGTCTTTTCAATTCTTTATTCTCTTCTAAGTCCGACATTTCCACTGGTTTTTCATTAGAACAGCCTGCAATTGGGCACCTGAAACAAAAACAAAAGGGCCATAATGGCTAGATTGCTCAGTTGTCTATAAATGCTGTAAATGATACAACAAAGTAATATTAATGATTTTAATAAACAGCAATAACAGCAAGGTTCTGATCACACTCATCACAAGATTGCCATTATTGACAGGTAGATATTAATTGTATTACTGTCAGTTAAGGATAACTATTTATTGACGCGGTGGTCAAGTCCACTATTACGGTGTAAAACAGTTATCATATTGTGTTATTATCTTTAGGCACGCAGGCTTAATTAATCAACTGTCAGCGTAACGCAGTAGGTAAGCTTGTCAGCTTATTTTCTAGTTAAATATCAATGCAAGACTGGTTCGGATTGTGCTTTTTTCTCGAAAATAATGTCTATGTCTATAAACAATATGAATATGTTATATTTTTTCTTGACGTAAAGAAGTGTTAAGTGTTGTGTTAATTTCTATTAACTTCTCATTTCAATTTCTTGTTTCCAAAAGTAATATCTAGAAAGTTGGTACAGCCTTATATTGAATACTAAACGGAATGAATACATGTACACAAATTGTTTCAACTGTAGCTAAGTTGGCACGAAATACTATGATTACTGCATATTTAACACTACACAGGATAAAAGAATATTAATACCGGTATAATTTAAACATTAGATATTATTACAAAACTACCTTTATTTTCCAATTCATTTGCATCTTCAGTAAAATTGGAAAAAAGGGAAACAAAAAAAGAAAAGGATGAGTTAGACAATTTTGAGGCTCGAACTTGTGAAAATGTTTTATTTCAGGTCATTGCATGCCAATGACCTTACCAACTTTGCCATCAAGACATTTCATATTCTACTTTTATCTTGTACTATAACCGCTTCTTAAATACCTGTTTTACCTATTCAGACAAAAAAGTAAACTTTACACAAAAAATGCAACGTCCCTCTCACATTATCAAAGTGGCACAGTACCCACATACCTGTACATACAACAGTAACATTTTGTTATATTTCTATTAAAGAAAATCATTTACAATAACAAATTTGTTTCTATAAACGAGAGCCACGGAGCGGAAACCACGCTCGACTTTTTTCTTACTTCTAAAGTCAGACACAAATATATCATAGTAAAGGGTACTTCTAGAAAATGTTATTTTCTTGTAAAAAATAAATGTCATATTTCACCATGACAGTTAAGGTCATGGTTGGTTGAAATCCCACCAGCTGTTTGACCTGTGAAAGCTGACAAGAAATTTTTTATTTTTAGCTCTGGCAGTCATTTTTCGCAGCGAAGCAAAAAGTGCTGGCGGTATGCAAAACTATGGATGGTACTGATCACTTCTGTGAAGTTAGGTTGAAATCTCACCACCAGTTTGACCCGTGAAAGCCAGATAAGATTTTTTTATTTTTAGCTCTGGTGGCCATTTTGTGCAGTGAAGCGGAACATACCGACAATAAGCACGAGGGATGGTACTTAACACTCCTGTAAAGTTTGGTTGAAATCCCATCAGCAGTTTGACCTGTGAAAGCTGCACAAGCTTAATGCAGAGGGACGACCAGATGAACAAATGGACAGACAGCGAAGTCATTTATTACAATGTAATATCCAATTAAAGCAAAAACACAATAATTTTACCTTCAAGGACAAGGTTATTTATGAGTTCTATATGGCAAATTTCTCAAATAAAATGTCATCATTTAAAAAAAAATAAAGGTTAAAAGTAACACCACTATGCTGACTATACTTGAATTACTTTTCAATGTGAAGCATTAGCTAAGCCATTGACTGAATGACGTCATTTTATTAACATGGCACCTTTTTCAGTGCTAGGTTTTCTCATGAACTTGTTGTCAATTAACAATTTGCATTATTATAAATTTATTATACTAGTTGCTGATGGAATATACTAGAGAATATAGCCTTACTGACATAACTACAGTAAACTCCGCTTATAACGAACTCATTGGGACATTCAAAATCTGTTCTTTATATTCGGAGTTCCTTGTAAGTATAAAGCGAATTGTATCAGTGAACAGATTTACATATAACAAACTGATTGTTTACCATCGTCCTCCATTTTGAAGAGCATTTGATTAGGAAAATTAACTTTATTGGGTTCGTCATTGTGGTCTCCCTTACATTGATTCAAAAAAGAAATAATTGCAATGTTTTGCAAGGTCATCAGCATTTTAAGAATAATGCCGCTGATTGGCATACTACTGGCTCTGGAACCTTTAAGTTTAAACCACTCAAAAAGTGCCGAGTCCACATTATCATATTTTCCGAAACGATGTCCCTTCCATTTCGGAGGATGTTGAGGGTTGATACCCCTCTAGAATACAATGTAATTTCTTTTAAGACACAATACCCGAGAGCATACTACATGTATTTCAGTTTAAGTTTTACTCCCTTTCTCAATATCTCATAAAATATCACATTTTGTTCCTAAACTCAGCGCTTTTTGTTTTCTTTCCATGATTTAAAATAAACAAGATTTTCGATTTTTCCTTCCTTTTATATAGAACATCTTCTTTTATATTTTAAGGGTGACTTTTACTTATGAAAGATATAGATTTCTTTTATTATATACCTATAAATTTTTTCCTTGAAATACACGCAAATCTTGAAGGGCAAATACGCTTCAAAAGATAGAAATTTCCGTATAATTTTAGTGACAAATACGGTACCATATATGGAAGTGTCAGACTGTTTTTGACGTTGGTTCCGATCTTAGCTTTGTATATCGTTGCATTTGAAAACAGGAACCAAAATTATTAAAGGCGTGGCCAATTTTGCAAGAAGTACGTAATCATCTGTCAGTCATGAATATATTTTTTGACAACTACATTTCATTTTCTGAATGAAACAAAAAGGTATATAATAGAAGGAAAATTATGTTGTAGTAGCTTTCTGAGGTTATGTATTTTTCTACTTGCAACATTCGAAAATTGGTATCTCGCTCGACCTTTGGTCTTGCTTATCAAATTTGCACCGCTGCTCCTAGCAAAATACAAAGCCTCAGAAAGCTACTACAACATAATAATCCGTATTTATTGCAATCAAGTCAAGCGTACTTTGTATTTTTCAATGGATTCTATTCTGAAAAGAAAAAGCATGGGTAATTATGTTGAAAACCGATTGCAAGTGATCATAATCATTTTTCTTTAAAAAAAGAAATAATGGAATAAAATGAATAACCTTTTTATTTTGGAGACAAGAACTTGTGCTAAAAATATCCTAAATAGAAAGCTATTACGTACTGCTATACAAACTCATTTTCATAGCTGTATTGAAGTACATACCGGGTACAAAAATAAACGGTACTTTTGGCCGGGTATTAATCTGTGCCAATGAATAAAGAAAGTAGAAAATGTGGAATCTATTTACGGATAGCCAATATTTTGCAATTTGTTTAAAAGTGTCATTTTCTGTTTTTTAACTTAATTGGTACTAAACAAGAGCTGTCACAGGAGACAGCGAAGCTCGACTAATAAAATACTGGACGCAGTAATGGGGACAAAACTATGAAAGAAAAATCAATTATGTATAATTATGTATTAAGTTTTAGTAAAAAAACATTTGTTAGCATAAATTCCAAGATCAAGGGGAATAATTCTAGAAATAGTCACACCTTGTCACACAACATGTGTGTAATGATAAGAAATATATATTTGAAGTAGATACCTTAAAAAGTAAAGAAGTTATAATATTTCTTAAAGAAAATCCTAAGTTCAAAGAGAGATAGATCTGTAAATATTGCTTCAAGAGTTGAACATTGTCACATAAAATGTAATTGATGATAAGGAATAAGTATTTGAAGTTTGAGGTAGATACCTTTAAATCTAAAAAAGTTATAGTAAAAAATAATATTTTTTAAGGAAAATTCTAAGTTCAAGGGGAGATAAATCTGAAAATATTGGTGCTAGAGTTATGAACCTTGTCACATAAGATGGGGATGATGATAAGGTACATATATTTGAAGTATGAGGTTGATCCCTTAACAAATAAAGAAGTAACAGTAAAAAATAGTTTTTTTTTGAGGAAAATTCTAAGTTCAAGGGGAGATAAATCTGAAAATATTGGTGCTAGAGTTATGAACCTTGTCACATAAGATGGGGATGATAATAAGGTACATATATTTAAAGTATGAGGTTGATCCCTTAACAAATAAAGAAGTAACAGTGAAAAATAGTATTTTTTGAGGAAAATTCT
This sequence comes from Ruditapes philippinarum, assembly GCF_026571515.1. Taxonomy (NCBI): domain Eukaryota; kingdom Metazoa; phylum Mollusca; class Bivalvia; order Venerida; family Veneridae; genus Ruditapes; species Ruditapes philippinarum. Next base: position 456,249 of record NW_026856049.1, read on the forward strand.
TAGTTAAAGGGGAGATACATCTGAGAATATTGGTGCTAGAGTTATGAACCTTGTCACATAAGATGGGGATTATGATAAGGTACATATATTTGAAGTATGAGGTTGATCCCTTAACAAATAAAGAAGTAACAGTAAACAAGAGGGCCATGATGGCCCTGAGGTCGCTCACCTGTATATAGCCCCCCCCCCACCCCTCGGGCCAATTTTTACCCAAGGGCTTTTATTTGTTTATTTGAACAGACTTGGTAGACACCCATACGAAGATGTTTCATGCTAAACATCTAAGTTCTAGCTCATTGGGTTTTTTTAAAAGAAGATTTTTTAAGTTTTTACTATACACATATAGTTAAAAACAATGACACCCCTGGGGCAGGGCCAGTTTTGACCCCCCGGCTTTTATTTGAACAAACTTTGTAGATATTTACTTAAAGATGTTTCATGCTTAATATCTAAACTCTAGCTATTTGGGTTTTTTCAAAGAAGATTTTTAAGTTTTTGCTATACACATATAAGGAAAATCAATGACCCCCGGGGCGGGGCCAGTTTTGACCCCAGGGCTTTTATTTGAACAAACTTGGTAGACACTCATTAGAAGATGTTTCATGCTAAATATCTTAGCTCTAGCTCTTTGGGTTCTTTAAAAGAAGATTTTTTAAGTTTTTACTATATGCATATAGGGAAAATCAATGACCCCCTGGGGCGGGGCCAATTTTGACCCCAGGGCTTTTATTTGAACAAACTTGGTAGACACTCATTAGAAGATGTTTCATGCCAAATATCTAAGCTCTAGCTCTTAGGGTTGTTTAAAAGAAGATATTTAAAGATTTTTCTTTCGGTTGCCATGGCAACCAGAGTTCTGCATGGAATTAAATTCTTTGAACAATTTTTAAAGGTGACCACCAAAGGAACATTCCTGTGAAGTTTGGATGAAATTGGCTCAGTGGTTTATGAGGAGATGTCATTTAAAGCAAAAGTTTACGGACGGACGACGGACGGACGACGGACGGACGGACGGACGCCGGACGAAAAGCGATCACAAAAGCTCACCCTGTCACTTTGTGACAGGTGAGCTAAAAATAGTATTTTTTGAGGAAAATTCTAAGTTCAAGGGGATATAAATCTGAAAATATTGGTGCTAGAGTTATGAACCTTGTCACATAAGATGTGGTTGATGATAAGGAACATATATTTGAAGTTTGAAGTTGATACCTTAAGAAATGACAAAGTTATAGTGAAAAATATTTTACTGCACCAAAACTTTAATCTGAAATCTGGACGCGGACGCCGACGCCGGGGCAAGTAGGACAGCTCTACATATACTTATAGTCGAGCTAAAAATGAGTTCCTTTTTCTTATAACCATGCAAAATTCGGGCCAAAAATTGATGTTTCTTATAACAGGAATTTTGCTATGACCGTGTCTTCTATAAGTGAAGTTTACTGTATAACCCTCATCTAGCACCTAAGATGATATTTATCTCATTCAGGTTATATTCTCCAATATATCCCATTAGCAACTTGTTTGACTTATGTTATACATGTATATGTAAATGAACAATGTAACACTCATGTAATCATGTGTTCACATACTTCGCTTTCTTCTTCCTTTGTTTGATATACTGTTGGATACCCTCCATGTCATAATTATGTCCACAATTTTTGTTTCTTACTGGGTTTACCATCTCCATACCAGTGTAGGGACATTTTGTGTTCACATTTTCCTGGGTCATTTCAACCTCTGCGTCAGTACCTGGTGCTGGAAAACCAAACTCTGCTGCCGAGTAGGCTTCATCTGTCAAAACAATAATTTTATATATGAAAAACAAACGAAACAAAAAAAAACCAACTATTTTTCTCTGAAAATATATGAGATTAAAAATGTGTCTATGAAAAAATAATATACATGTATGTATGTCTATGAAGTGATAAACAATATTTCTATGAATTGATAAACAATATTTCTATGAAGTGATAAACAATATTTCTATGAAGAAATAAACAATATTTCTATGAAGTGATAAACAATATTTCTATGAAGTAATAAACAATATTTCTATGAAGTGATAAACAATATTTCTATGAAGAAATAAACAATATTTCCATGAAGTGATAAACAATATTTCTATGAAGTGATAAACAATATTTCTATGAGAAACAAACAATATTGAGTAATAAACAATATTCTATAAAGTGATTAACAATATTTCTATGAAAAGATAAACAATATTTCTATGACAAGGGTTCCCCCACACTCCAATCTTATGACTCTAGGTCAAATATTTTTGGGGCTACATGTGCCACAAGTTGAAAACTAAAATGCTTTACTAAGTAAAGGGCAAGAACTTTACAAATACTGAATAAATCCACAAGCAAAGCCAAGGTGCATAAGTACATATGCTGACCAACATTCTTGTTAATTTTCAGATCTACAGGTCAAACACTTTTTGAGCTATGCGAAAATTTCAAATTTATACTAAGTCAAGGGCAATAACTCTAACAAAACTGAAAAAAATCCACATGCGAAACCCCAGGTGCATAGCTTCACAGTGATGTTGATCATTATTCCTGTAAAGTTGTTTGATTTTAACTCAAGCGCTCAAGGAACAAATAACACAACATAATGGAATGGTTTTTACCAAGACAAGGGCAAAAGCTCTAGAAATACTGGATAAATCCACAAACAAAACCCCAGGTGCACAACTACACATGCTGACAAACATTCCTGTTAAGTTTCATGACTCTAGGTTAAATATTTTTGAGCTACACACAACACAAATTATAAATTGCAACTTTCACTAAGTCTAGGGCAATAACTCTGATTAAAAACAGAATAAAATCTACAATCGAAACCCCAGGTGCACAACTTCACATGCTGAGCAACTTTCATGTAAAGTTTCATGACCCTAGGTCAAATACTTTTTGAGCTACATGTGACACAAAATGAGAAGGGACGGACAAATGGCCAGACAGACAGGCGGACAAAGGTAAATCTAAACCCCACCTATAGTGGGGGCACAAAAAGTAAAATTAAAAAGCAATATTAAAAACATTTTAATGCTTAATGGTATCTAACTTTGTTCTGTCAAAGTTTTGTTCTCCTCCGTAGACAGATTTTTATCTACATGTATTTGTAAAAAAAGTGTGATTTGGGGCTGGAAACTGCTAGGAAACCAGTACAGTGTGAGATTGTACAAAATAAATCAACAAATTGTGCCAAGGCAGACAGCGACAGACTACATCAAAACAGTCACAAAATTTACCAATACAGTGACAGTTGTAAAACAGTGACAGTTTGTGCCAAGAAAGACAAATTTCAATATCAAAACTCTTATCATTATGGCATAAGTCTGCCTATTTCTCTTTTGTTTCTAAATGAGTGAAAAACTAACCTGGATGTAAAGTTTCCCACATTCGTTGATTGAACTCCTGTACCTTCTCATGCTGTAGTAACATTGAAACAGTGGTTCCTGCATCCAGCTCAACCAGTTTCTTGTCAAGAAGACTTTCTAAACTCACGCCATTGTCCTGAGGCTAAAACATAATATAACTAGTTACTTAAAAAACATTAGGTACAGGATGTTTTTATCACCTTACAAATTTTATGAACTCTATATGACTTGTACCCACAACAAAATCCCACATAAAATAATGAGATACTGCATGGTGTGTACCAAACAAGCAAATTTATTAAATTTATATCCCCTTCCATTACATACAAATCACTTGACTAAAGCCTTATAGTAATCACAGGTATTCAAGTGAAAATGAATTTGAATACCTGCATTATACAGTGTACTACAAAACAGCTCTTACAGTAAAAAATATCCTTAAAATATACAATAAATTAATGCCATTAATGATCAAGGATATGGAAATCTCCATTTGGTATTGATGGTTCCAAGAAACTTTTGTTGAAATCCAGTGAGCAGTTGCCCAGAAATAGCACAGAAATGAAAGTAATTGTGTACATATACTGAAGCCAAGAATGAATAACATTAAAGGAAAATTACTGTTACCTAAAATGTTAAAATGTTAGATTTACACTACAGCTTATGTTATTCTATTATTTTAGTCATCTTTTTATTAACAAAGATGACTAAAATAACAGAATAACATCAGCTGGATCAGAAAAATTACCTGTTGTTTAACATATTCTACTGCCTCCTGAAGATGTTTTATTTCTTGGTCCATCTTGACGAAATTCAAGATCACTTTCCGTATCTCATTAATACTTTTCTCTGACTGTTCTACAAACAAAACATATTGTTTTTTATATTCAATAACAATTCTTGTTAACATGCATATATAAGAATACTGTTTGGAGTGATAACCTTGACAATAAATTAAAGGTGTTTTTTTCGTGCAATATCTTTATTTCCTTTATTGTAACCGCCGTCATCATGTTAAAGGCGACGAACATGTTATTGTTCATATGCTGAATAAAGAATTGAATTGTGTATTTTTACAACTCTTACCTACCTAAACAAATTTCCATTTAAAGATTCACACTACACTTCAAAACTCATTTATGGAAATTAAAACTGGTACTTCTTGAAAGTCTAGGTCAAGTTAGTGGCCCGTGTTCATGATAGTTCAAACTACAACCTTCTAATAATTTGGTAAAAAGAACATTTTGAGGCAGTTTTTGTACACAAAAATGACATCAATGAAAAAATAAACATTTACCAAATTTGGAAAGATCATCACAGATACCCTGCTCTGATATAACAAAGTGACCATGTGTATATTTGTTGAATAACTAGAAATGTGTCCATAGGACACGGATGCTCCAACATGCCACTGTTCTGTCAATCTTATGACTCTAGGTCAAATATTTTTTGGACTACATGTGCCACAAGTTGAAAACTAAAAATCAACAAAGGGCCATAATTCTGTTAAATTTGGTCGCAGCAAAAATTCCTTCCTTTACTACCATCTACACATAAAGGTTGTTCATCCCTGGAAGTTTAAGCAAAATCTGCCATCCGGTTTAAGAGGAGTTGCGTTCACAAAATTTCTACATAGTATATAGTGACTAAATCAACAAAGGGCCATAATTCTGTTAAATTTGGTCGCAGCAAAAATTCCTTCCTTTACTACCATCTTCACATTAAGGTTGTTCATCCCTGGAAGTTTAAGCAAAATCTGCCATCCAGTTTAAGAGGAGTTGCGTTCACAAAATTTCTACATAGTATATAGTGACTAAATCAACAAAGGGCCATAATTCTGTTAAATTTGCTCGCAGCAAAAATTCCTTCCTATACTACCATCTACACATAAAGGTTGTTCATCCCTGGAAGTTTAAGCAAAATCTGCCATCCGGTTTAAGAGGAGTTGCCTTCACAAAATTTCTACATAGTATATAGTGACTAAATCAACAAAGGGCCATAATTCTGTTAAATTTGGTCGCCGCAAAAATTCCTTCCTTTACTACCATCTACACATTAAGGTTGTTCATCCCTGGAAGATTAAGCACAATCTGCCATCCGGTTTAAGAGGAGTTGCGTTCACAAGATTTCGGGATGTACGGACAGACGGACGGACGTACTGACGGACGGACACTCGGACTGACAAGTGCAACGCTATATGCTCCCACTCTGTGGGGGCATAAAAATGTCAAAACTATTTAATTGACGAAGTGGTAGAGTTATCTTTGTGCCCGAGTTATCTCTCAGACCAGTGTAAAATAAAAAGCTTGTTTAGAGAATTAATTGATGATGCTCATAAAAATTTCTTATTATCAGTTATGTACCATCCGAATTTCATGAAAACTATAGAATAGCTTGATGGACAATACTTCAGCAGAACTCATTATTTAACACTCTGTAACTCACTGTGATTTAAGAAAAAAACTGCCTGTAAAAGTAATCTTTGCTGATTTTGTTTAGCTTGCACTACTTTGAATTCAGTTTAAAGATGTTTTCCGGAGTTTTCATATAGACATATAGGCAAAGTTAAAACTGTTCAATAGAATTTCTTTAAACTTGCAGTACTAGTCTTGTCACAGTGTTTTTTTTAACTATTTTATCTCTTATTGTCTTCTTTCACTATTAACACTTTAACCACATTGATGTGACTAGAATACATTTTCAGTCTCACCTTCCTGTTTATAGTGCTTGGACTTTCCTTTTTTGTTTGTTTTTCTTTTCACCTTTTACTAACAATCCAACGTTACACTTAATTCCTGCCTTTAACACTTGTATTAAAGGGGTTGACAGTATCCAGAGATAGACAGATAGATAGACTTGGCATGTTATTAAAATACAAGCAAATTCGTTGAATTTATATCCCCTGCTGAGTACTGGTTATTACTAACATAACAACTGAAGACATAAGGCTTTATTTATATATTTATCATGGCGTAAACAGTAATACTCTTAGTACATAATAAATATTCAGGGCAATAACAGAGCCTAAGTGTTAACTAGTAATATCTGGACATGGCAATGAGATGTAAATTGCCTTTTTGTATATATGGTTGCCATGAAGTTTTGTTGAAATCAATACAGCAGTTGCAAAGAAATAGCCATATTGTTCTATATGTATACTACATAACTAATCAAGGGCCATAACTCTGTAATGAAGGGTCTGGTCTGAACAAGGCAACAATATATGCACATCTCATCTTGGTATTAATGGTTCCCATAAAGTTTAATTGAATTCCAGCAAGTAGTATCAGAGAAGTAGCTCTATATGCATACTGCATACATTGTAACTAATCAAGGGCCATAACTCCGAGTTAGTGTCTGACGGGAACAAGCCGACGATATGCGCACCTCTTGTTTTTGAAGGTTCCATAAAGTTGGCCCTATATGCATACTGCATAACTAATTAAGGGACATAACTCTGAGTTAAAGTGTCTGACCAGAACAAGGCGACTATATGCGCATCTCCTCTTGGTATTGAAGGTTCCCATAAAGTTTCGTTGAATTCCAGCCAGTAGTTGCAGAGAAGAAGCATGGAAATGATTATTGCTCTATATGCATACTGCATAACTAATCAAGGGCCATTACTCTGAGTTAAAGGGTCTGACCGGAACAAGCCGACGATATGCGCATCTCCTTTTGGTATTGAAGGTTCCCATAAAGTTTCGTTGAATTTCAGCCAGTAGTTGCTGAGAAGTAGCACGGAAACGATTATTGCACTATATGCATACTGCATAAGTAATCAAGGACCATAACTCTGAGTTAAAGTGTCTGACCGGAACAAGGCGGCGATATGCACATCTCCTCTTGGTATTGAAAGTTCCAATAAAGTTTCGTTGAATTCCAGCCAGTAGTTGCAGAGAAGTAGCATGGAAACAATTATTGCTCTATATGCATACTGCATAACTAATCAAGGACCATAACTCTGAGTTATAGTGTCTGACCAGAACAAGGCAACAATATGCACATCTCATCTCCTTTTGGTATTGAAGGTTCCCATAAAGTTTCGTTGAATTCCAGCTAGTAGTTGCAGAGAAGTAGCGCGGAAATGATTATTGTTCTATATGCATACTGCATAACTAATCAAGGACCATAACTCTGAGTTAAAGTGTCTGACCAAAACAAGCTGACAATATGCGCATCTCCTTTTGGTATTGAAGGTTCCCATAAAGTTTTGCGTTGAATTCCAGCCAGTAGTTGCAGAGAAGTAGCACGGAAACGATTTTTGCTCTATATGCATACTGCATATCTAATCAAGGGCCATAACTCTGAGTTAAAGTGTCTGACCGGAACAAGGCAAAGATATGCACATCTCCTCTTGGTATAAAAGGTTCCAATAAAGTTTCATTGAATTCCAGACAGTAGTTGCAGAGCAGTAGCGCGGAAATGATTTTTGCTCTATATGCATAATGCAAAACTAATCAAGGGCCATAACTCTGAGTTAAAAGGTCTGACTGGAACAAGCCGACGATATGCGCATCTCCTCTTGATATTGATGATTCCCATAAAGTTTCATTGAATTCCAGCCAGTAGTGGCAGAGAACTAGCGCGGAAATGAAATTCGGACGGACAGAAGCAGGACGGACGTACACACAAAATGATACTTATGTGACTTTTCCTGCTGTATTACACAAGGAAACAACAATATATTTAGTCAAAATCAGTTTAAATGAGCCAGACGTAGACCATATGTCGGCCATTTTGAAAACAGTATGTCAAAAAAAAAACCTCATCATTTAAATCGCAGTAATGGTGTTTTACTTCAGTTTTTTCATGTTTCAGGTCAAATTTCTACATGTTATTTTGCATAATTTTAAATATTAAAAGTATCTTTACAGTGTAACTCAAAATTTATTTTTTCAACAAACAAGAACATTTTGTAATGATGATTGTTTCAGATGTATTTACAAATTTAACAGATTATTGTTGCTTTTAGCAGAAGTTTGTAAAATGTTGTTCTGTTTTACATAAAAATTTATAGATTTAAACTATTTTGCACAAAAACTTTGTTGTTTAGATGTTTGAATAAAATACAGTGCACTCCAGATACAACGAGATTGTTGGGACTTCGGATGATTCCTCGTTATAACCGGGTCTCGTTATAACCGGGACAGAACAAACGTTATAACCGGGACAGAACAAATTGAGAAATCCGACACCGTTGAGCAGCATTTATTTCTACTTTCGCTTTCACGTGCATCCTTTTTAAAGAGTATATAAATAATGGGAGGTAACTCTTTGCAATCAGAAGTTTTTGGTTTATTTAAACATGCATGTATATAAATATATCTAGCTATCATAGAATTTAAACAAAACATGAAAACACAATCTACGTCTAACCGCTTGTCTATTTTCATTTATATGTACATTTTAAAATTTGTTTTCAAAAGTCACGCAGTGCATTTCTCACGAACACCGAATAACACTGCAAGAAATTAGCCACTTCCTTTGTGCTAATCACTCAATGAAATTGTTATGTTATGACATTTCGTCACCTTAAGGCCAATTTAGCCCGGAGCGCTGACAAAACAAGGCTGACACATTTGATCGCTAATTGCTCGACCCATTATCTCGTGCCGCGTCAATAATTTCTTCATTAATTGACCTTTATTATTGGTCATCATTGTTTTTCTCAAGGTGACAAACTGATGCAGACAAAGTGCAAATGAAGTGACATCGTTAAAATTCTGAAAAATATGCATGGGGGGCGAAATTATGTACGTTGTTACCGATATCTCCCTAAAACTGATCTCGTTATAAACGATAAAAAATGAAAGGAAAATAGAAGGAAAAAGGCCGGGACACACTAGAATGTACATTTTAAGCAGTATCTCGTTAAAACCGATCTCATTATAAGTGGAGTAGACTGTATGTCAATTCTGACCAATTTTAATACTGGTCACATAGAAATATGCCATTTATACCATGAAATAAGTGATGATGCGGAATTAGTTACATGTGTATGTTGAGAATGAAAATCGAACAGAATACGTTTAAACCTGCAACCCTCGTAGCCTTATTACTGGACCATCACCAATGACCTAAGCCAGTAACAACAGAATATAATGTTAGGAAAAGATATCATTTTGTGTCAATTTTCCAATCATTTTTCAAAAAATGATGTCGTGACTCGTGTGAACATAATAATTATATCGATACCTTTGTTACTTTCCAAAAAATCTAGAGCAACTTCATTTGCAATATCCATCCCTACTTTAATGTATTCTTCTACAGTGTTTATAGATTTTACTGCCTGGTCTACAAAGCCAAATCCAGCCATTATAATGATTATATTCAAACTCTGACACTAACTATCATACAAATGACGTACATTCTACAAAGGGAGGGAATTAATTAACAGTTCATACAATTCATGATTCGTCCCATATTCGATTCGCTACACCCTATTATCAAATTAAATAGAGGATATTGAATGAGTGTACATTCAATACTGGATTTTTTGAACGAGTTGAATAAAGTTACATTATGCAAGGCTCTGGCGAGCATAATATTATTTTATTCGACAATTTCAATAAATTCAGTATTGAAATTAGACGAATATGATATTCTATTTATCACATGTCTAAAATAAAGAGTGTTGAGACAATGCAATTATTGTAAAATCCAAGGAGGATATAAGAATAATTAGAAGTTAAAATCGCTTAAATAATTAAACAGCGAATCTGTTTACACTTTCTCTCTTTGTTTTTCATCATGAAATTTTCACACGTATCTTTCTACAGTAGCATAAGACGTTAGTAAATTTAAAACCAAATAAGAATTAAGCTTTTTTTTCAATGTGTTATATAGAAATTGTCGATCTATAGATGTTACGAACAGGTTGGGAAATATAGCAAATACTATAATTTACGATGTTGCAAGTTTGAAAGTATACTAAAATATCAAAAGTTAAATATGTTGAAATCATTGTTTCTTTGCGTGGTTTAATCAAATGCTAATGTTTATTCTTGTATACCAGACTGTTGTTTCTGTTAGTTTGATCCATGCTTGGGATGGGGGTTGTGCAAAATGAGTAACATGCTTAAAATGACATAATTTCAGCACGTTTTAGCATAAAACGGAGTGTCTTAGGATGATGTACTTTCGCCAGTGGGGATGAAGTTGTAATTTCGGTAAGAAAATAGTAAATAATGAATTGATATTAATCTCCATAAATAGTTAATTTATTGAGGTTTACAATTTAGAATAGGATAGAATGTGCAAGAAAGACCAGTGTTTGTTGTTCAGATAGGAATATCCGTCTCTATGTACCCGCCCATGGTCTACCTACTCGACAGGCTTTGTTACCTCCATGTTGGCGGGTACCTTCAAAATATTCCAGAACTGCAGCATGCTACAGATATTATCATTCTGAAATCAATTATAGCGCTTAATTCTATATAATTGTCATTGTTGAAATATGAAAAATATGCCACTAATAATAACAAGAGGGCCAAGATGACCCTAGATCGCTCACCTGACTCATCGAACTCATCCGAGCAATTACTTAGACAAGCATCTTAATCAAATTTGATGACAATTGAGTCAAAAATGTGACCACTAGAGTGTTAACAAGGTTTTTCCATATTTGGGCAGTGTGATTTAGTTTTTGACCCCAGGTGACCCATATTCGAACTTGGCATATAAATCATCTAAACAAGCTTGTATACCAATTTCCAGGATATTTGGATCAAAACAGTAGCCACTAGAGTGTTAACAAGTTTTTTTTCTATGTTTAGCTCCTGTGAACTAGTTTTTCATCAGAGATGACAAATGTTCGGACTCATGATGATTGAGGCAAAAAATGTGACCACTAGAGTGTTAACGAACAAATGTGGACGAACGACGGACGACAGATGACGGACGAAGTACGGCGGACATTCAATGATCCTAAAATCTCAGCCTGAGCTAGCTCAGATGAGATAAAAATTGAATCCGCTCTATGCGCACAATGATCACTTATACCAGACATGCATAAAAGGAGACACATTGTTGTGAATTATTTTTTATTAATACCCGTATCCATAGAGTTAAATCCTAATGAACTATTGCCAATTATTGTATTAACAATTTCGCCTATAATGTCGAGTGTCCAGTGATTGTCTGTTTGTTTGTTTGTTTGTTTATACATTTTCTTAAAGTTTTCTTCATGTGAAAGTCTTTTAAATTTCATTTTGTAAAATGTCATCACATCATATCTATTAATGCCCTGCCGCGTATATAGGGAAGTGGTTATAGAAATCTATTTGCAAAATATTCCTGTCAGCTCCATTACGTTCAAACAGGTTTAAAAAAGCGGGCCATAACGGCCTTGTATCGTTTACATTACAAGTTGTTATTTCTTTTATCTAAGAGGCACACCTTTTAAAACATTTGCAGATATTCTACGTTACATGCCAGCTATCAAATATTTTACATTAGAACTCTTATATTCTCTATTTTACTATATATAGTAAAACTCTGTGACCTTAAATGTTAACTATTTGACTAAAGGGGCATGCTTTATGTTACTTTGAAAAGGACTTCAAAGCAATGCTACATGCCAAAATCTAAGCTCTGAGCATTATAGTTTTACACAAGGAGAAATATGTGTTTTCCTACATATGTCTATATAAACTAAGATACCCGCAGGGAAGGGTCAATTTTGACCCCATACAATTCTATTACTTAATTAGAAGACCACAAAATGGTGCTACATGCCAGATATTTATACTCTGAGCATTAGTCAAAATTCTTTGTTATTTAGTTCCGCCCATTGTTTTCACATTTAGGGCACAAGCTTTCTATTACTTTGGGACCATACCACGGAAGTGTACATTGAAGGTTCTATGGTAACCGCCGTATATCACATCTGCGGATATTTCTAAAGTTGAATTTTTACCATTTTATATTTAAATGTTGAATTCTACTAAAGTCGGTGCTTGGGGGGGGGGGCGGTAGTTTGCAATTGACAGTATACCGTCCATGAACAGACTTAATCAAACCGAGCCTGCAACATTTTCAATTTTGCCGTTTTGGACATTCTTTAGGGATTCTTATTTTCTCTATTTTCAGAAAAATATTCTTAAGACTCTTTACTATTTAATTCTGTGTAAACTAATTGAGCCCCATGGTTGGGCCATTGTTATGCCCCACAATGTGGGAGCATATAGCGTTGCACTTGTCCGTCCGTCCGTACGTCCCGAAATCTTGTGAACGCAACTCCTCTTAAACCGGATGGCAGATTTTGCTTAAACTTACAGGGATGAACAACCTTAATGTGTAGATGGTAGTAAAGGAAGGAATTTTCGCTGCGACCAAATTTAACAGAATTATGGCCCTTTGTTGATTTTTTCACTTGATACTATGTAGAAATTTTGTGAACGCAACTCCTCTTAAACCGGATGGCAGATTTTGCTTAAACTTACAGGGATGAACAACCTTAATGTGTAGATGGCAGTAAAGGAAGGAATTTTTGCTGCGACCAAATTTAACAGAATTATGGCCCTTTGTTGATTTTTAGTTTTCAACTTGTGGCACATGTAGTCCAAAAAATATTTGACCTAGAGTCATAAGATTGACAGAACAGTGGCGTGTGGGGGCATCCGTGTCCTATGGACACATTTCTAGTTTTATTCTGAGTTACCTTTTTACAGACAAGGGTGCCAAGGGCCGGTGGGGACGTGAACGTTAAATTGCATTTTCCAGTACCGTCCATGAACAGGCTCTGTAACATTTTCAATTTTGACGTCAGGGATTCTGTTTTTTCTCTATTTTATGCCCCTTTTTTTAATGAGCATGACTTACGGACTACTCTTGTGATTATTACTCATATTTTTGTGTTCTGATATGAAACGCATGATTCAAGTTAACAGATACTAAAATTAGTTAAAGTACTGTAAGGAACTTTGTTAAAAGTATTTATGTTATTGCATTCTGATCATAATTGTTAAAGTCTTTTAAAATTTTTTCTTTATAACTGTTTATAAGGCAAAGAGTTAGAAAAAAATAAGAAGTTCTGGATAACATTATCCATTTTGTTATTGTGAATAACTGGAGAATAATCAAACAATATCAATATGATTTCTTCGTTTTATGACTTAGATCTGTTGTTTTATCAAGTGTTCAAAAGTAAACATAAGTGTTCTAACTTTTAACATACCTAACTTTGAACATGTTCTATGCGTTCAATATCTGCATGTTGCATCAGCATTGAACGAGTCTGGCATTTAAAAGTAGAACACATGTGACTAGCGTATTGATGACGATTTTTGGTCTCGTTGATATCTTTAAATACAATGACGTACATATTACTTTATGGTCTTTTATATCCGGCGTACCTGAGGCATTTTCCCATACAATACGTAATTTAGCAGATAAAACGTAATTGAGACCATTTTTACGAGGTAACGCCGAATTCTTCAATGATTCCCATCATTATAAATGTCAGTAAACTGTAGGGAAGTCATCAAATATGCAAATCAAAACATACCTCTCTGTGAAAAATATTTGATTTAGTTGATTTAGATGTAAATGCCCAAAACTTTATGATTTTTTTAAACATTAGCTCATTAAATTTCTCAAACTGCATGGCATATGTTTCAACATGTTTAATGACGTAAACCAATCTCTATCCAGAGTATAAGCATAGTCATTAGCGATGATATATTTCTATTTAATACGTCTTTAAATGTCCCCATCTCATTTAACATTGTTTTGACTCACTGTAAAAATGAATATTCTTGAATGAATGGTAAAATGTTTACTCAATTATTGATTCTAATATGATGGACATTTCGGGATGTAAAAATTACCTTTTTAAATGTTATACGTAGAGGCGTCGATTTTGGCCACATCCTTAGAAGTACTGCCACCACTGTAGTCGACACAAATAGGGATTTTTTTTCAACCTCATGTGATAAATTGACATGAACGTCCTTATTCAAGGAAGTTACATCGTGGTGATATTTGCGCCGATTTTTATTTCGGCATCAGTGTAAAAAAAGAAAGAAATCGAAAACCTCTTTTTTAATTTCTTTTAAAGATAGATTTAAATCTAAAGAAATACTGACAATGGACATGGTAGGATATCATGCCAAAATATACAATATTCCGATTTTATGACACAATGTTAGTCTGAAATTTTGTGACACAATGTTACCATGGTTACGTTTTTCCACAGAACAGTATAAAAAGCTGTTGAAAAGTTGAATTTTTATATGCTGCAAAGTCAATTTGTGCAGTACATGTGTTTTAATGTTTTATAAAATTCCACATTATAACTTACGTTTGATTGCTTAAAAATGAAAAAAGCTCTTTTTAATTTGTGACATTGACAAAATGTAAACGCATATATTTAACAAAATATTGCCCCTAAACGAACAGTGCCACATGGGTTGATTGAATTGTGAATGTTTATGCATTTTCTCAAACTCTTACATTATTTTGTCAAGGGGTCGAGGTGTCATCTAGGAGACTTTTGTAAGTTTGTTTTACAGCGCATTTTTTTTCAGCTCACCAGAACCGAAGGCTTAATGTGAGTTATGAGTATAAAGGGGGCGGGGGTGCTCCGTTGTCATGCATGAACATTCATCTTCTTCTCTAAAACTGCAGGGCAGATTAACTTCAAATTTAGTCTGTAGTCACACTCAAATTTGCTTATATCATTTCAATTGCCCCCATTTTAGAGGTCAAAAGAGCTAAAAATAGAAAAATCTTTAATCATCTTCTACTGAACTAATTGATGGATGATCACCAAACTTTGTCTGCAGCATTCTTAAGTAGCCTTTATCAAATTTGCTCATATTTATTTGAATGGCATCTTTTAGGGGCCACTAGCGCTGGAAATAGAAAAAATCTAGTAGCGCGAGTTGACAGTAAAAATGAACTTTGGGTCAAAATATCTTCAAATAATTCTAAATTAATTTGAAATTTTCTTTTAAATAGATGACAAAGCGATTACAATATCTAAGCCTGAACAACATTCACCAATTAAGAAAATGCCGAAGTTGACGACAGCTCATCCAAAAGCAGTGAAAAGAGTTTTTTTTAAAAACAGAAATAAATGCAAAGATAGTTAAGACATATATATACTTTGAAATAAATTGAAAATCGTATTTTTATACTTTCCTTCGGCCGCTTTGAGTGAAACGCATTTAGACGCTTTTCATTTTGGGTCATTCTTTTTTACAATTTGAATAATTATTCTAGAAAAACGAAGTGCGCGAATGATCTGAAATTTTGCACAAAGACCTACATAAAATGGTACAAAATATTTTCAGTCACATCCACGCAGTCAGATCAGGATCCATGCTGTTCGCCATCAGTTGCTCTACTTGTAATGGTGTTTGTAAGCGAACAGCATGGATCCTGATCAGACTGCGCTGGCTGATCTGGATCCATGCTGGTCGCAAACGCATTACGTTGGTTTTGTCGTGACGCGGCTCAATTAATATCAACCACCACTAGCACCAAATTCTTGTGGAATAGTGAAGATGCATGACACGCGTCTTTTTTGGGTGTAAAAACTAAGGGCTCTGAAAGTTAATCAAAACAAGGACATTCTTACATTTGTTTACAAATAAATCCTACTAATACTCATGTTGCAGCAACAATCTATATTATATGCTAATGACAGACAAAACAGTGGCTAGTTCTCTGTTTGTAGACATGTGCAATTTGTTGTCTTGTTAACCCTTTTGCAAGAGCCAATTCAAGGTAAAAGCAGACACAATCTTAGTACGGAGAATAAAGACAAGTCAGACTTGGTGTATTCTCAGCGGGGCTAAAGTTGTAATTTTCAACTCCCATCTCGTTTTGATTTACAGTAAACATCAATCAAATATTTAGAACCTACAATCAAGCTAGAAATATCATCTATAAATTGCTTAAATTTATACAATAGATCACTTTCACCATACAGACCACTGGAAAACTTTGCTTCATACGAAAGTACATAGGCCAGTTTAAAAGCAACTTCTTTATAAAGACAGGTTCCGGTGCGGTCGATAGTTTAATACATGTATATATATTTTGTGTGAAATTATAACACCAAACAGCGGACAACCCGCTCCATTTTTCTCAAATAAAAGCAACGTAGAGAAAAGGGGGCAATTATTCTGCCCCCCCCCCCAGTGCAATGATTTTTTTCCCTCAAAATAAAAGTTATTTACATAATTTTTGTAAAGGGCCCTCCAATATTACCAGTCATTAAAACATAAGAAAATCTGACAAACATTTTCAAAAGAAAATTTCAAAAAATTTAATTTTGGTTGTCATGGTAACCAGATTTAGAATGCAATGGAATGTTTTAAACATACTTAAATAATTAAGATCACTCTAGGAACAATTTTGATAATACTATGTAGTTTACACCAACATAATATTATATATACTGACAGTGAATGCTGACAATATTTGACATTGATCCTACTGTCTACAGTTCTAAATGAAATATAGAAAAACAACATGATTGTACTCAGATTTTATTTGTATACATATCAATTCATTGTAAAGGAGTTTTTAAAAACAGTTAAAACTAAAGCTATCACTAAATGTGATTAATACCCCCGCAAGACTGCTTCGGAAATGAGGAAGTTACTAGTAACAGAATACTTTGTAAAAGAATTGAAATAGAGTTATGGTTGTGGGCAATTAAAGATAGTTGTGATCCTCGTGCGTTGCATTTCCGTTCACTGTGGTTGACCATTGATGAAGTTTTATTTGATTACTCTGTAATAAGTCCAGATAGAGTTAGGATTCTTGAGTACTGCACTTCCTCACATAGCACCTGACCATTGTATGAAGTTGCATTGAATTCCAAACATCAGTTTTTAAGTTATGCACCAAACAAGGAAAAGGAACAAAGGGTTATAACTCTGCAAATACTGAAGATGGAGTAATGGTTATTGTACACTGCATTTCCTCTCATTGCGTTTGACCATAGTATGAAGTTGTATTGAATTCCAACTACTAGTTTTCAAGTTATGCACTGGACAAGAAAAAGTAACAAAGGGCAATAACTATGTAATTATTCCAAATAGAGTTATAGTTCTTGTGCATTGCACTTCATCTCACTGTGCTTGACCATTGTATGAAGTTGCATTGAATTCCAACCATTATTTTTTAATAATGTACTGGACAAAAAAAGTAACAAAGGGCAATAACTATGTAATTAGTCCAAATAGAGTTATGGTTCTTGAGCACAGGACTTCAATTCACTGCGCTTGACTGTATGAAGTTTCATTGAATTCCAACCATTAATTTTCAAGTTATATACCGGACAATAAAAAATAACAAAGTGCAAAATCTCTCAAATGAGTCAATGAACAGTTATGGTTCCTGTGCATTGTGCTTCCTCTCAATATGTTTGACTATTGTACGAACTTGTATTGATTTCCAACCAGTAGATTTCATGTTATGCTCTTGGACAAGGAAAAGTAACAAGGGGCAATCACTATATAATAACTCTGGATAGAGTTATGGTTCTTGTGCACTACATTTCCTCTTATTGTGCTTGACCATAGTATTAAGTTGCATCAAATTCCAAACCATTCAAGTTATGCACTGGCCAAGAAAAAGTAATGAAGGGCAATAACTCTGTGATAAGTCAAAATGGACCAACCACTGGGTGACTCCTATATAACCCCCCAAACTTGGTTTCAGGAGTATAATAAATATGTAGTTAATAAGTTAGATTATACCTCGTACAAAGTAACAAGCCAATAGTTAAATGTATAAATTTTTGACATTTGAAAGTTACTGCATCAATATAATGTAAATACTACAATTTTTTTTACATTTCAAAGTGTAGTTCCAACTAGCAATCTCTTTTTCTATTCATACAATAAACTTTTCAAGTGTATAACAAGGTGTATTAATGTTGAAGAAGACATATAATTTTTCTAGTTGTCAGCTATTTTTTCTCTCGTGGGTATGTATTATCTGGCCATTTAGCTTGTGGGAAGACTTCCTGACCAAACAGACCTAGTTTGATAACGCAATCCTCGGTAGGGACCATCACCACAATACTGCCTTCTTCCTCTTCCCCTCCTACACCAAAAATAGATAGAAATATTTAGAAACATTTAGCCAGCTAAGATAGATGATTACACAGTATTTAATGAGTTTTATATTTAATACTTCAATATTGTTAGAGAACTTAGTAAGCCGTTATGCAAAATATATCAACAGGTAGTTTGTGAAGATAAAATTTCATTGTTTTACAAGATTTTGAGTGCAGTACTCTGAATCATATTCTTATATCTTAACATTTGAAAAATAGAGGCATAACAAGCAGCTATTTGTCATAACAAATGATAAGTGATATACACTATCAATTTTTTGGTTGGATTTAACGTCACAGCAACACTGTAGAGACCAGCTTTTCTGGTGGAGAAAGACCTCTAGTGTCCCTCTGTGCACTATTTTTGGCACAAAACCCGAGTAGAACAACTGACATTCCGTAAGCTTACTGGATAACTTCTCTCAAAAAGCCTCTGATGGGATTGGACATTTAGTGGTGAGAAGCAATTGATTTTAAGTCAATGACCTTAACCATTGGCCACAGACGCCCCTACCATATTAATATCAATTCTAATGTACACAGTTAATCAAAATGTCAAAACATTCTTAAAATCAACTGCTATGCATATAGGTCTTAAAGATGAACAATTTCTGCATAATAATACTTAAAACCCAATACACTTATACTCAAGCACTAAAATATTTTTAGATAATATTAATTTTAACAACATTAAGATGGAAAAATAGAGAATATTTGTTTGTTTTGCATGTAAGATTGAAATATATTTCACTGAGTGAACATCAGATGCAATATTTTCACGAGTGGCATAGCCATGAGTGAAAATATGATAGCTGGTGTTCACGAATGAAATAATTATATTTCAATCTTATATGAAAAACAAATAAATTTTCTTTTTATTTCATGCTTTTAAGGCGATTTTTAGTATTTTTTTTTACTGATTTTGCCCCGTAACGTCATGCATTATCCTTTATGATGTCATCACATCATCAATTTTGAAATATAGTTCTGTTAAATTTCTCTAATTTTGTTACATTTTTAACATGATGTATGGTGAAATCGACTGTCTTTCCCTAAAGAAGCAAAATTTATGTATGACAGCTTTTATATTTTCCTGTTATTCCATTTAGTTATGATATTCTTTTCATTCGCATTTAGATTTAAAGTCCGGCTACAGTGAATATTATATTTTATAAATTTCACTAGTGTTTATCAGAATATAATCATCTGATATATTACAGTAAAACACTGGAAAGCATGAAATAAAGTTGTGATGTTCAGATTTTTTGGCTTATCATTTAGATTCTTATAACAACTTCTTCTGTCTTACCAACAGTTGGTAAAGATGGCTTTGAGAACAACGAAGGTTTCGTGCTATTGATGAATTTTCTATAAACACATCCAATATCTTCAAGAACCTGCAAGAAGATAACAAAATGTATATGAAGCCAGACCTATATAATGCAAAGTATTGTGGGGCCTGTAAATTCAAAGACAATCAATATTTCTGAACTTGCATACATTCCAACGGCATGACTTTTTTTTTATCATATTTAGACAGTAGTGAAGCTGTAACTTAAACAAGAGCCTGTTGAACCGGGTGATGCTCCCCAACTAGTTTTTGGACACAGAAAAGTATATCTTTTGTAGTTTCAGAGTTATGTCCCAGACAAAGTTCAAAATGTGATAAATCCAAACTTAGGCAAAATAGAGTTACTGTTCTTTGCACTGCACTTCTACTCAATGAGATCTATCCACCAACTTGTGGGTGACACGTCGTCTCAAGATGTTGATCATATCTGTGAAATAGTTGTAAAATCCAACTTCAAATAACGAAGTTATGGGCCGGACACAATTTTGCTGCAAGGTCATACTGTTACCTTGACCTTCAAGGTAGCGACCCAAATGTTGTGCGCAACACGTCGTCCCAATATGGTGATCATTTCTGTGAAATAGTTGTAAAATCCCACTACAAATAAGAAAATTATGGGCCGGACATGATTTTGCTGGAAGGTCATGCTGACACCTTGACCTTCAAGGTAGCGACCCAAATATTGTGCGTGACACGTCGTCTTAATATGATGATCATTTCTGCAAAATAGTTGTAAAATCTGACTTCAAATAACGAAGTTATGGGCTGGACACGATTTGGCTTTAAGGTCATGCTGTGACCTTGACCTTCAGGGTAGCGACACAAATCTTCGCGTGACACGTTGTCTCAATATGGTGATCAATTCTGTGAAATAGTTGTAAAATCCATCGTCAAATAACAAAGTTATGGGCCGGACATGATTTTGCTTCAAGGTCATGCTGTGACCTTGACCTTCAAGGTAGCGACCCAAATTTTGCCCGCGACACATCCTTTTAATATTGTGATAATTTCTGTGAAATAGTTGTAAAATCCAACTTCAAATAACAAAGTTATGGGCCGGACACAAATTTGGGACGTACGGACGGACAGACTGACAACCTGGCGACTATATGCTCCCCCGAAATTTTTCGGTAGCATAAAAACAAGAACTGTCTTTGGAAAAAAACAAATGCCTTCCAAGCAGGGCCTAGTAAAGGAATCATGACCTTTTATTTGTATCAAAGACATGGTTACTACAAAAAGAGTGTTATAATACACAATATAGAAACATTAACAAATGCTTTCTCATACTCTCGGTGCATTCAGTTATACCACAAAGCATCCATGAATGAATGACAGAGATAAAACCAGGAACTATTATGACATGCAACTTTAAAATTGTCAACCTTGCTTTTATATAAGATTGGTACAGAATTATGCCTAGTTTTTTCAAAATTCATTCATGGATGACGAAATTGATGACTGGATATAACCACTGATGTACTCATCACAAATTGTTTAAACATACTTTTAACATTTTATTAAAAAAAAATAAAACTAGAAATGTGTCATCATGCCACGGATGCCCCCGCATGCAGCCAAAATTTCAGATGTTATAATATTTAGTTCCAAATTTGTTTGCACAAATTATTGTTTTCATTTTAAGTTCAAAGCCCTTAAAACTTTTCAACGTTTACACAAACCATTTTCATACAATGTTCAAGGCACTGAAATTATTCAGTCTTAACCTTTTGAAAATAGCATATTTCATATTTGTAGCCAAATAATGGCTACATACATTTCCACAAAAGTATGAGTGCTGAAACTGAAAGTTCAAAATTTTTCCAATATTCAAGAAAGATAAGTTTGTCCAAAATCATTGAACCACGACCAAATTCAAACTTAAACTGCTTGTTCCTAAGATGTATCTATATTATTTTCAAAGTGAAAGGGACATAGCTCTGCCAAAAAATCATCGAACCATGACCAAATTCCAACTTGACCTGCCCATTCCTTTGACATATCCATATGTCAAATTTGAGTTGAATATGTAACACTGTTGGGTAGATAATGAACAGAAACTGTAAATTTCATATTATTTTCAAAGTGAAAGGGGCATTACTCTGCCAAAAATCATTGAACCATGACCAAATTCGAACTTGGCCTGCGCATTCCAAAAACATATCCATATGTCAAATATGATTTGAATGTGTTGTACCGTTGGGGAGATAATGAACGGAAACTGAAAATTTCATATTATTTTCAAAGTAAAAGGGGCATATCTCTGCCAAAAATCATCGAACCATGACCAAATTCGAACTTGACCTGTATTTTCTCATGACATATCCATATGTCAAATTTGATTTGAATGTGTTGTACCATTGGGGAGATAATGAACGGAAACTGAAAATTTCATATTATTTTCAAAGTAAAAGGGGCATAACTCTGCCAAAAATCATCGAACCATGACCAAATTCGAACTTGACCTGTATTTTCTCATGACATATCCATATGTCAAATATGATTTGAATGTGTTGTACCGTTAAGGAGATAATGAACGGAAACTGAAAATTTCATATTATTTACAAAGTAAAAGGGGCATAACTCTGCCAAAAATCATCGAACCATGACCAAATTCGAACTTGACCTGTATTTTCTCATGACATATCCATATGTCAAATTTGATTTGAATGTGTTGTACCATTGGGGAGATAATGAACGGAAACTGAAAATTTCATATTATTTTCAAAGTAAAAGGGGCATAACTCTGCCAAAAATCATCGAACCATGACCAAATTCGAACTTGACCTGTATTTTCTCATGACATATCCATATGTCAAATTTGATTTGAATGTGTTGTACCGTTGGGGAGATAATGAACGGAAACTGAAAATTTCATAGTATTTTCAAAGTAAAAGGGGCATAACTCTGCCAAAAATCATCGAACCATGACCAAATTCGAACTTGACCTGTATTTTCTCATTACATATCCATATGCCAAATTTGAGTTGAATATGTGCAACCGTTACTAAGATAATGAACGGAAACTGATGATGACGGAATGACAGAATGACGGAATGACGGAATGACGGAAGGACGGAATGACGGAAGGACGGAAGGACGGAACAGGGTAACACTATATGCCCCGGCCATTACATGGCGGGGGCATAAAAATTTGCAAGTTTCATTAATCTAGCAAACCTAATGAATTAAATGCAAATAATTATTAAAAATTTATGTTTTGCTGACAAATTCTGGCTTTATAAAGAACTTCCAAGCATGATAATGAAAAACATGTACTATCGGAACATGCAGGGTAAATGTGATCTCAGATAACTAAATTTGTGTTGTTATTTTCAGCTCATTCTATTATTTAACAATATTAAATATCAAATCAACAAAACTGGTGATTTTCAAACAACTAATACTTAATGACATGAATAAATCCATACTCTCACATCAACTTACATCTACAATATTTCTGAGGATCATGGGCTGCAAGTAGGGTGAATATCTCCTAACCAGAGCATCTTCTGGGCTCCCAGGATTCATCATTAAATACAACATGACTGACTCTAACATCATCTTTAGTATCCCCTTGTTTATGCCACCTTCTGGTTTACGCCATGGTTGAATGACCAGTCGAACTTTATCATATGTGCTAAATACAAAAATAGTTATGTCTGAAACATCAGTTAACATCTGGAAGACAATATTGCCTGATCATCAAAAAGTATTGATATTCCAAGTAATTCTCAGTTTGTACTTGAAAAGAATGTCACATAACTGCCAAAGAACATTCAAAAAATTATGAAAGTGATTGTAAAAAGAAATGTATAAAGAAAAAAATCACCTCACAGAAGGGGCTTTATTTTGTATGACATGTTCTTCATCTTCTGGGTACTTTCTCTTTTTTATCCTT
This sequence comes from Ruditapes philippinarum, assembly GCF_026571515.1. NCBI lineage: Eukaryota > Metazoa > Mollusca > Bivalvia > Venerida > Veneridae > Ruditapes > Ruditapes philippinarum. The sequence goes on from NW_026856049.1 coordinate 479,968, forward strand.
AATCTCCTTTCCGTGTTGGAATCATTTACCTCATTAGCACCAATGCCCCCCTTTGAATCATTGTCAATTTCTGTTGCTTCAATGTCTTGTTTCTTTGTGTCACAAATTGTGTTGGTGTCTACAGTTCCTCCAGTACTTCCTCTATCAGTTTTTATCTCTTCAGTGGTTTCGTCAGAACTTGATTTAGATTTTGCGTTTATTGCGATATTTTTACATTTGCTTTCAGTACTTTCTTCTTTGGTCACAGGTTCACTTTTTTGTCTTTTCTTTGTCTCTATGGCAATTCCTGTATCAGTTGGTACAGAAAGTTTCCTTTTTGATACTGCCCTAATATCAGAATCTATTGTATCTGCAGGAACATTCTGTTTTTCAATTTTGGGTTCTATTTCTTTTCCCGTATCTTCTTTTCTTCTTTTTGGGTTCTGTCTGCTTGAGAACTGTTTTACTGATGAACTATTAGCATCTGTTTGCAAATATATATATAAAAATTACATCACTTTGCAATAAATATATGGTACATTTTATAAACCGTAACTCAAATTAATCATTTAAATGGAAAGTTGGTTTATATAGGATAGCAGATGGTATTAACCATTCTTACTTTTCCCTTATCCATTGCAATTAAGATGGTTCATAGTCATGGCCTTTTAAATGCAGGCATGATGTATTCACATACACTGATCAAACGCTTATTAACACTAGAACTTCCCGAGTCGCATGTGTCGCCTTGTGAACAATATAGTTTAGGAGAAATGGCCTAGACAAAAATAAAGTATGAAAATTAACAAAGGGCAATAACACAAAAAATAAGAAATGCAGAGTACCGGTTCTTGTGCACTGCACTTTTTCTTAATGAGATCTATCATCATATGAAGTTTCATGTCCATAGCTTATATACTTTAGGAGAAATGGCTGGGACAAAAATAAAGTATGAAAATTTACAAAGGGCAATAACTCAAACAAGAGCTGTCACAGGAGACAGCGAAGCTCGACTAATAAAATACTGGACGCAGTAAGGAGGACAAAACTATGAAAGAAAAATCAATTATGTATAATTATGTATTAAGTTATAGTAAAAAAAATAATATTTGTTAACATAAATTCCTTAAAAAGAAAAGAAGTTATTATATTTCTTAAAGAAAATCCTAAGTTCAAAGAGAGATAAATCTGTAAATATTGCATCAAGAGTTATGAACAATGTCACCTAAAATGCTATTGTTGATAAGGAATAAGTATTTGAAATTTGAGGTAGATACCTTTAAAAATAAAAAAGTTATAATAAAAAATAACATTTTTCTAGTAAAAAAATCTAAGTGGGGAGATAATTCTTGCAATATTGGTGCTAGAGTTATGAACCTTGTCACATAATATGTGGATGATGATAACGTAAACATATTTAAAATATGAAGTTGATCCCTTTAGAAATAAATAAATAACAGTAAAAAAAATATTTTATATGGAAAATTCTAAGTTCAAAGGGAGATTAATCTGAAAATATTGGTGCTAGAGTTATGAACCTTGTCACATAAGATGGGGATGATGATAACGTAAATACATTTGAAGTATGAGGTTGATCCCTTAAGAAATAAAGAAGAAACAGTAAGAAATACATGTAGTACTTTTTGAGGAAAATTCTAAGTTCAAGGGGAGATAAATCTGTAACTATTGGTGCTAGAGTTATGAACCTTGTCACATAAGATGGGGATGATGATAAGGTACATATATTTGAAGTATGAGGTTGATCCCTTAAGAAATAAGGAAGTAACAGTAAAAAAATAGTATTTTTTAAGGAAAATTCTAAGTTCAAGGGGAGATAAATCTAGAAATATTTGTGCTAGAGTTATGAACCTTGTCACATATGATGTGGTTGATGATAAGGAACATATATTTGAAGTTTGAAGTTGATACCTTAAGAAATGACAAAGTTATAGTGAAAAATATTTTACTGCACCAAAACTTTAATCTAAAATCTGGACGCGGACGCCGACGCCGGGGCGAGTAGGACAGCTCTCCATATACTTCGTATAGTCGAGCTAAAAATAAGAAATGTAGAGTACCGGTTCTTGTGCATTGCACTTCTTCTTAATGAGATCTATCATCCTATGAAGATTCAAGTCCATAGCTTTTATACTTTAGGAGTAATGGCCCGGACAAAAATAAAGTATGAAAATTAACAAAGGGCAATAACTAAAAAATTAAGAAATGCAAAGTACCGGTTCTTGTGCACTGCACTTCGGGTCTTATAAGAAGCATGCATACTAAGTTTGAAGTCTATCCGACTTATAATGACTGACTTCTGCTCCTGACAAGCTTAAGGGGACGTCAACGCCAACAACGACGCCGCCAACAAAAGTAGCCCCTATTATGTCGCCTTTTTGAATGCGACACAAAAAAACCTGTGTTTAAATAGGAAAGGGAAAAGTAAGACCAGAATATATATTTTATGGACAAAAAATAGTTTGTGGGGATACAATTATTAAGCGGGTCAAGACCACCCCTTTCTTTGATGGCAAAAATGATACGAGTTGAATTGTACAAGTTTGAAGTGAATTTAAATTAATTGTATTGACATGCAGTAAATAAAACAGTGATTCATTATCTACACTAATTAGTGATATACACTATCAATTTTTTGGTTTGATTTAATGTCGCACCAACACAGTAGAGACCAGCTTTACTGGTGCAGAAAGACCTCTAGTGTCCCTCTGTGCATTATTTCTGGCACAAGTGGACACCTGAGTAGAACAACTGACGTTCTGTAAGCTTGATGGATAGCTTCTTCCATAAAAGGATCCAAAGCCTCTGGCGGGATTGGACCTTCAGCGGTGAGAAGCAATTGATTTAAAGTCGCAAACTTTCTGTGATAAACCCGTTCACCCTTCAAGTAAATTAAAAGAACAACTAGGAGCTTATGTCTATTAACAAGAAAAGGCCAAAATGATATAACGAAAAAATGCTCCAAAGAAAGTTGTAGATACACAAAAGCAAGTACCTTTCAAGGGACCAAAATCTTAATCAATATACAAAGACTTTCAAATCCAATCACAAACTACACAATTTATAACCAACATGTGATGAATCTTCTTAGTTGATCTGTGTCATTCATACCAAAATAAGCTAAATAATTCACTTAACATACCAATGTTCAGTATGATATAGATCTCTATAACAAAATTCTCAAACTGTATTGACAGTAATCAATCATAAACTTACTTATTATAAATAAGATATTAAAAAAGACCTTTTCCATCCTAAAATCAGTTAACAACTCTCCCAGTTAAATGTAAAAAAATATTTATCTGATAATTCTATTTTCATGGTGACAATCCTCATTTATTTGTTTTACAAATAACTGGCCATTTACCTGTAGGAAAAATATAATCATACAGCCAAATGTAAAACAATGATGTAACATATAAAGTGTATTGAAAATTTAACCGATCACAAATAATTTGACATTAGGATATTTCCCTATAGATTAATTTATTACCCCCACAGACAAATTTTATTTTCTGTATCAATCCATTTATCATATTGGTAGTTGATTTAAATGCTGATTATTCTAACAAGATGTAGATTTTTAAAACAAAATTGTTTAATGGAATAACTAATATATTTGCATTTTTTTGCAAAATAATACTTAACAAGTGGGCCATTGACACTAAAGAGCTTACCTGAGCCTAAGGACAGAATGGCTTTAGACCATTGTGATTTTGTCCAATGACTGAATTACTTTAAATCAATCATTAGGGATTTTTAACTAGTCATGATTATCCTCCATATCAAACTTTCAGAATATAGACCAAAGGCAAAAGATCATGTTTCTTGCTAAATATCTAGGCTCTCGGTGTTTGGGTTTCAGAAGATTTTTTTTTATAACAATACATGTATGTTACAAGCCATGACTCGGCCTGCCCCCTTCACAAAGGCAGATTCTTGAAATTTGCACTTTTTTAAAACTCCTTTTTTGGCCTTGTACCTTACTTATGTAACCATTTGTACAATTTTTATACAAAGATCATTCCTGTGTAGTTTGGTAAAAACCCAACAATTGATTTCAGAGGTGATGTTGTTTTAAGAAATGGTTGATGACAGGGGATCACAATAGCTGTGCTGATGAGCTTAAACAACATTGTCTAATAAGACAACCAATAACCAAAAAGTCTTTAGATCATAAATCTAAAGAAAAAAGAGACTACATTCTGCACAATCATGCAAACCAACTGTACAAAATAGGCTATAATTACCTGATTCAGTGTAAAAATACGACTTTTCTCCTTGATGTGATGGGTCTATCCAATTTTCATCAATCTATTCACAAAAGAAAATTATAAGAGTACAATAAAAGAAATAAAAAGCAATGGAACAAATGTTTTATTTCAAGATCATTTGACAAATATAAGTAATGGCGTAGAATAGATGTTTTTAATGATTATAACACCTAGATCGTTCACCTGAGGTTTTTGCTAGAAAATGTCATAAATGTCATAAAATTCTTCATTTTAAAGCACACTAAGAGACTGTCCAGCTTTACTGGTGAAGAAAGACAGAATGTGTCCCTTGACAAGCTGTTCCGTAAGCCAACTTGATAGCTTCCTCACAGTAAAACAAACTGGGGAATCAAACCCTAAGCAGCGATTGGCAAGTTTATTCGATGTCAACTAACTGAACCACTCGTTTATGGACCTCACAAATGTCTTCTTCAATGCAAATGTAGTAAATATTTTTAAAGTTTAGGTTGCCCATTATATTTAGTTATTCATATAACTTTTATTTGATTTTACATGCCAAATATGAAAGGTCAAGGTGTTTGTGTTGGTTGTTTTCTCTATAGATCACAGCAGAAAGCCACTGTGGCGTAGAAAATTTAGGTAAACTGGGACAGAGCCAATTGTGACCTAGGGATACGGTTTATTATACCTTTGTAGAGGACCATGAAGTAAGGCAACATACTGTGAACATTGCAGTGTCTGTGGAGATATTTTTAATGTTTGTTTGCACTATACATGTAGATTTAATAATGACCACCTGGGGACAAAGATTGACAGAAGAGGCATGCTTTTCTTAACTATTGAGATAAATCTCAAATATCTAAGCTCTACTCAAAATAATTTCAGAAAAGAAGAATTATAAAGCCTGTTGTCAAATACAAATTAAAGGACCCAAATGGCAAGGGCATTTTTTTACATCAGGACATGATTTATGTGACAATGGGTAATAATCATTAAACTACCAAATATAAAACTGTTACCTGATCAGTTGGTACACTGTTATCCACATCTTCATCTACATGCACGCCACGTCCTTTAATATTTTTGTATGCATGAATGACCCAAGGCCGTGCATTAGGCAGTGAGACAAATCTAGTACATGTGACACCAACTTTTAACACCTGAAAATAAATTCAAATATTCAAGATAAATAAAATTAGATAATTCTTAATCAATAGTAATGTTAATGATCTTACAAGAGAGCCATAATGATACCTTCATCACTCATCTGTGATCTATTGCTTAATATGGATACAGGAGTAGGTCTTTCTGTCACATCAGGACACGGCCAAGAAGCTACAGTTTGTGCAAAGTGGTATTACTAAAGAAAAATTAAATAGGTTTCCAAATGCATACTAAGTGACTACCAAGCTAGATTCAATTTTTGTTTTTATCTTTATCACATTGTTTAATTGTAAAATGCAAAGCTTTCACAGAGATTGATGGGTAAGACTTATTTCCTTTAATCTGTATATGTAAGCATAATCAAGGAGGTCGCATAAGACATGAAGACTTTATAACATGACCACAATAAAACATCAACAAAGAGAAGGGTAAGGTCTCTTTCTAAAGATGCATGGAATAGATATGCTCTGGAAAATATACTCTTTACATTTGATTATCTTTGGTGACCTTGATTTTGTATAATTTGATTTTGAACATTTGTGAAATAATCCATTATTCATCTCCAACTTAATTTACAAGTTCAATTTCAAAATATGATACCAGATAATCCTAAAATTTCCTTTTAACAAAACTATTCCCCCTTTTTTACTTAAATTTTGTCTTCTAAGGTACATTTCTCAAAAAGTGTCGAAGTTAATTGCTTCAAACTTGGAATATCTGTTCAATTTTTAAATTGGAATGAATTTTTGGAGGACAGTAACTTTATAATTTATTTTTGTGTCAGAAATGCCCCTTTTTTATTTTTTTGAAAAGCTTTTTATGTTAAGAAAGTATCACAGATATACACCTTAAACTTGGAATACCTACCTACTCACTATCAAAGCATTTCTAAGAGGTAAATAATTCAGAAAGCCTTTTTTGTTTAATTATTTTCATTTTTTGACTTAGAGATTTTGCTTTTTTCTCAACTTGTAATATTTGTTGACTATCAATGTCAGGTAAGTCTACTTAGCATGTTTGCACAATTATTCCTCTTTTCTATGTTGCTTTTATTTACTATTCAGCACTGAGAAAAGCGCAGTGTCCTGTCCATGGATAAGTCTTGTTTATCAGGCCTATGACCTTGATGTGTGGCCTTGACCTTGGTCACAAGGACCTGAATTTTGTGATTATCTCTCTGGCTAACACTGATAAACATTTGTACCGATTTCAAGGTCCATACATGCATGTAGAAGTTACTCTGAAAAAGCATTTGTTGAGGACTTACAAATGTGACCTAAACCTTTGACCTGGTTCATGCACAATAAACTACATCTAATGAAAATGCCATATGTATCAAACAATATTTAAGTAGAAGATTTGCTTCAGACAAAATAAATCTGATGACCTTGCATAAATTGACCTGGATTATGCTGGTAACACTATAAAGATATGCTCTGGACAAAATCTTGACATTCATTCTTAGTTTACCTTGACCTTGCATATATGGATAATGTTGGCAAACATTTGTACTACTGTTGACCTTGACCTTGCATATATTGACCAACATTTTTCAGGCAAAACTTAATATCATAATTGTGAACATTCTTTATACAATTCTTCAATATTACAAAATTGTCCACCTTAATTTTGCACCTGTAAAAAAAACATTTGTGCCAAGTTATATCAAAATCTCTTAATGCATGAAGAAGTTCTCCGGACAAGTCTTTTCCTTTAAATGTAACCTTGACAGTTGACCGAGAGACCTGCTTCATGTGCCTGACAAACATCCAATCATGGTTAACATTATTTTGTGTCAAGATATACATAAATTCCTCCATGCATATAAAAGACAATCCTGGAAGCTGCCTGGACCCGGCTCGTCTGCCCACACACCAGGGGCAATCTCATTTCACATCTGTATTTCATGGATGCATAAAAAGCAGGCAACAAATCCTTTTAAAGGGTAGTTAAATGATATTCAGTAAGGAATATTGAAAAAACTAGAACTGCCACTATCATGGCGTGAATACCCCCGCATACCACTTTGTCAGAATCAACAGTGGCCATTTAGAGCTCAAGGACAACCTCCCTGCCAAATCTGAGGTTACTAAGCCAGTGCATTGCTAAGTTATGTATTCTACATGCTTCAAATGTGAAAATGTCAAAATCAATACATTGCAGTCAGGACATTCTTTAGCAATTGAGAAGAAAAGCTTTTTTTTTGTCAAGGTCCCTGTGACCTTGACCTTTGACCCAGTGACCTCAAAATCAATAGGGGTCACCTTATAGTCATGATCAACATCCATGCCAAATATGAAGACTGTGGGTCAAAGGAATCTTAAGTTAATGGGTGGACAAACTTTTTGAAGTCAAAGTCCCTATGACCTTGACCTTTGATCCAGTGACCTCAAAATCAAAAGGGGTCATCTACTAATCATGATCAACATCCATGCCAAATATGAAGACTGTGGGTCAAAGGAATCTTAAGTTATTGGGCGGACAAGCTTTTTGAAGTCAAGGCCCCTGTGACCTTGACCTTTGACCTGGTGACCTCAAAGTCAATAGGGGTCATCTACTTATCATGACTAACCTCCATGCCAAATATGAAGACTGTGGGTCAAAGGAATCTTAAGTTATTGGGCGGACAAGCTTTTTGAAGTCAAGGCCCCTGTGACCTTGACCTTTGACCTGGTGACTTCAAAGTCAATAGGGGTCATCTACTTATCATGACTAGCCTCCATGCCAAATATGAAGACTGTGGGTCAAAGGAATCTTAAGTTATTGGGGGGACAAGCTTTTTGAAGTCAAGGCCCTTGTGACCTTGACCTTTGACCTGGTGACCTCAAAGTCATTAGGGGTCATCTACTAATCATGACTAACCTCAATGCCAAATATGAAGACTATAGGTCAAAGGAATCTTAAGTTATTGGGCGGACAAGCTTTTTGAAGTCAAGGCCCTGTGACCTTGACCTTTGACCTAAAAATCAATAGGGGTCATCTACTAATCATGACTAACCTCCATGCCAAATATGAAGACTAAGGGTCAAAGGAATCTGAAGTTATTGGGCGGGCAAGAAAAAAACGATGGACAGCCGGACGGCCGGAAAGCCGGACGGCCAAGCTGATTCCAGTATACCCCCCTTACAACTTTGTTGTGCGGGGGTATAAAAAATCAAGTAGAACAAACTAAAATCACCCCCAAACACATTAACAATATCATGCAGACCAGTAAGCCTAAAGCACAACAAATTTGATCCAGTGTATAAATTTAGCTTGGCTACAAGAACTATGATATACTATTTGGCCTCCTCCTCAGAGCTTCCTACGCATACTTCTCCATTAAGTATACACATCTTGCACTGAGGCTATTATCAGACAAAATTGACGTTAAATGTTTCTGAAAATTATCAGGAAGGATGGAAAGTAAAACATTTTCATGGAAAGTATATCAAATTAGCCAACAAAAATAATTCTCTAAAGAGCTCTGACAAAATTCTTGAGAAGTAACTGAAAATTCAATTTGATGTAAATGTTGTCACTTATTTCAAGGCAAATTGAATATTCAGTCATTTTCCTTTATGTTGAAGGATTGCAAGTAAGATTTTCTCATAGAAAATTAGTAAATGTACATTGCAAAGAATCTGTTCAGGAAATTCAGGAATGTACTTTTAATGTCCATCTCTAACCATAAAGGATAGCCATAGTTTTTCTGAGTAAAGTTGTTGTTTATATGAGGAGGCAATTCTAATGGCAGTTTTTACAGATATTAAACATTGTATTTACCATTCCTAGAGGGAATTTTGTCTGTCCTCAAATTTTGTTTGCAGAGGAATAATGATAGTTAAATATATACACCTTGACCAAAATGACAGATGAATGTATGAAAACCATACCCAGTGCCAGATAAATGTACATGTACTATGAGAAAATGACGGGAAATGGACAAAAGCCCTCCCGGATAAAAGCCCTCCTGTCCAAAAATGACAAGGCGGACAAAAGCCCTCCCGTGAAAATGATAGGGCGGACAAAAGCCCACTGTGAAAATGACAGGGTAAGGTATTCAACATACATATACATATATATATTTGCTGGCGAGAGGGCTTGTGTCCGCCTTGTCAAATACAGGGGGAGGGCTTTTGTCGACCCTGTTATTTTCACGGGAGGGCTTTTGTCATCCCTGTTATTTTGACAGGAGGCCTTTTGTCCGCCCTGTATTTCACAAGAGAGCTTTTGTTATTTTTGGACGGGAAGGCTTTGGTCCGGGAGGGCTTTTGTTCTACATTAGCAAATGACAGATGTATGTACATATACTAATGAATGTACATGTACCATGACAAAATGACAGATGAATGAAAATGTACAATGACCAATTACAGATGTATGTACATGTTTGTTTGATTAGGTTTTATGTAACACTGACAAACTGTATAGGTCATATGGCAGCATTCCAGCTTTACTGATTGAGGAAGACATCAGGTGCCCTTCTGTTCATTATTTCAGACATGAACTGGCACATGAGTGCGGTGATTTCATGTACCATGACCAAATGCAGTGTCTATTGTTGATTTTTTCCCTTCTTTCTCTATGTAAAATTCCCCCCCTGCCTCTGGAAAAATAGGGGGGAATGTCTCCATCCCCCCTCCTAGAATAGACACTGCAAATGACAGATGAATGTACATGAACCATGACCCAATGACAGATATATACATAGCAGACACAATAAGACCTGTTTAATACAGAATGTATGATAATTCCACGAGCAATCACTATAAGACCAGTTTAATGCAGAATGTATGATCATTCCACAAACAGTCACTCTAAGATCAGTTTAATGTAGAATGTTATGATCATTCCACAAGCTGTCACTATAAGATCAGTTTAATGTAGAATGTTATGATCATTACACAAACTGTCACTATAAGATCAGTTTAATGCAGTATGTATGACCATTACACAAACTGTCACTATAAGATCAGTTTAATGCAGTATGTATGACCATTACACAAACTGTCACTATAAGATCAGTTTAATGCAGTATGTATGACCATTACACAAACTGTCACTATAAGATCAGTTTAATGCAGTATGTATGACCATTACACAAACTGTCACTATAAGATCAGTTTAATGCAGTATGTATGACCATTACACAAACTGTCACTATAAGATCAGTTTAATGCATTATGTATGACCATTACACAAACTGTCACTATAAGATCAGTTTAATGCAGTATGTATGACCATTACACAAACTGTCACTATAAGATCAGTTTAATGCAGTATGTATGACCATTACACAAACTGTCACTATAAGATCAGTTTAATGCAGAATGTATGACCATTACACAAGCAGTCACTATATAAGACCAGTTTAATGCAGTATGTATGACCATTACACAAACTGTCACAATAAGATCAGTTTAATGCAGTATGTATGACCATTACACAAACTGTCACTATAAGATCAGTTTAATGCAGTAATGTATGACCATTACACAAACTGTCACTATAAGATCAGTTTAATGCAGTATGTATGACCATTACACAAACTGTCACTATAAGATCAGTTTAATGCAGTATGTATGACCATTACACAAACTGTCACTATAAGATCAGTTTAATGCAGTATGTATGACCATTACACAAACTGTCACTATAAGATCAGTTTAATGCAGAATGTATGACCATTACACAAGCAGTCACTATAAGACCATATTAATGCAGAATGTATGATCATTCCACAAATAGTCACTGTAAGACAAGTTTAATGCAGAATGTATGATCATTCTATGATCAGTCATTGTTAGACTAGTTTAATGCAGAATGTATTATCATTCCACAAGCTGTCACTATAAGACCATATTAATGCAGAATGTATTATCATTCCATGAACAGTCATTGTAAGACCATTTTAATGCATAATCTATGATAATTCCATGAGCAGTTACTATAAGACCAGTTTAATGCAGAATGTATGATCATTCAACAAGCTGTCACTTTTAGATCAGTTTAATGTAGAATGTTATGATCATTCCACAAGCAGTCATTGTATAATCAGTTTAATGCAGAATCTATTATCATTCCACAAGCAGTCACTGTAAGACCAGTTTAATGCAGAATGTATGACCATTCCATGAGCAGTCATTGTTAGACTAGTTTAATGCAGAATGAATGACCATTCCACAGTAGTCACTATAATACCACTTAAATGCAGAATGTATTATCATTTCATGAGCAGTCACTATTAGACCAGTTAAATGCAGAAAGTATGATCTTTCCACAAGCAGTCACTATAAGACCAGTTTAATGCAGAATCAATGATCATTTCACAGCAGTCACTATAAGACCAGTTTATAAATAACATTCACAGATGAATGTTAAACACTAACCCAAATATCTAACGATAAACCAAGCTATTTTATTGATTCCAAATTCTAATATATTCTCAAGTGAATCATGTAAAATCATTGTAATTTCATGAGTTTATCGGGTTAATAATAAGTGGCAAAATGTTTTACACTGAAAGCAGGGAAGTGGTCTATCACTTGATTCCTTTTTAGTGTTAAGACCATGGTTAATGACCGCTTTGTTGACCTGTGACATTAAATCTACTTAAACATTATGAAGAGTTACTTCAGCAGAAAGACAGTGATTACTTGGAGTGGGAATTAGCCCCTTTCCAAAATTTATATAATGAATTACAAAATCCAACCATTATAGTTTTTTTAGTTTAACTAGGTGTAAGGGCTGTGTTGGAAGTCCGATAATTTTTTCACTTTTCATAAATGATCTAGTTACTTTTCTGCATGAAAAATGTAATAGAGGTATTTTTGTATCCAATGACATTGAAGAGTTAATTGCTCTTATGTTTGCTGATGATGTGTCTAGCTTTTCTGACACTGTTTTAAATCTACAGCAGCAAAAAAATTATATTGAAGATTATTGTAAATCTGTTAAGATGAAGATAAACTTAAGTAAAACGAAAATCATTGTCTTTAGAAATGGCGGTGTTTTGAAACAAACTGAAAAATGGTTGTTTAATAATGAACCTATTGAAGTTGTTCCATTTTACAAATATTTAGGTGTATTTTTCACACCAAAGTTAGTATGGTCCAAAACACAAGAGATGCTTGCACTACAGAGACTAAAAGCTTCTGCTTGTATATTCAATTTTCAAAGACAATTTGGTCACATTGATCCTATTGATATGTTCAAAATTTTTGATTCAATGGTAAAACCTATATTGTGTTATGCGTCAGAAATCTGGGGTTATAATTATGTTGATAAGATTGAATCTGTACAAGTTAAATTCTGTAAACAATATTGTAACTTGTCACAAAATACAACAAGCTATTTTGCTCTTGGTTAATGTGGAAGATTACCTCTCTGTACTATCTATATGACAAATTGTGTTAAATACTGGTTAAAACTGACATGTATGGGAGATCATAGGTACCCAAAACATTGTTATTTGATGTTAAAACGACTACACGAATCTGGACGGAAAACATGGGCTGGCAACATTAAAGATATGTTTTTTCAATTTGGTTTTGGATACGTATGGGTCTCTCATGATGTCGGTGATGACTTAAATTTCATTAATATGTTTAAACAATGCTTATTTGATTGTTATTCAGAAAACTGGCATAATGCTGTTGATTCTTCTCCTAAAGCATTACATTACAAGTACATGTACTGTAAGACTTTACTTAATGTTGAACGATATTTAAGTTTAGATTTAGCATATAAGTATAGAAGAGCTTTTTCTAATTTTCGCTGTTCATGTCATAATCTTATGATAGAGAAAGGTAGACACATTGGAATAGATAGAGATTTAAGATATTGCTTTCATTGCCTAAAGACAAATATTTATGTTATTGAGGATGAATATCATTTTTTCTTTTTTTTCACTATATAACAATATCAGAGCTGTCTATTTTAAAGATACATGGTTACATCATCATTCCCACCATTTATTTTATTCTCTCATGTCATCAACAATAATAAATGAAGTAATATCTATTGCTAAATATATATATTATGCAATGAATGTAAGAAAGGAAGAGCTTAATACTGTATAATTATTTACAAATTCAATTCATTACATCTAGTAACAAATGTATTTGCAATTTATCACTCTACTGTTTGATGTATTGTTGTACTTTGTATGTTGGGCCTGAGGCCTATATTACTAGAAATAAACTGAAACTGAAACAGTAAGACATTTTTATTTGGTTCAATGTACATATTATAACTTACTAAGGCATTTAGCTGGATCCATATTCTTATTATAAATTATCATTGTACATGTGAAAAAAGGGACCTTAAAAGTTTCAGTAATATGAGAAAAACAATTGTGTATGTGTCCAACAACAACAAGCATCAGACAATAACCTATTTTCAGACATGAAATAGTATGCTGAAACAACATTGCTTACATCATTTAGCAGACTAATGAACATTGTTTCTTGTTATGTCCTTTTAGTGACTGTGTTAGGGTAATAGGATACAAGAAATTTGATCAATTCAAGACACAAGTTTGAACAATCAGTACATAACAGTAATTGCTAAAACTTTGCCATTTTGTATCAATTTACATTTTGTTAAAACAACCCATACTTTTCTGATATCATTAGTAAATCTGTTTGACTTGCTAGGTACATAAAAGTTTTTTTTGTCAGCTGATAGGTTGATTCATGTCAACATCAAGCCGATAGGTTGATTCATGTCAACATCAAACTGATAGCTTGATTCATGTCAACATCAAGCTGATAGGTTGATTCATGTTAACATCAAACTGATAGGTTGATTTATGTCAACATCAAGCTAAAATGTTGATTCATGTCAAATCTCAAACTGATTGGTTGATTCATGCCAACATCAAGCTGATAGGTGGATTCATGTCAACATCAAGCTGATAGGTTGATTCATGTCAACATCAAGCTGATAGGTTGATTCATGTCAACATCAAGCTGTTAGGTTGATTCATGTCAACATCAAGCTGATAGGTTGATTCATGTCAACATCAAGCTGATAGGTTGATTCATGTTAACATCAAGCTGATAGGTTGATTCATGTCAACATCAAGCTAAAAGGTTGATTCATGTCAACATCAAACTGATAGGTTGATTCATGTCAACATCAAGCTGTTAGGTAATTCATGATAGGTTGATTCATGTCAACATCAAGCTGATAGGTTGATTCATTTCAAGCATAGGTCAACATAGCTGACATCAGCACAAGCTTTATGTGACTCAAGCTAAGCTGAAGGTTGGTTGATTCATGTCAAATCTCAACATCAAACTGATAGGTTGATTCATGTCAACATCAAGCTGATAGGCTGATTCATGTCAACATCAAGCTGTTATGTTGATTCATGTCAACATCAAGCTGATAGGTTGATTCATGTTAACATCAAGCTGATAGGTTGATTCATGTCAACATCAAACTGATAGGCTGATTCATGTCAACATCAAGCTGTTATGTTGATTCATGTCAAATCTCAAACTGATAGGTTGATTCATGTCAACATCAAACTGATAGGTTGATTCATGTCAACATCAAACTTATAGGTTGATTCATGTCAACATCAAGCTGATAGGTTGATTCATGTCAAATCTCAAACTGATAGGTTGATTCATGACATGATTTCATGTTGATATCTCTTATAATTATCAAGTTGTGTCTCAGACAAGATTTTTCTAAAATGGGAGATAATTAAAAAGGGGGCTGAGCAGTGTTATGGTTCTTTTGCATGCACTTCTACCCAAAGTTTCATGTTGATATCTCTTATAATTTTACAGTTATGTTCTAGACAAAGTTCAAAGTGTAAAACTGAACAAAGGGCAATAACTCCAAAATTAGGCATGGCAGAGTTATGGTTCTTGTGCCCTACACAGCTACCCATTGAGATCTATCTACCTACAAAGTTTCATGATGATATCTCTCTTAGTTTTAGAGTAATGTCCCAGACAAGATTTTTCTAAAAGGGGAGATAATTCAAAAACAGGGCTGAGCTGAGTTATGGTTCTTTTGCACTGCACTTCCACCCAATGAGATCTATCTACCTACAAAGTTTCATATTGATATCTCTTAGAATTTTAGAGTTATCTTCCTGACAAAGTGTCAAAATGAACTAAGGGCAATAACTCCAAAATTAGGTTTGGCACAGTAATGGCTCTTAAGCACTGCACAGCTACTTCATGTTGATATCTCTTATAAATACAGAGTAATGTCCTGGATAAGATTTTTCTAAAAGGGGAGATAATTCAAAAACGGGGTAAAATAGAGTTATGGTTCTTTGACACTGCACTCTGCCTCGATGTCCTCTACTACTGTATGAAGTTTAAAAATATTATCTCCAAGGGTTTTCAGGTTATGCTCCAGACAAGACAACGGACGGACAGACGGATGTACTTAGGAAATGGTACTTATGTGACTTTTCATTTGATCTTTTTAGCCATTTTTAGTCACACAAGGCTTAAAAAAGGACACACAAGTAAAAACGGAATGAATAGGATCAAAGAGAATTTACTGTTACCCATTGTTTTCCAAGGCACACAAGTACCTCTGGGTTTGTATGGACGTTCCAACATTTTGGGTTTAGGGGCTATTTTCTTTGTTTTCTTAAGGGCTACTAGCCCATAAACCCTTTGATCACGGAATGAACGTACTGTTCTCTTTTGTTCTCTTTACTGTTACATAGCCTCTAAACCCAAAATGTTTGCTCGGACAGACAGACGGACAAGGCAGCGACTATATGCTCTCCCTTCGGGATAAAAAAATTGTTCAATCTATGATTAAAGCATAGAATGTTTACTCAAGAATAATTATATGAATGAAAGGCTCAAAGTCAAAGAAAATAAAAGGTAAAATAGTTTATTCAAAATGTTTACAATTGTTATGTTAAAATAAAGAAATATGGAAGATAGTAATATATAGAAAGCATAGCATGTATAATATAAATAATGATGTTAATTAAAATGATTAGGAAAAGCTATTTTCCCAATAACACAAAATGAGTCAATGCAAGCTTTTAATTCCAAATTTTAACACTTTAAAGAACACACAATATATTAAAGTAACTGAACCTTTACATTGGTTTAAAAGTGACTGACAATATTGTTACAGTATTCATACATGTATTTAATTATCAGATACTGATTCACTGAGAAATATCATGCCTTACTTTTAGATGCTACAATACTTATAACAAAAATAACATCATATCACAATTCCCGTGTGTTTTCTGTATCAGAATTGTCTAACATCACGTTGCATTTTTCATTCTTGTTTGTGTCCATTTCCCAAACAACCCTTAACGAGTTAGGGCTTTCCTTTCTAACTCTTGGTTTAGGAGTTGGACTTTCTTTCCTGTACGATTCAAATGAGCTTGGAGACAGTCGATCATTCATATCAATTGTGTCCATTGTTTGAACTGAGTCACGATGAACCTTTTCTAGATGAAGTAACAAAGGTGAGGCACTGTCTCTATGAAGTTTTGTCTTTTCATTGTCCTTATTGAGCTGCTGAAAACCATTCATTTCATACTGACTTGCTCCACTACATTGACTTATTCTTCTCCTATTGTTATCTATAGAAAAACTATAGTTGCGTTTTATCTTTTGCAGTTCCTGGTTTGTTAAAAAGCATTTGCAAAACAGTCTCCAAAACTCTCTGCGGAAGCGTTTTCCAAAAAAGTAGTATGGCACAATATTTATTGCAGAGTTGACAATGATTAAGAAATTTCCTACTTCATTAATCTTATGAAATGTCATGGAACCAGTTGCCCTATTGAAATCAATTGCGTACACCATTCTGGAAATCAAGGCTGGTCCTTGACAAACTAGAAATATTACTATAACACCAATCAACATCACTGTTGTGTCATTTCTTCTTTTTTCCTTCGCATTTATCAGACGTCCATGCTGCTTAGACATATGAACAGCATGCATTAAAAAAGTATTAAGAATTGCTAGAGTGAAAAATGGAATTCCGCACACAAAAGTTAAATATAAATAGGAGTGAACAAGATCCATAAATGTTTGACTTCGTCCAATTGAAGTATATTCTATGACAAGCCGAGTTACATTTCCTCCGTCCAAGGAAGGAATTACCATTTCCCGAGTTGTATACTCTAAATATCGGGGAATGTTGAACAGAATTCCGAATACGTAAACGCCAACTATTACCTTCCTTGCTTTTCCAACACTACACATACTCTCTGCTTTGAATGGATGACATATCATGATATATCTGTCTACTGTAAACGCTAGAGTGAGCCAAACTGATGTTACTTGAAATGTTACTGCTGATGGGTGTAAATAAGGAAATAACATTGCATATGCAGTTTTTCCCCAACTTATTTTACCTGGTTGTGGGTATGTTGTGTCTTCACTCAGTAGATATAGGGTGACTGTTAGAAGTAAAGCAAGAGTGTCGCAAACAGCAAGAGCTGCTAGATAGGAGTAGGTAGACGAGTTCATTACACGTCGTGTTAGAACAATAACGGATAATATATTACAAATTATCCCAATAAAACATACTGTGCTCCCTGCTATTCCCATTAAATAATAATTCAGCAGGGCTTTCTCATATTTTATTTTGTCGTCTTCTGAAAGAGTGTCATTTGTTTGTGATGTGTTATCACTTTCTGCTAAGAAAGAAGATAAATTAAAAGAAAAAGATATGCCCAATGATTTAATATATTCCTCAGAGTATCCTTCAACCATCGTAAAATGTTTGTCTTGTTTTCACACTTAAAACATAAATCTTTTCAAAATCATTGCCGGAGATATTTTTTGCTGACTTGTTCATAAAACATATAAATGTTGATTTCGAAGACGACAAATCTTTCCTTTTTAGGCAACAAGCAATGTTATCAAATCACGACAGGCTAATTGGTTTTTTCCCTGTTAATAATATTGCTTTGACAAATCAGCTACTTGTCCACAAGGGCACTCATTGTTTTACTAGACATTCTAGACAAAATGTTATAAACCAAGACTTATCTTAAATCACTTTGCTAATAATTTGCTCTTTTTCTTTAATAAACAAACAGTAATCAGTTACTCTTGGCAAGAAATGTCAATTCTGATTGGTCCTAATCTTGGAAGCAGAATTCTTGGAGGTCCGAAAAAAACAGCAGTAAAAATGAATGATATTTGACATTGATATTTCAGGTATAGATATACAATTTCAGCAGTTGAAAGTAACTTTAAAGATGATTCCAAGTATTTGCTTTCTTTATTGTTAATGATAACTTGTTGTCCCACATCTCAAAAAAGACAACCTTTTTGTCCTATAATGTTTAAGTTTGTTGCACTCATCCAAAATTTGCAAGTATGACTGTAGAATATACTTTAAGGTGTGTTAAACCTCTCTGCAGACTTTCAATTTTTCTTTTTTTTTTGTCTTCTTGAACCTGAAATCATACAAATATAAAAGAACTAATTAACAATATGCCATCATGACGAGGTATTTTTCTTCATTTTATATAATAATTATCTTCCGCTTCCAATAAAGGCCATGATGGCGATGAAGTCGCTCACCTCACTAAAGATGGCAACAGGGGTAGCATACTTTTTAGTATAATTTTAGTACATTTTAAAAATTCTTGTACAAATACTCAACAGGATCAGAAATAGGCAAAATAAAAAATAGAGAAACACATGTTGTATAAAATGCTGTAGTTATCATTACAATATTTTAAAATGAATCATTCCTTTTTCTTGATATAAGCAAAGATTCATTTAATTTCTACTTTATGTATGTAAGTGTTTGGCAGCAATATGTTAATCAAGTTATGTTGTATATTATGCCAACACCATTTAATTCTAGTGTTGAAAATTAATACATATTTTACTCAGTTTTGTTAAAACATAATGTCATCATTTTATACAATAACGTAGACCTAAAAATACAAGAATCATTGAATGTGATGTAAATGATGTATATCTAAACATTTTAAGATAAACAGATAAAACATTGATATACTGCAGTTTCACACACATTTGATGATATATTGAAAAAGAAACACATTATTATATGACTGTATAACTTTATCTGTTTTATATCCATGATATGTATCAGTTATTAACTATTATATCTGTCTAGCATCAAATTAAACAATTTTATCTGTCTAGAATCAAGTTAAACAATTATATCTGTCTAGAATCAAGTTAAACAATTATATCTGTCTAGAATCAAGTTAAACAATTATATCTGTCTAGAATCAAATTAAACAATTATATCTGTCTAGAATCAAGTTAAACAATTATATCTGTCTAGAATCAAGTTAAACAATTATATCTGTCTAGAATCAAGTTAAACAATTATATCTGTCTAGAATCAAGTTAAACAATTATATCTGTCTAGAATCAAGTTAAACAATTATATCTGTCTAGAATCAAGTTAAACAATTATATCTGTCTAGAATCAAGTTAAACAATTATATCTGTCTAGAATCAAGTTAAACAATAATATCTCTTTAGAATCAAGTTAAACAATTATATCTGTCTAGAATCAAGTTAAACAATTATATCTGTCTAGATCAAGTTAGAATCAAGTTAAACAATTATATCTCTTCTAGAATCAAGTTAAACAATTATATCTGTCTAGAATCAAGTTAAACAATTATATCTGTCTAGAATCAAGTTAAACAATTATATCTGTCTAGAATCAAGTTAAACAATTATATCTGTCTAGAATCAAGTTAAACAATTATATCTGTCTAGAATCAAGTTAAACAATTATATCTGTCTAGAATCAAGTTAAACAATTATATCTGTCTAGAATCAAGTTAAACAATTATATCTGTCTAGAATCAAGTTAAACAATAATATCTCTTTAGAATCAAGTTAAACAATTATATCTGTCTAGAATCAAGTTAAACAATTATATCTGTCTAGAATCAAGTTAAACAATTATATCTGTCTAGAATCAAGTTAAACAATAATATCTCTTTAGAATCAAGTTAAACAATTATATCTGTCTAGAATCAAGTTAAACAATTATATCTGTCTAGAATCAAGTTAAACAATTATATCTGTCTAGAATCAAGTTAAACAATTATATCTGTCTAGAATCAAGTTAAACAATTATATCTGTCTAGAATCAAGTTAAACAATTATATCTGTCTAGAATCAAGTTAAACAATTATATCTGTCTAGAATCAAGTTAAACAATTATATCTGTCTACAATCAAGTTAAACAATTATATCTGTCTAGAATCAAGTTAAACAATTATATCTGTCTAGAATCAAGTTTAACAATTATATCTGTCTAGAATCAAGTTAAACAATAATATCTCTTTAGAATCAAGTTAAACAATTATATCTGTCTAGAATCAAGTTAAACAATTATATCTGTCTAGAATCAAGTTAAACAATTATATCTGTCTAGAATCAAGTTAAACAATTTTTGAAGAGATAGAACAATAAAGAGTTATTTATTGACAACTTTTTTCAAACGCTTCATTCTTTATCATCATTTACAAATCTTAATCATTAAAGAAGCAGCTTATAAATTTTCCCTTATATAGTTATAAATTATTGGCGTACAAAACATGAAGTTATACAAGAAGTAGAATAATATAACTTTAAAACATTCTAACAAAAATTATTGTATTCCCTCATGTAAACAAAATGATTTTCTGTTTGTTTACAAAACACAACACATCTTCCCTGGTGCAATAACCAATTCAACAACTCAAAAGTACACCAACAGGTACATTAAATGTCATATGTATCTAAACACTTCCTATTGGTTATAGACATTTAAACTTACATCAATGACAGTAAATCAGTATGTTCTCAGTATGTTCTATAACCAGAGGCCCTGATGTACATTGCTAGATTTTTTCAAGCTCTGAGCATTGTAATTTACTCAAGAGGACTTGAATGTGTTTTCTATTTAAGTTCATATACACAAGATGGCCAAATATCTAAGCTCTGGACATTGTAGTTTCACATTAAATAAGTGATTCCCAGATCAGGACCAATTTTAACCCCTGTGTCATGATTTATAAAACTTTCAAAGGTAACTATATTGTGATGCTACATGTCAAATACCTAAGCTCTGGAAAATACAAGATTTTTGAATATTTCATTTTTAAATCTGTTTTGCTCCAATGGTCAATCTTTAATCATTAAAATAACTTTTGTAGAGGGGCTTCAATCCTGTGAAATTCTGCCTCATGGTTTAGAAAGAGATGTTGTTTAAAAACTATGGATAATGATGGATGAAAGACACACTGGCATCTCACTATCTCATTGCTCAAATGAGCTAAAAATGAAGGCAACACTGACTAAGCAATCATGTTTTTTTTAATGTCCACTCCTGATATATATCTCCTGTTTTATCACAATCAGTGATTAACAAAAGTTGACCCAGATAACAATTTTAAATGAACCAGATACCAATTTACTTCAGATTTCCTATATATTGTTTCAGTCACTATACTGTAATGTTTGAGGTAGTCTATGTCTGTGACAGTAATTACATTGTCAGTAGGCTTTCAGGGAATGTCAGCTTTCAAAGGGACAATTCACTCATTAGATATCATGCAAGGAATTTTTAAAATCTATCAAATTTATAGAATACACTCAGCTAAGTTATTTACAGACCTCTAAGTATGACCTTGACTTTGGCAGCAGGGACAGCCTCACAATGGAGAACATTTGTGCCAACTTTAACATAAAGAGATAGCTAACCATCCAGCTATTACCAAAATCTCAGCAAGTGAGCAACTACTTTTTCACATGATCGATTAATCAGTGGTAAAAGACAAATGAGTCGTGCCATGACAAAACCAACATAATTATTAATGGGTTTGCGACCAGCATGGATCCAGACCAGCCTGCTCATCCACTCAGTCTGATCAGGATCCATGCTGTTTGCTATATCGGTTTCTCTACTTGTTATAGAGTTTGTAAGCAAACAGCATGGATACTGATCAGACTGTGCGGATGCAAATGCAGTTGCAAACGCATTATGTTGGTTTTGTCATGGCGCGGCTCAAATGGTCATTAGAGATCAGTTAACATTATACATATAGATATCTTACCTCATTAGGGAACCAACTAGTGGCCCTAGATTGCAAGTAACATCTCCCTTTTTAGCTTAACTGCCTGGATAACTTATTTATACTACTCTCTGGACTATAAATATGTTTTAACCTTGTATCACTCCAATAGTCTGTACATATCAATCTTTTGAGGCTAACAGGAAAGACTGGGTTGCCCAACTTTGTTTCCTCATTAAACAAGAACTGGTTGAACCGGGTGATGCTCCCCGAGAAGGTTTTGGACACAGGGCAAACACTCCAAAATAAGGAAAGGCGGAGTTATGTTTTTTGCACAGCACTTCTATTCAATGAGATCCATCTATCTATAAATTTTCCTGATGATATCTCTTATAGTTTCAGAGTTATGTCCCGGGTAAAATTCAAAGGGTAAGAATGAAAAAAGGGCAATAACTCCAAAATTAGACAAGGATTTGTTTAGGTTCTTTAAGCATTGCAGTTCTATCCAATGATATCTATCTACATACAAAGTTTCATGTTGATATCTCTAATAGTTTTAGAGTTATGTCCAGGACAAAAGTCAAAAAAGTAAAAATAAACAAAGGGCAATTACTTCAAAATAAGGCAAAGCAGAGTTATGATTCTTTAGCACTGCACTTCTACCCAATGAGACCTATCTATCTACAAAGTTTCATGTTGATATCTCTTATAAATTTAGAGCAATGTCCCAGACAAAGTTCAAAGTGTCAAAATGAACAAAGGGCAATAACTCTAAAATTAGGCAAGACAGATTTATGGTTCTTGTGAACTGCAAACCTACCTAATGAGATCTATCTACTTACAAAGTTTCATGTTGATACCTCTTATAGTTTTAGAGTTATGTCCTAGACAAAGTTCAAAGTGTAAAAATAAACAAATGGGAATAATTCAAAAATTAGGCAAGGCGCAGTTACAGTTCTTGAGAACTGCACACCTACTCAATGAGATCTATCTACCTACAAAGTTTTATGTTGATACCTCTTATGGTTTAAGAGTTATGTCCTGGACAAAGTTCAAAGTGGGGGATATTCAAAAATTAGGCAAGGCAGAGTTATGGTTCTTGTGCACTGCACACGTAGACAATGAGATCTATCTACCTACAAAGTTTCATGTTGATACCTCTTATAGTTTTAGAGTTATGTCCCAGACAAAGTTCAAAGTTTAAAATAAACAAAGGGAGATAATTCAAAAATAAGGCAAGGCAGAGTTACGGTTCTTGTGCACTGCATACCTACTCAATGAGATCTATCTACCTACAAATTTTCATGTTGATACCTCTTATAGTTATGTCCCGGACAAAGTTCAAAGTGTAACAAACGGGGATAAATTCAAAAATTTGGCATGGCAGAGTTACGGTTCTTATGCACTGCTAACTTACTCAATGAGATCTATCTACCTATAAAGTTTCATGTTGATATCTCTTATAGTTTTAGAGTTATGTCCCGGACAAAGTTCAAAGTGTAAAATAAACAAAGGGGGATAATTAAAAAAATTACGCAAGGCAGAGTTACGGTTCTTGTGCACTGCACACCTACTCAATGAGATCTATCTACCTACAAAGTTTCATGTTGATAGCATTTGTTGTTTCAAAGTTATGTCCCAGACAAGAAAAGCGGACGGACAGACGGACTACTCACAAAATGGAACTTATGTGACTTTTCCTTTGATCTTTTTGGCCATTTTAGTCACACAAGGCTTAAAAAAAGACACACAAGTAAAAACGGAATGAATAGGATCAAAGAGAATTTACTGTTTCCCATTGTTCTCCAAATCACACAAGTACCTCTAGGTTCATATGGACAGGCGACAAAATTTTTCGGGGAGCATAATAAAGTCATTACTTACTTACTTACTATCTTGTATCACTCACTGGTCTATATATGTATATATATATATCAATTTTATATTATCTTGTATCACTCACTGGTCTTTACATATTAACCTTATGTCCCAAACATCTTTTTATAATATGACAGAATAAATCTAGCTTTATTATCAATATACAATTCTTAACATTACTTGATGATAAGACATCCTGCCTATGACATGAAGTAGTTTTTTTCCTGATATTAGCATAGATCTATCAAGATTCCTAAGTAAACTTCTCAATTCAATAGCCTTTACAAATAAGAACATAGAATAATCCCCCTTGAGGGACTGGTAGTTCACAGACAGGTCAGAATTTAGTTACAAATGAGTATGTGATATGTCAGACAGTTAGTAACATTTTACACAAAAAGTTGAGAACAACCAAACCTTTTGTAAATAAGAGCCACCCTTAGGCTGGGGGCAACACTCGACTTTTTTAGTTTTCCTTAAGGCAAACAAAGAAACGAGGAAAAAAGTTATGTTTTCCTTTTTATAATTTTTATGAGTCTGTTTAGTCACACTAGTTTTTATGAATGAAGGTCAAGGTCTGTCTGTTTAACTTAAAGGGCTATCGTAAAATAGTATTATGTTCAAGTTTTGAAGATAATCCATTCAAAAATATAGTTATAGCCAATAATAGCAAGAAACAAGCACAATTTGGACATTTGACCTTGAAGGTCAAGGTCATTTATGGATGAAGGTCATGGGTTGGTCTGGTCTACTGAAAGGTCATATCATATGGGTTATTTTGGCCAAGTATGCAGACAATATATCAAGAACTTAAAAAGTAATGATCAAGGTACAATGTTTGCTGTTCAACCCCAACATGACTGTAATAATACCTTTACTTTTGAAAAAAAGTTGAGCTAAAAATATGTTAATGTAGTGGTTTAAATGACATGAAGTCCTTACTCCAAAGCATTTATCATTCGCAGTGACTATGTACAACATTGAAATAAAAACATGGAATTTGCATTATGATGTTTTATGTCGATATTTCACATTGACTCCAGAATTATTTCTGCTAACATAAAGAGAGTTAAAAAAATCATAATAGACTTGGTTCCTTTTATTACCTCCCTTTAGAAATCTTAAATTCTGACACAATTACCTCCCTTTAAAAATCTGAAATTCTGATATTCACACACAATGATGTGTCATTTTCATCCAGGTATTTTCTGCAGTACATTCTGGAACAATCTTTTTCTCTTCTCCTACCATATAAGTAATTTAAAGGATTGAAGCTGAATAAATCTATTCAATGGATGGAACAGCTGATGTTAGGACATTGACTCTTGCTATATAGACTCCTTAATTAATCTGAAAATACTTCTCTATGTGGAAAAAAAAACACCAATGTACCTGACATGGTTTGAGAGTAAGAAACTAAAGTTGCTTTCTGTATTATTCATATTTTACATTGTATTACTACAGATAATGATCAATCTGAACATTCAATAAAAAAATAGTCCATGTAATTAGTTTCTACCTTTTATTATCATGTACAATATGTGGACAGTTCATGTGTAGGAGTGTAGAACTGTAGGCTATTCATCAGTTCTGTTAATGTACTGGTCCATAAGCATTAACTGGTATAATTCTATAACTAGGTAGTAAATAAACAAAATGTGACTTTATTGTTGTTAGTGCTAAAATTCAGGAAATATTTGTAAGCATATTCTGTTATTTACTGATAGACGGTTCAAATGAAGTTCATCTTTTCATCACTGTTAACTGGTAAAACACTACTAAAATAACAGCATTACATTCATGTTTATTCACAGTTGTTGAAGTATTTAACTTACTGACTGACTGGACTTAACATCACTCTGTCAAACATTCACCTTTTATCATTTAAATATATACTTATTATAGATTATTATTATTGGATATATCTTATAATAACAAATATCTTCTCAACTAAGCTACAAATACAAAATTTTATATAAACATTTAAAAATGATGAAAAGCCTGATAAAAACAATGCTGCAATCATTTGTGGTGTCTAAATTTCTCTAAAGTAAATCTTAGTAAAAAATAATTGTCCTTCATTTATAATGATTAAGTACAAGAATAACCTTGATATAAAGTATAGCAAAAAACATCTTTATATAATGAAATATTTTGTCTGAGGTTCTTCCTTTACATAATTGAGGATTACTTGCTATTCCTTCATACTTCCATTTAATTCCTGGTGTATTCATATAAACAGCTTTTGTTTGGTCCAGACAGAGATATTAGCAAACACCATTAGAGATATAACATCTAGTATAAATCTATGTCTAAATCTATGTCTCACTTACAGAAACACTTAGCCATTATATCAACTTACACATAGTGTATCAATCAGAAATGTTTTATCCTCAAATGATCTTACATCAACCACAATTTCTTCCATAATACCTTTTTTCAAATTCTTATCAATGCATATCTAATCTAAAAATAAACAGTTTAATACAGGAGACCACCAGTCCTCATCTTTTTCTCAATCTAAGAAAATGATGAATGTAAATATAATTATAGACTTTTAGTATAAGATTTATGATACCACATCATAACATAAATATACTGTATCAGTTTTATATGATAATGACAGTGGGTGACCATCCCAATTTTGTTGTGAATCTTATAATCCATTATTAACAAAACGAAAATAGCTTACATATATCAAACTTTTGTTTTTGTAGAGAATTGATGTTTGTTGTGAATTGAATTGTTTTGAAAGTTTAAATTAAACTCTAGAGTACTAGAATAGTGTGAGCCGGCCTACTGCTGGGAAAACATTTACTGGCAAAATACAAGGAAAAGAGAGAGTGAACATGTGAAACAAGACATAACATCTAATAGAGAACATATTGCTCAATTAGCATTAAATTATCATGGGACATTTTCCTCTCTTCTATTTATCCTAACGTGTTCCAACCTATATATATGTAATACTTCATATTTCTCAAATAAAGAGAGCTAAAAAACTAATTTGTTTGTTTAGTTTGCTGAGTGTCAGCACCAGTATGATACAGTACTTCAGTAAACTGATAAAAACTGGCACTTACAATGTCTATACATTTAAATGAATGTTAATATATTTGTTGCCAACCAAAAAACAGTGTAAGTAGAAATAAAATTTTATCAAGAGTTACATCCATGTTGTTCTGTTTGGCAAAAAATTGCTTACTACAGCATATTAAGGGATACCATCCATTAACAGACTAAACTTGTTGTCTTTTGTATACAGAGTACTTGGCAATTTGTTGAAATTACTCTAGGTCAAATACTTGTTCACAAATTAAATATTGCAAATTTTTACTAAGTCAAGGGCAATTAATCTAACAAAACTGAAATAATCCACATGAGAAACCCCAGGTGCCCAACCTGACAATTTGCTGATCAACATTCCTGTAAAGTATATTGACTCTAGGTCAAATACTTTATACTTACATTTTAGTGCTACATGTGACACAACATTTTGAAACAGGCTAAATGACGGACTCACGGACATTGACAAATCTAAATGCATGTCCATGTTTTCTGATCATGATCTACACTGTTGGAAATTCTGTCAGTACATATTATGAAATTGTCCCTTAAATGACTCTAATGGGTTTGTCCAGATTGAAAACTTGAAAAGATATCTAATGTGGTAAGTGTTAAGCTGCCATGTATGATTAGCTTCATAATTATAGTAGCTATACAGTGTCTTCCAACTGTCAAATTTTTACATCTTCCTAGTTCAAGATTCTAAAACTTACCACTCTGGTTGCAATTCTATCATTAAAGATTATTTGTATTACATAATATTACTGTTAATTGTTCATACCCATTTGATTTGATGTTTGATAACTATATACTAACTTTGTTCATATCTTATTACATTATACTTGTACACTGTAATCTGGGTCATTCCAAATAAAGTATATGTTCTGTTCTGTAACAATCACTAAGGTATTATAAATTTCTTTTCATCCCACAGTACATGTGTAAAATCTATGACTATAATTCTTCACTGGCTAGGATTTATTAAAAGTAATCTTGTATTTCTATATTATTTATATTAATTTCCTTTTAAAATGACACACACATACATTTGTATTCTTGTCATCTGTTCTTTCATCTTGTCACTTCAGAGCAAACTAATTGAATTATTTATAACTATATAATTATATTTTTTTCTGTACATGCACGAATAATCAAAGAGTGATTTTTCCAGGGTATAATTAATAACTCATTAAAGGTATGTGAAAATGTGATATACAAGTAATATAAGAAATTAACTGTGATAGAGGTCTTTTAATAGCAGGTAATCATTTAAGAGATCATTTTAACTGAGCCTTTGCAATCCATAGAGAATATAACTTCATTTATGGAATTAAAAGTTTACTATTTACAATAATAATCATAATTATTAACCCATTACAGCATGAGCATTTTGTGAAAAATGACTGTTCCTGTATGTTACAAGTTCAAGGAACACGTCTATATGAAGTAATGGGTTAAAACATAAAGGATTTTAAGATCAAACAAACTTTTACTGCCTGGCAGAACAAGCCAAACTGATCCTGTTCTATACTGTTATATTTGACAATTCTCTAAACCATAAATTGTAAATATGTGTTAATTAAGTTGTTTGCCACTCATGATTTTCTATGCTGATCTCAGTGAAATATTATACCAATGTTCATACAATTCCATTAAATACTTTAACCAATATGAAGGTGAAGCAATAAACCAACCTCAACAATGCCTCCTACCATAAGTTATTATCTCTACCAATGTCTATAACTCCTTGAGACAGCAGAAATTGCCCTCAGTGCTTGTAGCACTTTGATTTTTCGTACAAAGTATTTCTGTAAAGATACTTCTTGTTCATTAATGACAATATAAGGCAGGATTTATAATAGCATTAATCACTAACATTATAAATAAGCCCCCATTAAGATGGCAAAAGGGGTACAATATTGGTACAGTAAACTTCACTTAAAGCGAACACGGTTATAGGGAACTTCCGGTTATAAGGAACAATTTATTTTTGCCCGAATTTTGCCCTTCTTTGTTTAATATAAAAATATACGGTTATAGCGAACACGGTTATAAGGAATTATCGCTTATAAGGAACTCATTTCTTAGTCCCAATTTAGTTAAAAGTGCATAAAATTACACTTTTATAACGAACTCCAAATATTGGCTTTTCGTAAATATATCCCGCATTTTGAACTTTCGTTTTCATTGGCACGGAATAAAACTCGCCGAATGTACCGTTTATTGTTGTATGTAATTCAATATATGAACATGAATTTGTATAGAAGTATGTAATAGTTTTCTATTTAGGATATTTTTAGCTTGAGTTCTTGTCACAATGATAAAACGGTAATCCCTTTTATTCTATAATTTCTTTTCTTTAATAGTTTTGCTCGAGTAAAATGTTCAACAATCACCCATGCTTGCAAACATAATCCATAGAAAACTATAAAGTATGCTTGATTGAAATAAAAAGAAATCATAGAAGATATTCAATATAAAAGGAAGAAAAATGGAAAATCTTGTTTATTCTTATTCATTGCAAGAAAACGAAAAGCACTGAGTTAAGAAACAAATATTATGTTTTATGAAAAATTGAGAAAGGGAGTAAAACTAAAACTGAAATAGGATTTTCAAATTCCAAAATGTACACTCTCGGGTATTGTGTCTAAAAAAGAAATAAATGACTAATTATTCTTAATTAAATGCTCTTAAAAATGGCGGACGATGTTTAACAATCAGTTCGTTATATGTAAATTTGTTCGCTATAAAAACTCCTGATACAAGGAACTAATTCGCTATATGCTTAAAAGGAACCCTGGATATAAGGAACAGATTTTGACTGTCCCAATGAGTTCGTTATAACCGAAGTCAACTATACTACAATCTAAGAAAGAGTGCATGTATGTTTTCAAAATACCATAAGTTTTGTTCACATCTAATCAGCAAGAGAGATTACTCACATTTTAATCTGTTTACTGTCTTGCCAAGCATGCACCAAGAAGATAAAGAAATCACTGGTGTAAATGACAAAGCAAGATGTTTTTGATAAATACGAATTACATAGTTTGTTTCTTTTTTTTTGCATTGTATCATAAATCAATGAGATTACATTCAGAATTAGAATTTCTTCCCATTGAAGTCAGCTTCATTTTTTTACACCAGCTGGTGTTCAGTAACATTAACAAACATTTTCTTTCCTGAGAACTGTTTGGTATCTCAGCCTACAGGAGCCAATAACTGACAGTATTGCATATTTGAACCCACTACAGTTATTCGTATAACCTTTATTTGACTTTTGTATTTTATCAAAAGTTCAAAACCATTCCTGGAAGTGAGATGAAGACCTATTTGAGCAGTTGAAACAACTGTTACCATTTAATGTACTTAATTTATACATGTAAATCATATTGTTTCGAGCTAATCTGTTTAGCAATTTGTTCAGAAAGTTAAACAACAGCATGAAAATCAAAGGCTAGCATAAACCATCATCTAAATAAGGAATTGAATCTGATAATTTTTCTATTTTTAGAACTTCCTGTCCCTATATATATAATTATATGTGTCTCTCTTTGGAAATAACACTTATAACATTATTAATACATAATATAATATTTTTCTAGCTATTCTTCAGTATTTATTATATTTATCATTTTTCACATCTATATGTACTTTCATATTTATTTAGGTTCTTAATTGGATTTAACTAAACAAATGTTAACCAATTTCTGACTTTCACCTGTATTTTAACCTCTGGGTAGGAAAATAAGTACATGTTTTATGTATACAATCTTACAAAAACACCTGCCATTTTGTCTATCATTGATAATTGTTATTCCATGCTTTACAAGACTGAACTAAAAATGAACCATGCCCAATCTGACACTGGCACCTGTTTAATTCAAATCATTACTGACCAATCAAAGAAGTGATTATATGGAGCCACCTGTTACAATGTTTTCAAATACTGTTTCAATAGTTGTGCACTGCTTTCATGTTTCTGTATATCTGACTGCAAGTCTGAGGAAAGTCTTGAACTGGGTTTTGCTAACCAAATGCGACTTTAAACAAGAGAGCCATGATGACAATTAACTGCTCAACTGATGATAAAGTTTACACAGACAAGATTTCTTTATAGAAAATTCCTATAAAGTTTCACCAAATGAAAGTCTTATATTTCAATATTTGTTTGCAGCCACTAGCAATTCCTATAAAAGGACAACCAAAGGATAATTCCTTTTGGATTTGTTGATGTTGTTTTCAGCTCTGATGTTCATATTGTTCAGCACATACCAACATTGTTAGTGATTTCAGTTGTGGACTATCTACTAAAGGGTTATTCTTGATTTCATCAAAATGTATCAAGCTTTCGAGAAGTAGATCAAGTCTCATATTTGAGTAGCATTTGAGTAGTAATTCTGATTTAAACTTTAGTGGCTATCTTGTTCAACAGACTGAAATGATTTTAGGAAATGTTGTAAAAAACTACCCAATGATTGTTGCTGTATAGTTTCATCTAAAATCTACAAAGCAGTAGATGGGACGACTAATGATTAAGGTTAATCTCGTGATAACCCTGTTCTGTAAGCACAACTTGATCAAGTGAACAAAAAATTAGTCCAGATGCTTTTTACATAACAAGCATTTTGAGAGTCATTCCTAATAGGGCTGTAACAAAATGGTAAAAAGGGTAAGTGCAACACATTCAATATGCCACATATAGTAGTGCCCTTAAATTTAGGATTTTTGAAGTGATCATCCTCAACCTTTCTGAATTTTATTTAAACTGTTGCCTTAAATAAAAAAAGTTCATACAGTATTAACATCCAAGAGATTACATGGAATTGAGTGACCCCATCCGTGTCTGATAGCATTCACTATTTTATGTTATTTGTCATTTTTCTCAAAGATTTTAAAAGATTTGTTGGGAGTTTGATACAATTGTAAAGTGATATCAAGAAAAAGTTTATATGAATCCAGAAATCTAGTTTGTATTGCTATATTGTTGCATCAAGCTTAATGCAGAAACGTTTGTTTTATAAATTTAAGGAATCCTTTTTTAAAACAAAAACTCTGCAACACAGCACCTTTACATCTTTTATAGATGGAGCATATTTTTATAAAAATTTTTCAGTTTTTATTCAAACTTTGTTTACCCAACACTATTGTTTAAATTTATCCTTGACACATGTTTTTAAACGCTTTTTGCAAGGCTATTGCTATTTTCATAATTATGTACTAGA
This sequence comes from Ruditapes philippinarum, assembly GCF_026571515.1. Taxonomy (NCBI): domain Eukaryota; kingdom Metazoa; phylum Mollusca; class Bivalvia; order Venerida; family Veneridae; genus Ruditapes; species Ruditapes philippinarum. The sequence continues at coordinate 512,535 of NW_026856049.1, forward strand.
GGAAGAACAGATAAGACATGCATAATCTCAAGACTGCCATCTACCCATATGTCAAGTTCATAAAAATATTTCCAGTACTTTTTGAGTTATCACTGGATTCAGTTTTATGTGTAAAATTTGCCATATTTCAGTCTATGTGTTGCCATAGCAACCAGAATTTTCAACATAGGAAGAAAAGAAAAAGACGTGCATAATCTCAAGACTGCCATCTACCCATTATGTCAAGTTTCATAAAAATATTTCCAGTACTTTTTGCTTTATCACTGATCCAGTTTATTTGTAAAATTTGCCATATTTTCAGCCTATTTGTTGCCATAGCACACAGAATTTTCAACATAGGAAGAAAAGAAAAAGACGTGCATAATCTCAAGACTGCCATCTACCCATATGTCAAGTTTCATAAAAATATTTCCAGTACTTTTTGCGTTATTACTGGATCCAGTTTATGTGTAAAATTTGCCATATTTTCAGCCTATTTGTTGCCATAGCAACCAGAATTTTCAACATAGGAAGAAAAGAAAAAGACGTGCATAATCTCCATACTGCCATCTATCCATATACCAAGTTTCATAAAAATATTTTCAGTACTTTTCAAGTTAACGCGGGATCCAGTTTTGTGGACGGACGGACTGACGGACGGACAGACGGACAGACGGATGGAGGGTAAACCTAAAGTCCCCTCCGGTAAACTGGTAGGGGACTAAAAAAGTTCTATTACAGTATTAACTTCCAGATGATTTGACATTGGAATGTGAATGTGACAAACTCTCTATACCGTGTACTGATAATATTACTATTTTATGTTATTTTGTCATTGTAGTCCAAAATACAAGGCAAACAGGATTTTAAAAGATTATGTTGGGCTAGCTTTGCCCATCACAAAGTGAAGACTGATTTATAAGATTAAAAGTGATATATGCCAATCCAAGTAAAATCTTAAGTTTGTATTGCTATATTTGTTTGCATCACAGCATTAAGTGCAGAACGTTGTGTTTTTTAAATTTCCAAGGGAATCCCTTTCCTGTTAAAACATAAAAAACAACTGCAACACAGCACCTTTTACTATCCTTTTATCAGATTGGAGCAGTACTGTTTTAAGGAAACATTTTTATTTGTTTATTCAAGCTTTGTTTACCCAGACACTATGTAATTCTTATCCTTGACACATTGTTTTATTAAACGCTTTGCAACCTTTGGTTTGCTATTTTCATAATTATGTACATCAGAGTTTTTCACAGCACTAATTTATCAAGAAAACCAAGTTCACTAATTTATCAAGAAAACCAAGTTCACTAATTTATCAAGAAAACAGAGTTCACTAATTTATCAAGAAAACCGAGTTCACTAATTTATCAAGAAAACCAAGTTCACTTATTTATCAAGAAATCCAAGTTCACTAATTTATCTAGAAAACCAAGCAAAACTTTTCAAATAAAACCAGTACAACTAAATGTGTACCTCATTACAATATTTATTTCCTCTTAACTTCAACATATCATTGTACATGTATGTACTGGCAAACTGTTACTGCTGTAATTCCTATTACATAATGTGCTTAAGATTTGAGATAAAAATCACTGACAATTCTAACATTGTCAAGAAAGCTGATAAACCCTTTTCTGTTATTGGTGCTTTTAGAAAAATTTCTTCACAATTGTAAAATAATTTAACAACTTCCCTAATCATAAATCTACTTTTTTCCCCCCATATTTTGTCAATCACATATATGGTATAGAGTAATGACCCTAAAAATGACTGTGACTTTGTCAAGGGAGCTAAAAATTGTAACATTTGGAACTGTTTTGAAAGTTACATAATAGCTTCAAAATCTGCTACTTAACCATAAATTGTAATACAATTTTCCAAACTATGTCAAAAATAAACGGATATAATCTCTCAAAAATTGTACTGAAAGGGACCTCTGATAGATATAAGTACAGACGGACAGACATAACAGACGTTATCATGTGTTCCATTGATTCATCAAGCCAAAAATATACTTCCAAGAATGACAATCTCTGATAATTACAGCACTAAATGACCCTTAATTTTGCTCTATATATTTTCTGCATAAAAATGTATGTATTTTATCTCGAGAACAGTATTCTAGATTGTCAGTATGAGAAATTTGATAGCCAACATCAATATATGTCAATTAAATATTTATCATATCTTTGCCTTGATCTTTCTGTCATTATTAGATGTCTTACAAATACAGAGATGTTTTAGCACTGAGATATTGACATCAAGAGCTTGTCCTGCAGTCTTTACTGTCTCACAAAACCATTCAATGACATCTCCATACGAAAACACGCCATATGTGGGAATGAATTTTTCAATATTTTCTGTAGAAACAGAATTGTTTTTGTACGATAGCTAGTTAATCTATGATGGACGAGGATGTTTGTTTGTCAAGTTGATTAGTAAAAGTAGTCCCAATAGACTGTGTATAAAAATCATGTATCACCATAAAAGTTTAAAACAATTCAACACACTAGTTTAAATTTTCCTTCTTTGTCTATATAAGAGAAGTAGAAACTTTAGAAAATGTTGTTAATAATAAAATTGGTATTATAGAGACCAAAGTTGTAAATTGCTACAAGACACACCCGATGATTTTAACATTAACTTTGGCATTTTTCTTAAATTTTTTATCAGCCTCCACAATTTCTAATAATGGCTTCTTGTTTATTTTTTTTTATCAAGAATGCATTTATGTGCCAGTCTGTAACAAAATCAAACTATCTAAATTCAGCTAGAGATCATGAGATAAAGATTAGAATGCATGCTGACATCTGAAATCACAAGAAAATGAGTTTTCCAACATGAGAGAATACATCAAGTTTTAAAAGATCCTTTCAAGAAGAGGTAGTCTTTCCACTAGGGGTGTCACATTTATCTGTTTAAACCGTTGCGGTCAGTTTTTAGCTAAAAACCAGTTACAAAATTCAATAACTGGTAATTAGGTTAGTATTTGACAAAGGGCGAAAAAGTTTTAAATTGATTATAAATATTACCTCAGTTTTTTTTTAATACAAGATATGACAATTGTTTGTATTTTAGTTGTACTCAACAATGTATTTTTTCCGATCTGAGCAAATACGATATGAGCCAAGTCCATATTCGGATATGTATTCTAATCAATTTGAGTACAACAAAATATGAACAAAATGGCATATCTTGTCATAAAGAAACAAAGTAAATGTTGAAAATAGTATGGTTGGTTAAACATTTAACACAATTATTTCGTCACCGTTAAAAAGGATAGCATAGCCAGTGACCCACAGACATTTCTATAAACATTGTTTGGAATGTACTGTTTATGTTCAATATGCAGTCTTTTTATAATTTAGGTAGTTTATATTTTATTTGAACGTTTTTGGTTAATCACCATTATAACAGTCAATCTTTTGAAATATATTACTAATTCAATTCAACTTGGTAACAAAAAAAAATTAACATAATTTCACTTTAACAGCTAAAAATAGAAATAAGATACCCCATGTGAACATGCTCCTGAGTTGCATCAGATGAGAATTGCTCATAATTTAATACATTGATGTTGCTGTTGTTTGATAGAAGATTGTCAAAGTCACATACAAAACAGATATGGTCTATCTATATCAGATTATCTCTACTACAGAGACAAAACCTCTCACATAGTGAAAATTGATGTGTCAATCTTCCTCAGATTAAACAATGATTACATATTTTTCTGTATAAAACTATCAAAATCATGTGTTATATAGCCTCAGGCCCCAAACTCATAATAAACTGTTGCATATATTGCATTGCTGGATATCAGCAAAATTAATTGCGATTAAATGCATGGATATCAGTAAAATTAATAATTGTCATTAAAATGCATGGATATCAGTAAAAATAATTGTTGTTAAAATGCATGGATATCAGTAAAATTAATTGTCATTAGGATATCAGTAAAACTAATTGTGATTAATATGCATGGATATCAGTAAAATTAATTGTCATTAGGATATCGGTAAAACTAATTGTGATTAATATGCATGGATATCAGTAAAATTAATTGTCATTAGGATATCAGTAAAACTAATTGTGATTAATATGCATGGATATCAGTAAAATTAATTGTCATTAGGATATCGGTAAAACTAATTGTGATTAATATGCATGGATATCAGTAAAATTAATTGTCATTAGGATATCGGTAAAACTAATTGTGATTAAAATGCATGGATATCAGTAAAATTAATTGTCATTAGGATATCGGTAAAACTAATTGTGATTAAAATGCATGGATATCAGTAAAATTAATTGTCATTAGGATATCGGTAAAACTAATTGTGATTAAAATGCATGGATATCAGTAAAATTAATTGTCATTAGGATATCGGTAAAACTAATTGTGATTAATATGCATGGATATCAGTAAAATTAATTGTCATTAGGATATCGGTAAAACTAATTGTGATTAATATGCATGGATATCAGTACAATTAATTGTCATTAGGATATCGGTAAAACTAATTGTGATTAAAATGCATGGATATCAGTAAAATTTATTGTCATTAGGATATCGGTAAAACTAATTGTGATTAATATGCATGGATATCAGTAAAATCAATTGTGATTAAAATGCAAATATGGATATCAGTAAAATAATTGCAACATATACAGTCAATTACTGGATATCATTTGATCATTATGATATGTACTGTAAAATATTGTAACATACTGTCTTGTTTGATGGTGACACTTAATGGTAACATGTTCCACCAGTTAAACCATTGTGACATAATTATATTCCTATATTTAAACAACAAAGCTTTTACAAACTTGGATATACTAACATATCTTAGCCTGCTCTATTCAGTAATGATCATAGACATGTTACTATTGCTGCTAGCTCTTACAAAATAAAATCCTCACAGCTTTAAATGGTCATGAATAACTAAAGTCTATACCTCAACTTACTGTGAAATCAAATATTTCCTGTTCAATGCACTCATGTCATCTATATAAATTTTTATGTAAATAAAACAACAACAAGGAAAGCTCGTTTATCGTTTTATCTTGACAAAAATTGGCATCTGTAAAGAACTATTCTGGTCCACAAAATCCTGAAATTAATAATGAACAGTCCCCAGTTCAGAATAGGGAAAAAACTATCAGTTGGGGAAAGGTCAGTAACCAGCAAAACCAATAATCTTAAAATATATGTTAAGCTAGCACAAGAAGCTAATTCTAAGATGACATGTTAATAGAAATAAAGCCTTTTCTTGCTATTGGATAAAACTTGTAAACTTGTCAACAAAGATTATGTCAAACATTTTCTGGTGTCATGATCTCTATATTACATGTAATTGAATCCATAAAAACAGTAGCTTGTCAAAGTTGGTTGACCCTTTATTATCGAACTTACAAGTAAGCTGACATATACAAATGCATGTGTAAAACAAGTGTATTATCCTAGGCAAAAGAGCTGAGGGTTTTAGGGTATCATAACAAAGAGCCCCAGGGCAACATAACAGAGAGCTCGCCCCAGGGCAACATAACAGAGAGCTCGCTCCAGGGCAACATAACAGAGAGCTCACTCCAGGGCAACATAACAAGTGCATGTGTAAAACAAGTGTATTATCCTAGGCAAAAGAGCTGAGGATTTCAGGGTATCATAACAAAGAGCCCCAGGGCAACATGACAGAGAGCTAACTCAAGGGCAACATAACAGAGAGCTCCAGGGCAACATAACGGAGAGTTCCAGGGCAACATAACAGAGAGTTCGCTCCAGGGCAACATAACAGAGAGCTCGCTCCAGGGCAACATAACAGAGAGCTCTAGGGCAACATAACAGCTTGCTCGAAGGGAACATAACAGCTCGCTCCAGGGCAGCAAAACAGCTCGCTCATGGGCAACATAACAGAGAGTTCTCTCCAGGGCAACAAAACAGAGAGCTCGCTCCAGGGCAATATAACAGAGAGCTTGCTCCAGGGCAACATAACAGAGAGCTCGCTCCAGCGCACTTAACAGAGAGCTCGCTCCAGGGCAACATAACATAGAGCTCACTCCAGGGCAACATAACAGAGAGCTCACTCCAGGGCAACATAACAGAGAGCTTGCTCCAGGGCAACAAAACAGAGAGCTCCAGGGCAACATAACAAAGAGCTCCATGGTAACATAACAAAGAGCTCCAGGGCAACATAACAGAGATCTCCAGGGCAACATAACAGAGAGCTCCACTGTAACATAAGTGCTCTAGCATAACTGAGCAAAAATCTATAGAGTAAGAAAGCAGAGTTTCTATCAAATACAACAACTTTTCAAATATAAATTACAAGTTCTGCTACAACTGTTGATAAGTCAGCAAGTTTAAAATCATGTAGTCTTGTATTTTTGCTATTTCGTCTGATTTTACATGACAAAAAAGATGATATTAGATACAAATAGATGACATTAGATACAAATGAGGAATTTCAATGATTAGCAATACCATTAAATTCTGATTAGAGCTTTTATACATGTCATTTACTCACAATTGTTGGAATAAGAAACCACCTGGTCTTGGTCTGCCATCAATATATAGCTTTTGTTGAGTTGACAATAGAAAAACTAATTTAAACAAGAGGGCCATGATGGTCTTAGATCTCCCACATGAGTTACATTGCTAGAAAAAGTAAAAACTCTTCAATGCTGAAGTAAGTAATTAGGTCATATTGGGTGTGCCATTTTTGACTAGGGGCAGGGAGTTTTAATATTAGCGGCATTATTTTATAAAAAAAACAAACTACAGAGGACCAAAAGGTAATACTAATGGCAATTAATAACTATGATCTGTGCTTTGTAGATTCAGGGAGAGGATTTTTAAGACCTGTTTACTTTACAATTTAAAGTCAAAACACCCCCTTGGTGGACCATTTTAAACCACAGATGTATGATGTATGTTCACAAGTTAACGCTACATGCCAAATATCTAAGCTCTGGGCATTGTGATTGAGGAGAAGATATTGTTAAAAGAAATTCTGAATGAAGATGGACAATGAGCCACTGACACAATACCATCACAAAAGCTCACCTTTGAGCATTTATGCTCAGGTGTTCTAAAAATTAAAAATAACATTTCTTCATTAAATATACTTTGTAATAACGTGTTTCCTAATTAGATTTTTTTTATTTATTGTGAATAAAATGGTCATAGACAAATTAAATTTCATATAAAGAGAATTTTTATAACAATGAAAAAGTAATTTACATTAATTAATTAGGAACAAAAAAAACAACAAGAAATGTGTCTGACAAATACAGACGGTCCTCTTTATATCTTAGGAGTCATTAAATAATATGAAGCAAGATATTATGACAGGACAGTATAGTTGGTATTTGCATTAAAAGACCTTTTCAGAGGACAGATGGTTGGTTATTAATAAAAACAGATTTTTAATATTCAAAAGCCTTATTTTTAGAGTGACCAAGCACTTATTATGCCCCCCTTCGAAGAAGAGGGGGTATATTGTTTTGCTAATGTCTGTCTGTCTGTCTGTCGGTCCGTCGGTCTGTCCGTCGGTAGACCACATGGTTTCCGCTGATTATCTTGAAAAGTATTTATCACAAAGTCTTCATATTTCACATAGTGATTGGTCATAACTAGTAGATGACCCCTATTGATTTTGGGGTCACTAGGTCAAAGGTCAAGGTGACATGGGCCTTAAATGTCAAAATTGTTTCCGCTGATTATCTTGAAAAGTATGTATCACAAAGTCTTCATATTTCACACAGTGATTGGTCATCACTAGTTGATGACCCCTATTGATTTTTGGGTCACTAGGTCAAAGGTCAAGCTCACAGGGGCCTTAAATGTCAAAATGGTTTCCGCTGATTATCTTGAAAAGTATGTATCACAAAGTCTTCATATTTCACATAGAGATTGGTCATCACTAGTAGATGACCCCTAATGATTTTGGGGTCAGTAGGTCAAAGGTCACAGGGACCTTAAAATGTCAAAAGGGTTTCCGCTGATTATCTTGAAAAGTATTTATCACAAAGTCTTCATATTTCACATAGTGATTGGTCATCACTAGTAGATGACCCCTATTGATTTTGGGGTCACTAGGTCAAAGGTCAAGGTCACAGGGGCCTTAAATGTCAAAAGGGTTTCCGCTGATTATCTTGAAAAGTATTCATCACAAAGTCTTCATATTTCACCTAGTTATTGGTCATAAGTAGTAGATGACCTCTTTTGATTTAGGGGTCATTAGGTCAAAGGTCAATGTCACATGGGCCTTAAATGTCAAAATGGTTTCCGTTGATTTTTCCATAATTGAACACTTCCATGTACCCATTTTTGGCAAGTTTCTGTAATAAAATTACCAATTATGAGAGTCAATGGCTAGAAAGGGGGGTATATGTGTCGTTCGACATTCTTGTTTTAAGTTTATTCTGTACTGGAGCAAAAAAACTGGAAAAAAATAATTTGTCATTGTCAAAGTAAAGCATTGATAATCACAATTGCAAGTGACTCATTATGTTAAACATCTTTGTAAATTAACTTTAAAATCCCTTGATGCATGATAAGAGTTATGGACTGGAAAAGAGTTTCTAACTGCTGACCTCTAAGCCTGACTTGACCTTGGAGCTAGGGGTCTATGTCTTGCACATGACACACCTTCTAAAGACTTTAACATTTTTGCCAAGTTGTTTCAAAATCCCCTTTCTTTTGGTTTTGCATAATTGACTTATCATCATGTTTATAATTTAAGCCAATTTATTTTTCAAAATCTCTTGATGCATGACAGAGCCATGGGCCAGACAAGGCTTTTTTACTGCTGACCTTTGACTTCCAACTGTAACTTTGACATTGAAGCTAGGGTTCTAGGGCAGGCGCATGACAAACCCTTGAATGATTTCAAAATCCCTTTATACATGACATGAGTCGTGGGGAGGACAAGATTTTCAAACACATGCAAGATGGACAGTGGTAACACAGTTGTTTGTGACTATAGCTTTTGTATGTGTGTGATGAAATGCTCTAATTGTTATTTTTGAAGTCGCTGTAGGTGTATTTGAAAATAAACAGTACAAATTAGTTTCGTTTGCAAACATTCTTGACCCAGTGTCGCGCGATATATTCACACAGGATATATTTACTATAAGCTGGTTTAGTTATCGCCCTTTCCTTTTGTTACGCCTTTAGTAACTCGACGCTTGTAAATGAGTCAAATACTCGAAATTTTGTCATTAAATTGAAACCAATTCATGATTCGAAGTCCCGTTGTGTCAAAATTTTTACACAAGTCCCTTCAACTTCGACTTATCAAAAGTTGTACTGTATTTTTTAATAATGTGTAATAATTGGGCATATGTTACTGGGAAATCTTTTTCAATCTGTTACCATCACAACAGTTGTAGTGATTTACTACATTTCCTTGCTAACATATTTACTAAACAATATCATAACTTATACGTTTATATGACAGTCATCTATAAACCAGACCAGATTATTCTTGTCATGGCAATCAATACAATCATATTTTTATTTACAACCAATGAAGGAAACATGGTCACTGTCTAGATCTTAGTTGAGCAAAACTTTTGTCATTTGGGTTTCAATGCATATAAAGTGATCAAGACTCAAGAGTTAAGCTTGGATGGATTACCATCCATATAGAAAATGTTCATAAGTAAAAAAATAATTATTAATGAAAATTTTCTGCCAAAAAAGGTAAAATGATTTAATTATTAACTTTGATTTTCAATAAGAATAATGAAAATCTTGCTGTTTTTCACAATCTTTAAGTTACTAAGTCTTATAAATAACTATATAGAATTGAATCCATATTGAAACAAGATTATTGCTGAAGGTGATGGATGCTCCCCGAAACTGCACATTTGTCAATGTATTCAATGCAAATTTGTCAGTGTATTCAATGAACATTTGTCAGATCAGACATATAATCAGACAGTATCACTAAAAATAGAGGACCACCCAAATATGAAAGACAGTAGTAAATAAACAAAAGCTTTATGAGCAAAAGTGTAAAAAAATCTATTTTAAGCATCAGTGACTTTGACCTTAACCCATGAAACTGATTTTCAAGTTATTCCCCTTGTGAAGGTCACATTCAATTTGGTTGTCATAGAAAATATCAAATTTATAGCCAATTATAGAAGGAAGAAAAAGAAAAGCAAGAAAAATTCAATAATTTGACCTTCAAGGTCAAGGTCATTGAAGGTCAAAATCAATTTGGTTTACATAAAGATCTTGTTCTAAGGATTATTGTGTCCAACCATGATGACAATCCTTTCATAAATAATAAGTAACAGCCAATTAATTATAGCAAAAATAAAGCAAACTTCAAATATTTGACCTTGGAGGTCAAGGTCAAGTTTAGTCAACTAAAAAGTCTTGTCTAAAGGGTTGTTGTGTCCAAGTATGAAGGCAATTGAGAAAGAAAAAAATTATGACCAACGTTAATGTTTTCAGATGACAATGGCAACTTCAACAACGACAACATGACTGTAGCAGTGCAGAAACTCTTTTTTTTCTTCGAAAAAATCAAAGCTAAGGCCATTATTTTTTGATATTTCGGTTTACTGACCCGCCGACTCTGTATTTTGGGAAAATGAAAAAAAAAAAAAATCTGCCCCCAAAAAAATTCTGTGTTGTCTTGAAATACGCTGCTAATAACGACTTGTCAAAGAAATGTCGCGGTAAGTATTTTAATTAACATTACTGTTAAACCTACCATATGCCAGACTATTTTACATACGATTAGTGAGATACGCAACCGGTTATCTTTACTCGAGGATAGCCTGTCGTCTGCTAGTTGGGGAAAGTGTTTATTGGTGTATTATGAAAGAATGTCTGTTAAATGGGGTCAAGCCATTTTCACAGAATTATAATTAGGCTTTGATCATATTTCATCAATGCATTGAAGGTCGAAATGCGTAAAAATGTAAAAAAAAAAACCAAACAAAAAAAAAACACGCCAAATTACGTAAGCAATTACATTCAAGGACAGAGCGAGAGAAATCTGCTGCAATTGACAAGATCAGTATTTTCAGATTTAACAAAAAAAAATTAGTCTTTAAAAGCAGATTGAATACAGGTTTTCAAACAAACAAAATAAAAAAATGCCCGCACTTACTTTTAATAGATTTTTATGTCAAAAATTGACCTGCTTTTTATCCGATAAAAATATTTTCACAATGGGCAAAATTGAACATGACTTTTTGTAATCTTTTCTTGACACTTTTTTTTTAACATCTGATCTATAAAGAAATGAGTGCAAGTCAGCTGATTTTCGGCACCTTTGATGATTCAGATTACACAGCAGTGTGTAAACATCAAAGAATGACAGATTCTTTTGAAGAGCTCGCTTGCCACTTGTCAAAAGTCATTGTGTGTAGATTTCATGTGTGTTTTTAAACAATGGCAATATGAGCAAAAGTTTTTTTTGTGTATTTTAAACAATCTTTGGAATAGACAATCGGCGAATGTATTTAATTTCATTGCTCTAGTAAGTACTATGTATATGTATGCACCACATTTATAGTTATGAAAACTTTTTTTTTTTTTTTTTTTTTTTTGCCGCCCCCCACCCTACCCTTTTTTTTTGAAAAAATCAGTAAACCAAAATATAAAAAAAAAATGGCCTAAAAAATGTTACATTCCCCCATATTAAAACTTGTAATAAAACTTCTCTATTTGCAAACAATGTACCTTTAATTTTCAGATTTTTATATATATATAAATAAACATCTCAATCAGTCAAGTTACCTATCAAAAAAACTTAATCAACATTTCTCCCTAAAAGCAAAAATAATCAAGTTCAAAAATCCTTCCTGTGCTTTCAAGGAAAATTATAAAACAAAATTGAGCACTTTAAAATCTATTTTACAAACACTTTACATCTTTTGTATCAAAATAGTTTGGTCAACATGAAAGCTTTATTTATCTTGCTGATTATTGACGCATCGATCTGAAACAGTAAAAAAAAACAAATTTCTTACATTTTGTAACTTGCAACTTGCTACAACATATTTTATTATTTAATTTCAGTTTTTGGTTAAAAAAAACCAAAGTCTGTAGCAAGATTTTACCAAAACGGTGATGGGCAAGTGCTTTGAAGTTAACAACCTCTATCACTCTGCCATGAATTCCTACACCCACCTCTTTTCAAACAAACAAGAAAATTATTTTAACAATTATTTAGAACTTATTGAATCTAATGTAATGATGTACAGAAAATTTAAATGAGATAGTAACTTGGATTTTTTCGAAGCTACTTCATAAATGAGATGAATTCATTTTTTATCAAGACCTGAATAACAATAATTGAGATCTTGTACTCTTATGATAGAAGCAGGGAAATTAAATGTCTTCACTTGAACAATTTAACTTTCCAAATGGATTGACAAAGCACTCTCACATTTACATTATTATTAACTTATAATGAATAAATAAATAATCATTTTTTAAAATAAAGGAATTATTTTTTAAAATAAATAAAAGATAAATAAATAAAGTTATATTTACGGAAGGTTATGAAGTTGATAAAGTAAATGCCATCTTCCTCAAGGCCTACAGCAAACATCCAAACATTTATGCATACAAAATTAGAACAAAAATAAATCTAACATTAAACTTATCAACAAGCCAAGCATAAAATCAGTGGTATAATGTATGAAGAAGATTTTGAGCAAAACATGTTATTTATTGAACATTGTTACTGAAAATATTTTAAATATGAAATCGCGTAATTATTTTTATATTATTTTATATTATTTACATTACTTAAAATATTATTAGGCACTTGTATTATATAATAGTGAAATGTGCCCTATATTAGGTTATGTTATAAATGATGATCATAGAACTTTAGTAGTGCTATTTGTGAAAAAAACAACACTAAAAATGCATTTGCATTACTCTCAGTTATTTATGATAATTTGATCATAATTACATAATAACTAATATAAATCTGTACCATCATTGAAAAAATTTACATTAAATTCATGCGATGTTGTTTAACAAAACCCTTGATTTTATTTACTCAAATACTGAAGAAGTTAACCTTATTTATTAAAATCCATGTCATCAATGCATAGATATTTTCAGTTTATCAATGTTTTCTTAGAATTATAATGGAAACAAATGAAGTTGGTCCACCCACTGTGACCATTCATGTTACAATGAAATATCAATACATGCTTTACACACCTACGCTAGATTAATTCAGCTGTTTCCTGTAGAACTATAACATTACTGTACCACCTAGTACATATATAGTATCCCCTCCTTTAAAATAATAATACCCGATAAATATGCGAAAACATATTAGTTCTTACTTAAAGATTTTTACAATTTAATCACTATCAGCAAATCAAAATCAGTTAATGATTTATTCATGCTACCATATTAAAATACTCAGAGTATTTCTTCTACTTTATTTAATGATGTCAGCATTAATTCTCTTTAAAAAACAACACAAAAAACACCTGGTATATTTCTAAACATAAAGTTACTAATTAATAATGCCAAATAATATATAAAAATTAATACTATAAATGCCAAATAATATAAATACTAATGCCAAATAATGTATCAAAAGATCCCTTCCATAGGAAATATCAGGGGTGTATTAAGTTTAGAGCTATATATAAGCTCTCAGGAAAAATATATAATTAAAAATACATGGAAAATAAGTATCTACACCAAAACACCATTACCATAAATTATAAAAAAAATCTTTTCTGCTATTTTTTATTTGAAGAAAAAAAATTTTGGCATGTTTTAAAATTAATAAAGGGAAATTTTATTATAGTACAAACCCCCTAAAAATATTTTTTTTATCCTTATAAACCCTACTCTAGAAAAATTTTTAATTTTAAAATCATAATAATTTTGATATTAACATGGACTGCTAGAATTTATCTTAGAGATGATGGAAGATTATTTAAATTTTAACTAAGTATTTTTTTCACACTACTCCCAACAATAGATCTATCATCCACCTAAGAGTTTCAAGTTTGATAAAAACAACACACAAAACCCTAACAGACAGACAAGCTTATATATACCAGTATCCCCCCCCCACACTTGCATGTGGGTGGGGGTATTCTAAGATATACAATTGCTTAAAGGCACATTATGACTCAGAAATCCATATTTTTTTATTCTTCAGAAATGTCAAACAAATAATGTCTCAATAATAAATTCAAAGCATTACTTATATAAAGAAAACAGCACTGAACGTGTTGTAATGTGTCAAAAAAGGTAGCAAAAAGTTAACAAATAAGTATTTTGACTTCCATACAAAATAGTAATTTGCTATATAATCATACCAATGAAAGGTCATGTAAATGGAAAATGGGTATATCTTTGGAAACTTGAACAAGATCATAAAAAATATTAACATATAAAAACTTTTGAGAAAAAAATCAAAGCATTTCTGAGGCATAATGGGCCTTTAAACAATAAACAATGCTGCATTAGTATAAAAGGGAATTAGAATTTACTTACAAGACAAGAAATTATGAATCATTTACATAAATTAGCAATAATACCATGTTCAAATGTCATATATGGTATAATTTTCACATATGTAAATGTTAAATTTCTCCTATTATTATCATTACATTATACAAGTAAATTCACCATCCTGTTATTTAAACATCATCAAACTGGTAAATTCTCTCCTCACCTTTACAATTTGTTAATAAATGATTCCCTTCCCAACATTTCAATATTGCCTGTGGCTAAAATCTATCATTTCCAAATGAGATCGAGATAGAGAGAGAGAGAGAGATGGAGAGAAGAACAGACAGACAGGAGGACAGACAGAGATTTGTCTTTGTAACTTTGAGTAAAAGTTAAAGGAGACAACTCTTACTTGAGACATAACACAGTTATCTAGTATTGATTTCCTGAAAAGTTTTATCAAAATTCTGAAATATATTTTAAAACATAAAAGTCTCAATACCAAAAACTAAACATTATTGTTTCATTTGTGTATTTAAAGTTTAAAATTTCATGATATCAAATAAAATATAAATAAAATTTTTGAACTTTTAAAAAATTAAACAGAGAGAAACATTAAATTTTCTTTATAAATAAAATTTTTGAACTTTAAAAAAAATAAACAGAGAGAAACATTAAATTTTCTTATCTTCACTATTATAGATAGATAGACTTTATTGATACACAGGTATAGTATGTATGCCCATCAGTAATGATACAATATTGTTCTTTACAAAACATATCAATTGCAATGTCTCACTTAAACAAACATTGGTAAATTTTTAAATATCCACACATTTCAGATTCAAATAAATCTTTTAATTTAAGTACAGTACCTCTGCTATAAAAATATTGTTCTTGATACATCTTGGTACCGGAGACATTAGAATTAGAAATGAAATTTGTCCTCCAGTGTGTTATATAAACAGTTTGTTACATCTTAAAGCAGCACGCCTCAAGATTCATGTTAATTTTCATGAAAATTTTGGAATTGTATTAAAAAGTGAAATATTGTGTGATGAACAAATATAGCAATTTGCATAATTGCAATCGGCATTTACAATCCAAGAAAATTACCAAAAAGTGGTCAACATAATTATGCAAAAACAGCCCTTATACTGTGTTAGTAATGCAGTAAAAATATGGTGATTATTTTTAAAAATACTGCAAAATCAGTCTTAAACCGTATATAACATGTAAACTATCACTTAGATCTTGAATGTTTTTACCTTTCTTTAATTTTAGTACATTTTTCTCAATATTGATTTTCTTGAAATATTTTGGCTGGCGCATCTGGAGGTGTGCAGCTTTTACTTTGATATAAATACTTTATATAATTTTATGTCCCCACTTAAAATCTAATTTTGACAAAATATGCTAATTTTCAACAGCTATTGCACAGCACTTTAGAATTCAACTTTTATGGACAATTTAGTTTTTCATCTGAAATTTATTTATATCTTTAAAATGAGATATATTATGAAAACTTCCAGTTGCTGATAGGAAATACTATGCAATTAAGAATCAATCCTTTACAGTTTCTTTTTTCATCATATGTAAATTTTGAAATTTTATCCGTAAATAGATACATAATGTTAAAAACACCACATAGCTATTTTGAGAAAACATGCCACCTAGCCATCCATTACAATCAGATAAATTGTGAGATGTTCTTTTCAATTTTACTTTAAAGATTTCAAAATGAGCATTTGTGATGTTTTAATTAATATTTATGAAAGGAAAAATGTTACAGTGAATGATCATACTCAAATCAAAAATCTGAAACAAAAATAAACAATATTTAAATCTATTTGTCGCATATATTTTATAAACTTGAAATGTACTTTAATTTTTTAACCTTTAAATTGTATGGACATTTATTGGCAATACATCAATAGAACCCCCTTTATGACTGAGTGTATTGTTTTACTTGAATAATCTAGTTTGTTATAATATTATTTTAATGACAAAGTAAAGTTCAGCAGGCAACTATGTGACATCTATTAAGAATAAATCAAAGCAATTATTTTACTGTGACAACACCATAGATTAATATAAATATATATTCCTGTAAACTTGGAATATTTATAAAATATACAATATTCATGACTTTCAAATCATTTAAGTTATTACGTGAATGTTCAGTAGTAAAGAAAATATTTTACTTATTTTAACGATCATTAAAATTCAATTAAAATGTATGAAGACAGAATTTGTAAAATTGCACATGTACTTAAAGGCACATCTTAATGTCAACTGTTGTATTGAATCATACTCGACATAACATGATTTCTGTTTGCCAGCTACATCTGTTTGTTACATTTGATGACATAACATGCTACAACCTTAAATGGACTATCTGTTAGTGGCTTCATTTTATTAATTATATTTTAAAAAGAAGCAACATCAAAAAAATAATTTTTGTCAAAATCAACTTTTTAAAAGAGAAATTACTTTTATATCATAAGAATAAATACTCAGGCACAGACATTTTGGCATTTTCTAGTGTCGTGAGACTGCGATTGTTGGATTAGTTCGTAACATGTGCTTATAATACAAATTTTGATAATCAATGTTCATCTATATAGATATATTAACATAACATGACCTAAAATAAGTCTACAAAATGATGTTGACAGATACTGAGACTTTTTTAAGGAGATAACTTGTAATTAGAGAGAGTAGTTTGATGATAAAAATCGTAAGATTGTCACGGCTTCACCATGCTACTAAAGTGAATAACTGATGTCTTCATACAGCAATTACACAAATGTGGCAGTGCCCACTCATTGTGTAAAATCTGATAGAAAAGCAATTTACATTTAGTTATATTTAAGCATTTTATATCCCTCCTTTATCACTGAAATTTTGCATGTTTTCTGTTTCTATTATACCTATTTTAATGTTATAATTTATCACAACACAATATTTCATAGAACAAAAGTAAAAACAACAATAATCCTTGTCATAACAAGTCAATTTATAAAAAATATAAAGAATATATTTTGAAAACAATTTACAAAGAACATAAATATTCCCTAAAGAAAATTTTGTTTTTAAAATTTTAAGTTTCTGATACTGTATAGACTTTTTCTAGACTGCTAATGTATAAGTGTAACATAAATTATAGAAATAAGTCACTTTGACTCCTGCTCAGTTATTTAAAAGATCTGTTTGTTTATTTCATGCTTTTCAGTGTTTTACTTTAATATATCAGATGATTATATTCTGATAAACCACTAGTGAAATGTATAAAATATAATTTTCACTGTAGCCAGACTATATATCTGAATGCGAATGAAAAGAATATCATAACTAAATGGAATAACAGGCAGAAATAAATGCTGTCATATGTAAATTTTGCTTCTTTAGAATGTCAGCATACATCATGTCAAAAATGTAACAAAATTAGAGAAATTTAACAGAACTATATTTAAGAAATAACATCAGCCTGAGAGGTGTATATCGGCTATTTAACACCGGTTTGGAGTTTTGATGTGTAGGAATTGATTTTTTCGCATCAAAACGACAAAACCGGTGTTAAATAGCCGATATACACCTCTCAGGCCGATGTTATTTCTTAAAATTAGAAATTATTAAACAAAAGAAATAGTAAGAAAAAAAAACAACGTTGCTTTATCAAGTTTTCAACAATAAAAACTTACGTCGTATGGTGCTTACATCAGTGCCCTATTTATCATTCTTGTATGTATGTGGCGTTAGTGTATGTGAGATATTATTTCGGTATTGTATGAAAAGAAAACTTTATAAGAACTGAAAATATAAATAAAAATGCTTTTTATTGTTGCTTTAAAAGGCCTTGTAAACCCTATAATCGAGGGTGAAAACATAACAGCCGCATATACAAGTAGTCCCTAACCAGTGTTTATTGGCAGTTTAACACCGTTTTTTTTCCTTCTTTGTCTATAGTGACAAAATCATGTGGAGTGTTAGAATTCAAAATTGATGATTTGACGTCATGATGTGATGACGTCACAAAGGAGAATGCGCGACATTACGCGGTAAAATCAGTAAAAAATACCTAAAATCACTTAAGAAGCATGAAATAAAAAGAAATTTATTTGTTTTTACATATAAGATTGAAATATATTTCATTCCTGAACACCAGCTATTCTATTTTCACTCGTGGCTACGCCACTTGTGAAAATATTACATCTGGTGTTCACTCAGTGAAATTATATTTCAATCTTACATGCAAAACAAACAATTTGAATATCCTCTATATACCACACTGACAGAAAGGCAATGTTACATAAAATTTAAATTCAATGAAATAAAAAAAAGTTTAATGAATTATGCAAATTGTATATTCAACTGCATGGTCAGAAAATTTCAATGTAATAAAAATAAAAGACATAAAATCTAATAGATTTGTTTTCAGCAAGACAGAATAATAGACTTTAAACAAAGCTTGATAAAAAAAATGTTAAACATAAAAAAAAAGAAAACTGACACATCAGGGTTTTTTTTTATTCCATTAAATAAAATCTTAAGAAATATGTAATATCAAATAAGGAGAAAAGGAGATACAGATTATAGAAATGTCATTACAAAACTGGTGTTGATATAAAGTACAAATTTATAAATCATTATAGCACAGTAAAACAACTGGGATTTATTATTTAGACGTTTATAATGATAATAATAATAATAATAAAAACTTTTTTTAAAGAGGCAACATAGTTAGGCAAGCCCAGTCTTCCCTATGAGCCATAACTTTATGATAACTTAAATTTTATTCACATCAATAAATTAATGTTTAATGATGTTATATATAATTGATAGTGTTGTTCACTAGCTCATATGACTCTTTATTTTATATGTATTAAAAAAATTTGTCTCAAGTTTTTGCATTTTAAATAAGCAATCTGGAATTCAAAATGAATATTAAATTGATCTTTATAAATATTAACATACACTGTGCTAAAATATATCAAAAATGGTTGATATAACCTTTAAGTAATTGATTATCATATATATCTACATCATCATTATATACTATACAATATATGTACACATTTCTCTCATAATTTGAATTATTGAGCTGACAGGAAAACTGGTGCTAAAATGGCAATTGACATTGTAAATTGTTTTAACTAAATAGAATTTTTTAATCTTGAAATAATCATGTTAAACTTTAGAAAAAAAATAATTTTTCACATAAATTTAATGTTATTTGCTAGAAAGATTCTTCTAATTTTACTCTATTGTTTCTAATTATAAGTTTTGAATATTGCTAAATTTTAACATTTCTTACTTATATTATATTTTTATCAATTCATTATATATATATATTATGTAAATATTTAAAATATCTACTACATTAATACATATCTACATATCAGGTATAATTACATAAATAAGTCAATAAACAAAATTAATTCACAAACATGCAAGTTATATCAGTAATAAAAAAGCACTAACTAAAAGTAGTAAATTTTACATAACTTTTAAAATCACATATCATTCTAAATTAAACAACATGAAATATTTCATTTACTTTTTGCACAGACCACTTTAAAATCTGTGAACATAAAACTATAAAACTTGGGTAAAATAGAAAAATAATATCATTTAAAAAAAAAGTTAAAAATAATATAGGATAAAAATCATTTCTTAAATTTTATCTAAAAACTTTGAAACATATAACTACCTTTTTTTAAAACTTGCTGTAACCTATCAGTGATATAAAATCCTGGTTATAAAAGCACAGATAGCTAATTTAAACATGGATATGTGACTACTGTATGACAGCACACCAATAGTGTTTTTGAAATGATTTCTACTGTACAGTCCGCTAAATTCCAATACTATACAGCCATGTATTGGCCACTCTCTCCCTCTCTCTCACTTCTCACACTAGCTGTTTATCATCTACCTACCTAAATATCTCTTTACTAAAGTTTGTCATAGGTAAAATATCTAATGTTTAAAAAAATTTCATTTTGCTTCCTGTTATACATGTCTTTATTCTGTTTTAACTTAAACAAGATATGTTTGTAAAACATGTATGCCCCCTATCAGCAGCCAATTAGTCATGTGATAAGGTTATTATGACTTCTGACCCAGTGATCAAACAATTAATAAGGGTTATCCAAGTATCTACTGGTCATGACCTTACCTTTGACCCCTTGACCCAAAACTCAATAGGGGTCATCTGCTGGTCACACGCCAATCATCATACCAAGCCTAAGCGTTTTAGTTAATTGATTAGGGGAAACCGTTTTAAACATACAAGGTCAAATGTGACCTTGACCTTTGACCCCTTGACCCCAAAATCAATAGGTCATCTGCTGGTCATGACCCAATCAAAAAAAATCACCACTATACCAATGTTTGAAGTTCCTAGGCCAAAGGGTTTATTCTTAAGTTATTGATTTGAAAGGCAGTTTTTACCTACAAGGTCAAAGTGACCTTGCCCTTTGACCCCTTAACCCAATATCAATAGGGTCATCTACTGATCATGGGCCCAATAATTCATACCAAGTTTGAAAGTTCCTAGGCCTAAGGGTTCTTTTAGTTATTGATCGGAAACCGTTTTTTACCTAAGAGGTCAATGTGACCTTGACCTTTGACCCCTTGACCCCAAAATCAATAGGGGTCATCTACTGATCATGACCAATCACCATATCAAGTTTGAAGTCCCTAGGCCTAAGGGTTCTTTCGTTATTGATCGGAAACCGTTTTTACCTACAAAGTCAATTTGAACCTTGACCTTTGACCCCTTAAACCCAAAAATCAATAGGGGTCATCGGCTGGTCATGACCAATCACCATACCAAGTTTGAAGTTCCTAGGCCTAAGGGTTCTTTCGTTATTGATCGGAAATCGTTTTTACCTACAAGGTCAATGTGACCTGACCTTTGACCCCTTAACCCAAATCAATAGGGGTCATCTGCTGGTCATGACCAAATCACCATACCAAGTTTAAAAGTTCCAAGGCCTAAGGGTTCTTTTGTTATTGATCAGAAACCGTTTTTACCCAAGAGGTCAAATGTGACCTTGACCTTTGACCCTTGACCCTAAAATCAATAGGGGTCATCTAACTGATCATGACCAATCACCATACCAAGTTTGAAGTTCCTAGGCCTTAAAGTTCTTTAGTTATTGATCGGAAACCGTTATTGCTTACAAGGTCAATGTGACCTTGACCTTTGACCCCCTTTGACCCAAAATCAATAGGGGTCATCTACTGATCATGACCAATCACCACATACTAAGTTTGAAGTTCCTAGGCCTTAAAGTTCTTTAGTTATTGATCGGAAACCGTTTTTGCTTACAAGGTCAATGTTGACCTTGACCTTTGACCCCAAAATCAATAGGGATCATCTACTGATCATGACCAATCACCATATTCAAGTTTGAAGTTCCTAGGCCTTAAGGTTCTTTAGTTATTGATCGGAAACCGTTTTGCTTACAAGGTCAATGTGACTTGACTTTGACCCCAAAATCAAATAGGGATCATCTACTGATCATGGACCAAAATCACCATATCAAGTTTGAAAGTTCCTAGGCCTTAAGGTTCTTTAGTTTATTTGATCGGAAACAGTTTTTGCTTACAAGGTCAATGTGACCTCGACCTTTGACCCCTTGACCCCAAAAAATCAAGTAGGGGTCATCTACTGGTCATGAACCAATCACCATACCAAGTTTGAAGTTCCTAGGCCTTAAGGTTCTTTAGTTATCACTCGGAAACCATTTGGTCTACGGACCGACAGACCGACAAGTGCAAAGCAATATACCCCCTTTTCTTCGAAATGGGGGCATAATAATGTGTTACAATGCTGTAATTTTAAGTCTGTGTTAAAATGATTGAAATCTAATTGTGATAATATGTAACTGAAAGTTTTATTTGCACTGGATAAAGGCTCTCTATGTCATGCCATCAACACTGGGGACCATGATGAAAATAAGAGTCTCTCTTTTTTATGCTATCCTTGGTGTCGGTGTGCCTGTCATGGCTTATTCATTCTTATGTATGTTATATATTTGTACATGTACATGTTGTTTTAAATGTCCTATTAAAAAAATGACTAGCATTAAAGTGATTAATTTAAGAAACACACATCTTAAATATAATCAAGAGGGCCATGATGGCCTAATATCACTCACCTGATTTTAAGGCTCTTAATGACAAGGAACAATAGGAACAAGAGGGCCACAATGGCCCTGAAATCGCTCACCTGTATATAGGCCCTTGGGACAGGGCTAATTTTAACCCAGGGGCTTTTTTTTAACCAATTGGTAAACACCCATTAGAAGAAGTTTCATGATAAGTATCTTAGCTCTAGCTCTTTCGGGTTTTTAACCTTTTCCCTGATACAGCCCCCTTAATTTACTGCTTTACACCCCATAATACAGTAGCCAGATAGATAATCAATAATCAATATCCTACTGATAAGGAGTCACACACTATCTCCATATAGGGTATGATAAATTATAGGTAAAATTGGTCAAATTAGATACCTATATACTTTAACTGGAAAATAAAGTATTAAGTTGTGTTTTGACAAATTTTGTATCAATAAAAAGTTTGTAGAAGAATTGAAATACCTTTCCAATGGTATAAATATCATATTTGTTGGGTTTTATACAAATATGTCTACATGAGTTATAAGTAATAAACTATATACTTGATGGTGTTTTTTTCTCCATTGTTCAGATAAATTAGGCTACTTATGTGTTTAACTAATGTGAAATGGTTTAATTACAAAGTTTGACAATATATATGTCAATGTAAGATTTGTAGAGATTTGAATTATCTTTCCAGTGGTATAAATTTTATATTTGTGGGCTTTATAACAGTATAATTACAGTAGTTATAAACAATAAAAATGATGTATAATTTTTCTCTCATTAGGGAAATATGGCTAATTTTATTAATTAATTTTTTTGGTTTATGCAGCATTCATTTTAGTGAAATAAATAACAACAAGTTCATTTTTTACCTTTTTTTATACCAGTAAAAGAAATCTCACTTTGTTTTTTTTTATTTATTTTATCAGTTTTTTTTTTATAATTTATTTCATAATAGTAACTGTCATTTCAGTAATACATGTATATAACTGTTGAATGAAATATTTCAGAATATCTGCTGTCATGGTCATATATTTTCTTCATGAATTATGAATTTAAAAATTAAATTTTATCATTTATAGATCTAATTTAGATCAAATGATGATAAAGGAAAGACATCCTCGAGTTCCACGGCCTTTTCGGCATTTTCATGTTGCCGACATCAAAGATGATAATATGGGAATATGATTTTATCATGTCGTATAATACACGGCCCCATGCTGTGTCTGTTATGAAAACAATAGCGCACATGAAAGAATTTAAACTAATAAACATTTCTTTTTCGGTCATTTTCTTAAAAAAATCGCCGCTGCTACCGGAAATATTTTATTGCAGGGGCCAGAGAGATACCCCTAGTCAGGACGTTAATTAATCCGTGTATATACACATGTCAGCTATCATAAACCAAAACAAACATCAAATCCATTATACCATGCCTGGCACGTGAACGACCCGTGATCATATAAATACTATTTATTCATTAGATGCTATTTTTAGACACTTTTGTTCCTGTCTTACGATACGTTCTATATTTATTTCATTGACCCGCGCACTCATTAACTGCGTGACGTAAGGAAAACCCCTCACCTGGTTGGTTGCTAATTATACAAAAACTTTAAATAGTAACACCATAATTTTATGCACGGAATCCCCTCATGAAATGTTGATCTTTACGATAACACAATTTACAGGTCTATTTTCCGGGAAAATTGTTGATTTTTGGGCAGGTAAATATTGAAGTCGGCGAAAGTCGCTTCCATTGAGATCATGCATGTCGGCGATTCTCGCTTACATGCGGTAATCGATAAAGCCGTCGATTCTCGCTTCTATCAGGGAATGGTAAAAGACGGCGATTCTCGCTTCTATAAGGGAAAAGGTTAAAAGAAGATTTTTTAAGTTTTTACTATAGACATATAAGGAAAATCAGACCCCCGGGGTGGGGCCAATTTAACCCTGGGGCTTTTATTTGAACAAATTTGGTAGACACTCACAAAAAGATGTTTCATGCTTAATATCTAAGCTCTAGCTCTATGGGTTACTAAAAAAAAGATTTTTTAAGATTTTACTATATACATATAAGGAAAAGGAATGACCCCCAAGGATGGGGCCAATTTTGACCCATGGGCTTTTATTTGAACAAACTTGATAGACACTCACTAGAGGATGTTTCATGACAAATATCTAAGCTCTACCTCTTTGGGTTTTTTAAAAGAAGATATTTTAAGTTTTTTCTTTTGGTTGCCATGGCAACCAGAGTATTGTATGGAATTAAATTCTTTGAACAATTTTCAAAGGTGACCACAAAAGGACCATTCCTGTGAAGTTTGGATGAAATTGGCTAAGCAGTTTATGAGATGTTGTTTAAAGTAAAAGTTTACGAATGCCGGACGAAAAGTGATCACAAAAGCTCACCATGTCACTTTGTGACAGGTGAGCAAAAAATTAACAATAAAATTTTAATCATATTAAACTGATATCATAACATTCATATCTGCACCTGAAATAGTGCAAATGTAAACAAAGTATTTCCATACTTGAGCTGTGTCCCATAGTTTCTGACCCCAAGAATAATGACCAATATTCAAAGTTAGGCTAGAAATCATTGCATCAATCCTTCTGACATATTTCCAAGATATCTGGGCTGGCAATGTTACATCAAGTGCATAAACATGTTTTTTTTTCTCCAATTTTGGGCTGTGTGACCTAGTTTTTTTACCCCAGATGATCCATATTAAAAAAAATGAGCTAGAAGTTACCTAAACAATCTTTCTGGCAAATTGTCTGGATATTTGGGCTTAAAATGTTTCCTCTAGTGATATCAAGGTTTTCCAATATTTTGTCTGTGTGACCTAGTTTTTGACCCAAGATGACCCATATTCAAACTTGAGATCGAAATCATTCAAAGAACCTTTCTGACCAATTTCCAGGATATGGCAGCTACCAGCAGAAAACCTGGCAGGTACAATCAGAAAACCTGGCAGCTGAAAAGCAGAAAACCTAGCTGTTACAATCAGAAAAAACAAGAGCCACCGCAGGGCGGGGGCCATGCTCGACTTTTTACTTTTTCTAAACGCAAACATAGAAAGGTTTGAACATATCTTAACTTTCCTTTTTATAAATTTAGTTGGTCTGTCTTGTCACATTAGTTTTGTTTATATATTTTGTATATATATGAATAGAAACATTACGCAATTTCTAAAAATAGCAACATTACGCAATTTCTAAAAATAGCAACATGACGCAATTTCTAAAAATAGAAACAATGACGCAATTTCTAAAAATAGAAACAATGACGCAATTTCTAAAAATAGAAACAATGACGCAATTTCTATAAATAGCAACAATGACGCAATTTCTATAAATAGCAACAATGACGCAATTTCTATAAATAGCAACAATGACGCAATTTCTAAAAATAGCAACAATGACGCAATTTCTAAAAATAGAAACAATGACGCAATTTCTAAAAATAGAAACAATGACGCAATTTCTAAAAATAGAAACAATGACGCAATTTCTATAAATAGCAACAATGACGCAATTTCTAAAAATAGAAACAATGACGCAATTTCTAAAAATAGAAACAATGACGCAATTTCTAAAAATAGCAACAATGACACAATTTCTAAAAATAGCAACAATGACGCAATTCTATAAATAGAAACAATGACGCAATTCTTGTTGTTGTTGTAAATATATATATATATACACACACACACACACACCAATAAATATATAATTATGGTCATTTAATGCACAAATCTGAGAAAATTCAGTAATTTAAACTTCAAGGTCAAGGTCATTAAAGAGCCCAAGCAAATTTGGGTTTGATAAACAACGAGGTCTGGTCCTTAAGAATGTTCTGTTATAATATGAAGTTGATCCCTTCAATAATAGCAAAGTTACAGTCAGTTACCGCCAAAACAATGAAAATTTCAATAATTTGACCTTCAAATACAATGTCATTAATGAGTGAAGGTCAAGGTCTTTCGGTATATTTTTAACAGTTATCTTTGAAGATTATTATGTTCAAGTTTCAAGACAATCCATTCAAAAATAACAAAGTTACAGCCAATAATAGCCAAAAAAATGAAAATTTCAATAATTTGACCTTCAAAGTCAAGGTCATTTATGAGTGAAGGTCAAGGTATGTCTAGTTATTTTTAAGGGATATCCCTGAAGATAATTATGTTCAAGTTTGAAGACAATCCATTCAAAAATAACAAAGTTACAGCCAATAATAGCCAAAAAAATGAAAATTTCAATAATTTGACCTTCAAAGTCAAGGTCATTTATGAGTGAAGGTCAAGGTCTGGCGGGTTATTTTTAAGGGATATCCTTGAAGATTATTATGTTCAAGTTTGAAGACAATCCATTCAAAAATAACAAAGTTACAGCCAATTGGACTTTTAACCTTGAAGGTCAAGGTCATTTATGGATGAAGGTCAAGGTTAGTGTGGTCTACTGAAAGGTCTTGTCCCAAGGGTTGTTGTGGCCAAGTATGAAGACAATACACCAAGAAATAAACAAGAGGGCCATGATGGCCCTGGGGTCGCTCACCTGAACATAGGCCCCCAGGGCCGGGCCAGTTTAAACCAAAGGGCATTTATTTGAACAAACTTGGAAGACACCCATTAGAAGATTTCATGATGTTAAGTTTTTACTATACACAAATAATGAATAACAATGACTTTTGCCCCCCCCCCCCCCTCTCCCTGGCAGGGCCAATTTTGACCCAAGGGCTTTTATTTGAACAAACTTGGTAAACATCCATTAGAACATGTTTCATGCTAAATATCTTAGCTCTAGCTCTTTTGGTTCTTTAATAGAAGATTTTTAACTTTTTACTCTATGTATATAGGGAAAATCAATAACCCCTGGGACAGGGCCAATTTTGACCCCAGGGCTTTTATTTGAACAAATTTGGTAGACACCCATTAGAACATGTTTCATGCTAAATATCTTAGCTCTAGCTCTTTGGGTTCTTTAAAAGAATTTTTTTAAAGTTTTTACTATATGCATATAGGGAAAATCAATGACCCCCTGGGGCGGGGCCAATTTTGACCCCAGGTCTTTTATTTGAACAAACTTGGTAGACACTGATAAGAAGATGTTTCATGCTTAATATCTTAGGTCTAGCTCTTTGGGTTCTTTAAGAGAAGATTTTTTTAAGTTTTTACTATATGCATATAGGGAAAATCAATGCCCCCCTGGGGCTTGGCCAATTTTGACCCCAGGGCTTTTATTTGAACAAACTTGGTAGACATCCATTAGAACATGTTTTACGCCAAATATCTAAGCTCTAAGCTCTTTGGGTTTTTTAGAAGAAGATTTTTTAAGTTTTTACTATATACATATAGGGAAAATCAATGACCCCCTGGGGCGGGGCCAATTTTGACCCCAGGGCTTTTATTTGAACAATCTTGGTAGACACTTATTAGAAGATGTTTCATGCTTAATATCTTAGGTCTAGCTCTTTGGGTTCTTTAAAAGAAGATTTTTTTAAGTTTTTACTATATGCATATAGGGAAAATCAATGACCCCCTGGGGCGGGGCCAATTTTGACCCCAGGGCTTTTATTTGAACAATCTTGGTAGACACTTATTAGAAGATGTTTCATGCTTAATATCTTAGGTCTAGCTCTTTGGGTTCTTTAAAAGAAGATTTTTTTAAGTTTTTACTATATGCATATAGGAAAAATCAATGACCCCCTGGGGCGGGGCCAATTTTGACCCCAGGGCTTTTATTTGAACAATCTTGGTAGACACTTATTAGAAGATGTTTCATGCTTAATATCTTAGGTCTAGCTCTTTTGGTTCTTTAAAAGAAGATTTTTTTAAGTTTTTACTATATGCATATAGGGAAAATCAATGACCCCCTGGGGCGGGGCCAATTTTGACCCCAGGGCTTTTATTTGAACAAACTTGGTAGACATCCATTAGAACATGTTTTATGCCAAATATCTAAGCTCTAGCTCTTTGGGTTTTTTAGAAGAAGATTTTTTTAAGTTTTTACTATATGCATATAAGGAAAATCAATGACCCCCTGGGGCGGGGCCAATTTTGACCCCAGGGCTTTTATTTGAACAATCTTGGTAGACACTCATTAGAAGATGTTTCATGCTTAATATCTTAGGTCTAGCTCTTTGGGTTCTTTAAAAGAAGATTATTTTAAGTTTTTACTATATGCATATAGGGAAAATCAATGACCCCCTGGGGCGGGGCCAATTTTGACCCCAGGGTTTTTATTTGAACAATCTTGGTAGACACTCACTAGAAGATGTTTCATACCAAATATCTAAGCTCTAGCTCTTTGGGTTTTCTAGAAGAAGATGTTTAAAGTTTTTTCTTTTGGTTGCCATGGCAACCAGAGTTCTGCATGGAATGGAATTCTTTGAACAACTTTGTTAGGGCTTCACACAAGGAACATCCCTGTGAAGTTTCATTATGATCTGCCTTATGATTTCAGAGGAGATGTCGTTTGAAAAGTGTGAACGGACAACGGACGACGTACGACGGACACCGGACGACGGACGAAGAGTGATCCTAATAGCTCACCCTGAGCATATGCTCAGGTGAGCTAAAAAGTTATGATCCAGGTACAAGTTTGCGGACGGGAACGGCAACGGCAAAGGCAACGCCGACCTGACTATAACAATACCTCTACTTTTTTTTTCAAAAAAAAAAAAGTCGAGCTAACTAGCAACTATTGGCTGAAAGCATTGGAACTACAATCAGAAAATCTTAGAGCTACTGGCTGAAAACCTTGCAGCTACAAGCAAAATACCTGGCAGCTGCAATAAAATGTTCAAAGTTTGTGACAAAATTAAGGTTGATTAAGAAATAGATATACTTTGGACTCTTTTCACTATCGACTCTTTTCACAATCATTTTATTATCTGAAAAAATTTTCATCTTAAAAATGCATCACAAATAAAGACCGTCTATGGCATCGATGTTAATTTTGGAAAGTGATAAATTGTCTCTGTATGTTGACATTTCCTCTAGCAATGCCCAGGAACAACAATATCCATGCAAAGGAATATTAATACATACATATTTAATGCCAGTTAAGCAATTCAGAACAAAACGCAATATTGTTATTGGCATTTTAAAGAAATACTTAAAATATCATTTGTGAGCATTTAAATTTTTTTTATTAAGTTTTGTACATTTTTTTTGAAGAAATATTAAAAAACTTGATTTGAGCATTTTATATAATTATGAAAACACCAAAAGTTAAACTAAATTTTGTTTCAAAGAAGCAAAATTTCTTTACCTTGCAAGAATAATACAAGAGCCGGTTGAAACGGGGGATGCTCCCAAAATAGATTTTGGACACAGAGAAAATACTTCTTGTTGATATCTCTTGTAGTTTAAGAGTTATGTCAGGGACAAAGTCCAAAGAGTAACTAGAACTCCGTGAGTCGGATGTGTCGCCTTGTGAACAATATAGTTAAGGAGAAATAGCCAGGACAAAAATGAAATATGAAAATTAACAAAATGCAATAACTCAAAAAATAAGAATTTCAGAGCAGCAGTTTTTGTGCACTGCACTTCTTATCAATAAGATCTATCATCCTATTTAGTTTCAAGTCTATAGCTTTTATAATTTATGAGAAATGGCCTGGACAAAAATAAAGTATGAAAATTAATAAAGGGTAATATCTCAAAAATAAGAAGTGCAGAGTACCAGTTCTTGTACACTGCACTTTTTCTTAATGCGATCTATCATCCTATGAAGTTTAAAGACCATAGCTTTTATACTTTAGTAGAAATGGCCTGGACAAAAATAAAGAATGAAAATTAACAAAGGGCAAAAACTCAAAAATTAAGAAATGCAGAGTACCGGTTCATGTGCACTGCACTTCGGGTCATTATAAGAAGCATGCATACCAAGTATGAAGTCAATCCAACTTATAATGACTGACTTATGCTCCGGACAAGCTTAAGGGGAAGCCAACAACGACGCGGACGACGACAAAAGTAACCCCTATATGGCGCCTTTTTCAAGGCGACACAAAAATGAACAAAGTACAAAAACTCAAAAATAAGGCAAGGCAGTTACGATTCTTTTGCACTGCTCTATCAAGCTATAATGTTTCTTGTTGACACCTCTTGTAGTTTCAGAGTCATGTCCATTACAAGGAAAGTGGGCGGACCTACATCTGGACAGACAGATAAAGCGGCAAATATATGCTTTCCCTTTGGGGAGCATAAAAAACTATCTGCAGAAGTTAAATTCCCTGGTCAGTACACTAGCATAATGTGACATAGGAGCATTTTATTATAAAATATCTCATTTAATTGTAGATGAAACATAAAGACTTATTTATAACATCAATACACAATCATAGGGTCCAAGACAGACTCCCTTAGCGAATTTATAAACTGAATTACATATTCATATTATTCATCTTTATGCAATAAAACATATCATCTAGAAAAATACTTGCTTACATCATTTGTTCAAATTAACAAAAAAATATCATTGTCTAGACTTTACTATATACATATAAGGAAAACTTAAACTTGAGAGAGGTACAAACTGTTTCATATGCATTTTTTTCTACCTTACAGTATTAACTTTTTAAACATTTCAGACTGTCAATTGTCTTGTTCCATTAAAACATTTCTTATTCACCTATAAAAACAAGATGACCATGATGGCACTTTTATTGCTCACCTGAATGATGACTGTAACTCATGTAACATTGAAAAACAAGGTTTTTTTTTTTGCTCTTTGCCTTAAACCATTTAGGTAGGAGATTTTATGAAACATGGCCATGATGAAAGAAACAACAATAATGTGAAGGATTCCTGGCATTCCTGAAGGAACACACTGCAGAAATCAAACTAGTATCTCCAGGGAGTAAAATCAATGAGCATAATTGACCATTATAGTATTACTCATAGTCAGTAATTGTTTATTGTCTACATTAACATAATTATATGCTTATTTTAAATACTTGTTTCAAAATGTCATTTCTGTAAGTTAATTTGTAGTTGTATGATAATTTTGACATTCAGCTTATCATTATTATTTCCTTTAATACTTTACATATATGAATATGTTTTTCTTTAGAAATAGTTTATTAGTCCATATGTAGTAATAATGACAGCATTAAAAGGAACAAAGGCCACCGCCAGGCAGGGACCACACATTATTTTTTTTACTTTTGAAGCTAAAGCACATTGAAACTAGAACTGTGTCCAAAGGACACGGATGCCCCCACTGACAACATATATATGCTATATAGTGAAAAAATCAACAAAGGGCCATAATTCTGTTTAATTTGGTCGCAGCAAAAATTCCTCCCTTTACTACAATCTACACATTAAGGTTGTTCATCCCTGGAAGTTTAGGCAAAATCTGACATCAGGTTTAAGAGGAGTTGCGTTCACAAGATTTTGGGATGTACAGACGTACGGACGGACAGACAGACGTACGGACAAGTGAAATGCTATATGCTCCCCACTTTGTGGGGGCATAAAAAGAATATTGTAGTAAAGAATACTCCTAGAAAACATTACTGTTTTGAACAAATTATAATCCAAATTTCCTATTTGACCTTGACCCTCAAGGTCAATACAAGTTATGGTCATATCAGAATAGTTCAACATGTTGGTTTTGTTATATGTATTTGTTTGTCTAGGTATAAATTAAATCCATAAATAAAGTTTTGACAATCTAAGCTTAATTCAATATATGACCTTGACAGTCATTGTCATATACAGGTCAAGGTCATATCTGAATAACTTTACATGAACTTTACATAAATAACAAAAATATAAGCCAATTACAGAAAAAACAAGCAAAATTCAATAATTTGACCTTCAAGGTCAATGATAAGTGAAGGTCATAATCAATCTGCTCTATATAAAGGTCTTATTGTAGCGATTATTGTGTTATTAAGTATGAAGACAATCCATTCATAAATATGTGAAATTCAAATTTTTGACCTTGGAGGTCAAGGTCATTTCAGAGTGATGGTCAAGTTCAGTCTGGTCAACTGGAAGGTCTTGTCTAAAGGGTTGTTGTGTCCAAGTATGAATGCAATCCATCAAGAAATAAAAAATAATGACCAACATTAAGTTTTGGACAGCAACAACAACATAACTGTAGCAATAGGAATTTCCTTTTTCTGGCAGTATATATTTTTTTTTGATATTTCTTTTCTGTACGAAATCTGCTGTGGTCATAGTATTATTTTTACAATAGGTTTATCTCTTAGATTTGGTTTGCTAAATTGCTAATCATGGTCATGCAACTACATAGTTAGGTGAAGAAGCAGGCGCTTGTTTTGGTTGAGTCTATTATGTTTTGTTTAGGGGACACAAATTTACAATTTATATGCATTTATTTTTTTCCAATGATTGTTATTATCTTAAATGCTTCTGGGATTGTTGTTTTATCAATTCATTTGTAAATAAGATTGTTATATGTCTATTAACGGAATAATTTTAATGAACACGAAATTAGTTCACACCTACATGTGTATTGGTAACGTGATGGTTTAAGCCAATGAAAACACGTCAATATTATTATACTCAGGCAGAAAAAAGTGTGCAAAGAGTAAATCGATAATCTTTATGTAGCCAGCAAACTTTGAATTGCAAGTATTTTTTCATATATTTTTGGCAGGATAAACTGTCCGAGGAGGGCCAGGCATTTTCGTATCGTAAAATGGCTGCCATTTACAGTATCAAGTGATTATCCTAAGCACCACCGCGACTTAGCGCGGGAATTTTAATTATAGCTAACCTCGGTATTTTTCATATTTTATTGTAATAAATATTTACAAACTGTGTCTTTCGTTTTTTTTTATCAATATATAACCAATAATGATGTTAATATGAATAAATAATCATAAGTCAAATCTGTGAAATTCTACCTTAAGTGTATTAAAAAGGTTTTTAATTTCCTGTAATTTTATTTTGTGATTATGCTTCAAAGCAGTCAATTGACCGTGAATTTTCTTTTCATATTATGATTTCCTTGAAATCATTTTTCTCATCTGAAGGCATGCAACTTTAATATGGTGGTACATTAATTACATTCCATGAAAATGTTTAAAGATATAAAATATCTCATGACATGTTTTTTCATTTTACATTACACCTTAAATTCAGCAAACATAAAGTCTTCACAAAAAGTAGTATGCAATCGTACCTTTATTACATACGAATGTATGTAATATTTTTCTTGTTTATTTTGTTATATGCCAAATTCTACTTGGAAAATGTTTAAACCAAACATTTTCTACAAAAAAATATCAAGCAATGTATAATCATATAAGTTACCATGAAATCATCAATTGTGATTTCTTATTGACAAAATGCAAATTGAAATTACCATGTTCTGCATAAATTGCAAAATATATCCCGTTATGCAATGCAAATAAACAAAAAGTGTTTAAGCAAACATACAAATCTATTACAATATCATAGGGACGTGGAAATGCAGATATATTACTGTTTACGCTTATTTAACTACGGTATAAGCTGTCTTCAAGGACAATTCAAAGGAATAAAGAAGAATGGCCGATAATAATCACTTAACAAGAGGATCATAATGGCCCTTTATGCCATAGATGAAGCCTTGTTTGCTCACCTTAGGTCCATTTAATTCTTTAAAGCAGAAGTAGGTAATTGTGTAACAATTGGTCAGGTTTGTCATATCTAACCATTCATTATATATAACTTAAGCGGAGGCTCAAAAGGTAATGCTACATGCTAATTATCAAGGATTTGTAACAAATGTGATCCAAGTCTTCAACTTTTCTTTCCCTGGACCATCATTAATGTTACTTCTGTAGAGGTCCACCAGTCCATGTAACATGCAATACATGTAATTCCTGGGAAATTTAGTTTCTGAGAATCAGATTTAAATGCACTTTCTTATATAAATCTATGTAAACAAAGTGACCCTTGGGAAGGGTCAATTTTAACCACAGGGTAATGATTCAAAATACTTTTGTAGAGGACAACAAAAGATGCTTCACCCCCTCATGTATAAGTTCTTGTCATTCTAGTTTATTAGAAAAAATAGTTTAAATCTATTCTGTATATGTCTACATAAACTTAGTCTCCGCCAGGGATAAGGTGTTCAAGAGATGATTTATATAAATCATGTACAAGCGAGGTACCTGTATTACGCACAGTTAAATGGCTGCAAAGGAATGGTCAGCTGTGCAGTGTGCATACCTTCAGAAAATCTGAAAAAACTGCTACTTAGACGAATGTCTGTTTAGATCTGCGCAGTTGTTGAATTTATAGGGAAAGTGTTACAACACAAAACTTTCATCATATCATACAAGTAGTTCTAGTTTTATAATGTGACATGACTGGTACACTTTAGTAAATGTTGTTTCATGCCAGGAATCTGACAGTGTATTTTTATTTATATATATACAGAACTAACATGCTCATACATGTCAAGGTTTACCCTAATGCCTTGAACATTAATTTTATCCCAATTAACTTTTAACAAGAGGGCCATGATGGCCCAAAGTCGCTCACCTGTATATAGGCCCCCGGAGCGGGGCCAGTTTAAACCCCAGGGCTTTTATTTGAACAAACTTGGTTGACACCCATTAGAACATGTTTCATGCTAAACATCTAAGGTCTAGCTAATTGGGTTTTTTAAAAGAAGATTTTTAATGTATATATAACTTATATTATATGTATGTATATATATATATGTATGTATATATATATATATATATATATATATAATATATATATATATATACATACATATATATATATATATTTCATGTAATACACACACACCAAAAAATGCAATATATATATATATATATGTATGTATGTATGTATATTGTATATATAATATATATATATATAAATTACATATATATATATATATAATATGTATATATTATGTATATATATATATATATATAATATATATATATTATATGTATGTATATATAAATATGTATATATCTAAAAAAAAAAAAGTCGAGGCTAGATGAATGACCCCCGGGGCGGGGCCAATTTTGGAACCCCAGGCTCTTATTTGAATGAACATGGTAGACATCCATTAGGAACATGTTTCATGCTAAATATTTTAGCTCTAGCTCTTTGCATTCTTTAAAAAGAAATTTTTTTAAGTTTTTACTATTATGCATATAGGGAAAATCAATGACCCCCTGGGGCGGGGCCAATTTTGACCCAGGGCTTTTTTTTGAACAAACTTGGTAGACACCCATTAAGAAGATGTTTCATGCTAAATATCTTAGCTCTAGCTCTTTGGTTCTTTACAAAGAAGATTTTTTAAGTTTTTACTATATACATATAGGGAAAATCAATGACCCCCAGGGCGGGGCTGATTTTAATTCTAGGAACAAAATTTGAACGACTTTTGATTTTGGACCTATAGTATGATACCATAGACCAAATATCAAAGCTCTAGGCCATTTACTTTCAGACCAGAAGATTTTTCAAGTTTTCACTATATGTATATAATGAAAAATCAATGACCGCCCGAGGGCGGGGCCAATATTTGACCGAGGGCCATTATTTGAACAATCTTGGTAGAAGGTCTACCACACAATGTTTTCCAGCCAAATATCTTACCTGTAGCCTTTGCCAATTCAGAGAAGAAGATCTTTTTTATGTTTTACTATATACATATTAGAAAAAACCTATGACCCCCCCCCCCCCCCCGGGGCGGAGCCAATTTTGACACTAGGGACAAAATTTGTACAACTTTGGTATTGGACCTTCAGATGATACCATAGACCAAATATCAAAGCTCTAGGCCATTTACTTTCAGACCAGAAGATTTTTCAAGTTTTTCACTATATGTATGTAATGAAAATCAATGATCCCCCAAGGGGCGGGCCAATTTTGACCCTAGAGCCATTATTTGAACAATCTTGATAGAGGTCTACTACACAATGTTTCATGCCAAATATCTAATCTGTAGCCTTTGCCAAATCAGAGAAGAAGATTTTTTTTAGATTTTTTACTATATACTATATGAGGAAAAACCTATGACCCCCCCGGCGGGGCCAATTTTGACACTAGGGACAAAATTTGAACAACTTTGGTAGAGGACCCATAGATGATACCATATTACCAACAAGATTGGCATTTGAGAAAAAATGCTATGGCCACCGCATTAATTACAACACTAAATAGTAGTGTAGGAACAGATTTTTTTTGTTTCTATACAATTTTGAAAGATTGTCAAAATGCAATAGATCCCTAACCTATCTAATTCTTATTATCAGATTAGTGCGTTAAATCTGTTGTTAAAACTCAATAAAAGATCAGAGTAGGAATATATATCAATGCACTCTAGTCTAGTGAATTTGGTGGCGAAGGTCATATTTCACACAGCCTAAATTTCATGACTACATCAAAAGACAACACAGCTAAGACACTTTGTCAAAAAATCTAAGGTCAGCTAAAATCAAAGTTCACTTTAAATCTTAATCTGTGCACATGGTTCAAATTTCAAAGCTGTACATCAAATTACAAGAAAGTAGGTTCACATCATCAAAATCTAGGTCACCTGATATCACAGTTTCAATTTTACAACTAAAACTGTGCACATGGTCAAAAATTTCATTGCTGTACATTAAAGGACAAGAAAGTAGGTCACTGTCCCTTGGGGCAAGGCAAAATTTTGGACCCCAAGGGTTTGATTCAAATCCAATCTTGATAAGGTCACCAAACAACATTTCAAGTCAAAATATCTCAGCTGTAGCTTTCTCCCATTCAGAAAACAACTTTGTTTTTTTCTGTTTTTACTATGTGTACATAATGAGAATCACTGACCCTAGGAGCAGGGCAATTTTGAAACCAGGGGGACAAATTTGAATGCGAATTTGAACCTCACGACCTATGATGAATTAGGATTATAGACAAACATAACTTAGCATAAAGTATGCGCTTCGACTTGGTGTCAAAGGCAAAAATCTTTTTTTTTATGTTTTATTTACTATATGCTCACAGCCATCAATAAATAACAATCACAAGGTGGGATCCATTGACCCTGTGCTGCGAGAATAAAATTTTTAGACCTCCAAGGGCCTAAATAAAATATTAGTAATCATCTATGAGTAAAGAAAGTTCTAACTTCGCAATTGGATCATCAATGAAACGCAATTTATTTGCCTGAAATTGAATCTCACTAGACCTTTGTCAAATGGCATGAAGAAGAAAAGACTTTTTTCAAATTCAGGAGAAATAAGATTTTTTCAAGTCCTCTTAATATAAATTATACATATTATAATGTCATCTAAGTAAAAAGACTTTCGGCCTCTGGCGCTAGTATGCTGGTCAATTTTAACGACTAGTGGCGCATAAAAAACTCAATTTAGTCTAAGAAGACCCATAGATGATATTATATCCCACGTGTAGTTCCTCAAATTGGAAACCCACCACTAAGCTCTATCCGGAGGCCTGTACCTTCATCACCAAATGGAGGAATTTTCATAATGTATCTATTCACTAATATGTAAAAACGAAGAATAACTAAAACCAGAATGGTTTATCAATCAAGTATGATCGAGAGTAGGGGCGTGGGTACGACTTTTGAGAACTTACCCAACAGGCTTGACATCATGGTTAGTATTTGTGTGAATCAGTGCAATTGCCTGAGTATGCGATAACAGATTGGCTTAGGCATATCTAATAAAACCCTGTGTGGCGTACACATAATT
The DNA here is from genome assembly GCF_026571515.1 of Ruditapes philippinarum. Lineage (NCBI taxonomy): Eukaryota > Metazoa > Mollusca > Bivalvia > Venerida > Veneridae > Ruditapes > Ruditapes philippinarum. Next base: position 550,819 of record NW_026856049.1, read on the forward strand.
TCAGAATTATTTGGGTAACTCTAGCTTTGTGAAAGGATGTAAGATATTAAATGATTTTTAAGTTGTTCTCCTATTTCTACGGTTCGTCGTGCTTGCTCGGTTTGTGTATTGTGGGTGTCGTGCATGGGTGTCTTGTTTTGTGGTGTTGGCTTGCTGTCGATTTGGCTTTGTTTTACGGCTCCGCTTTGAAGTGGTCTACCTGTGTTGTTTTGCACGCATGAACTTAGGCTGTGTCTGACTCCGGCCTGATCGAGGTTGTATATCTCTGCCTTTATGGTCGTTCACATGATCACTTTCGATGGTGGACTTGCTATGATTCGGTCATCAGCGCCATCTGTTTCTCCTGTGTGGTATTCAGGGTGGCTAGACTTTTTCCATGCATTGTGGTATGGTCACTCTACATGGTGTCTATACATGTTCACCTTTGTCCCAAGTGTCAAAAATTGGCGCCGGGGGGTCATAGTTCTCATGCTTAGTATCTACCTCTCTTCTCTGATTGCCGGTCAAAGCAGATATTGCCACTTGTGTGTCACTCTACAGATTGTAAGGTCGGGTCAAATTGGCGCTTGGGTATTGATTCATTACATAATATAGTGACTAAAACTTTCTGTTGAAAGAGGTAACTGATGGGTAGATACGAGGTAATCGAGTGTCAATTTTGTCAGTCATGTCGCGGGGGGGTCAAGGTTTCTATATATATAGTAAAAATAAAAAATTTTTCTCGATGCAAAGCACAGGTAAATATTGCTGGAGGAAAAAAATAATGGAAAAGGGGAGGGATAAGTTTGGACAATAGGAGGGCATAAATTTGGAAACATTTGTAGTAGTAAACAATAAGATATATCATAAGATCAAATCTCGAAACTGTGCTCTAAGGACTATTGAACTTAGAAACAATATAATGATTCTTCTCTTACTATAGTGTATATAGATCATTACAATGGCCGAAAATCACACGTGCACGTCGCCCGGGCGGGGGCATTTTTACCTCACGGCTGGATTCAATATGTGATGAACAATCTGCGATTAGTATAAATTACACTTCCAACAGCTTTTAGTTTAATTATCTTGCAAATATTAATACGTTTGCAAAATTATCAAACTGGCGTAGCATCTTGTGAATAGCAATAGGAAAGAGATTATTTGCTCATTAGAGGCTTTTTGTGAGCGATAACATATGTGAGTTCAGGATAATACAACAAATGACTTCCCAGGTAACGGGGGGTCTGCACTTTTGACCACAAAGGTGCCATAAGAGTCGTATTCATTTAACAATTTAAGTAGATGGGCTGTTCCACATAGAACAATTGTGCCAATTTACTGACAAATACTCTACCCGCCTGGGGGTCCCAATGTTTCCACAATCATCTAGAGCCTTTGTTATTATGAGTGGAATCATAATACAAGAAGGTACTTTAATAAATATCTTATACAATATTTACATATATACTGTGAATATATCAAATGACAGACACCCCAAAGAGCCTAGAGGCCGGGTGCCATATAGTTGGCCCCATGGTGCTTAGCATAGAAATCAAAATCTTCTAAGGTGTCTTACTTCGCATATGATTTGTTCAAGATGTGATTACAAGAGAGCACCTGGATGGTACATATTGGCCTCGCCAAAGAGTCTAAGCCTATGAGGGCGGTTCTATTTGAGAGTCTTTACACAGCAAGTTACAATAATAGTTAACAAACTATATTATGAATGAAAACACAAGACCATTCCTTGGGGCGGGGCTGAATTTAAAGCCACAAATCGGCCTAAATAAAATCTTGGGAAAACAATTTCCTAGTAATGGGCTAGGAAGTAAAGGAAGGTTTCTAACTCTAGAGAAACAATTGCACAAATGTTTCCTAATGGAATGTCTACCATTATATACAGTTCCCCTTAGTAATATATATGACCCCGGGGCGGGGCCAATTTTGACCCCAGGGCTATAATTTGAAAACAATCTTGGTAGAGGTCTACCAGACAATGCCTTATGCAAAATATCCTAAGCTCTAGGCCTTTTGGGTCTTTACAAGAAGATTTTTTAAATTTTATTCTTATAATTCCTTTTGGTTGCCATGGCAACCAGATTTCATGCATGGAATGAAATTCTTTGAACAACTTTGGAAGCCCTTCACCCAAGGATCAATCCTGCCAAGTTTGGTTGAAATTGGACTGGTGGTTTTTCACAAGAAGATTTTTTAAGTTCACTATATAATCTATATAACACACACACACACAAACAAACACACACACAGGTGAATCGCTATATGCCACCGCATCGCAGATGCTGCGGTGGCATAAAAATCAAAGCTCTAGGCCATTTAGTTTCAGACCAGAAAGCTCTAGGCCATTTAGTTTCAGACCAGAAGATTTTTCAAGTTTTCACTATATGTATGTAATGAAAATCAATGACCCCCCAGGGCGGGGCCAATTTTGACCCTAGGGCCATTATTTGAACAATCTTGATAGAGGTCTACTACACAATGTTTCATGCCAAATATCTAATCTGTAGCCTTTGCCAAATCAGAGAAGAAGATTTTTTTAGATTTACCTATAGACATATAAGGAAAAACCTATGACCCCCCGGGGCGGGGCCAATTTTGACACTAGGGACAAAATTTGAACAACTTTGGTAGAGGACCCATAGATGATACCATATACCAAAAATCAAAGCTCTGGCCCATTTAGTTTCAGACAAGAAGATTTTTTAATTTTGTGTTTTTTGAAATCCTTTTCTGGCCCTGTGACCTACATATGCAACAGACCGGAACCATTTGAACAACTTTGAAAGGGGACCACCCAAGGATCATTTCTGTAAAGTTTGGTTGATGTGCAGTCATTGGTTTCAGAGGAGATGTTGTTTATGTTAAAAGTTGACGACGCACGACGACGGACGACGGACACAGGGCGATCACAATAGCTCACCCTGAGCATTGCTCAGGTGAGCTAAAAAGCAAATGACCAACAATAAAACATCAAATTTGAGCATAAACATAGTAACTTTACAGGTATAACACATTAAAGGCATCAGAGGCGGCTATTAAAGTTTTAAACTGCACAACAATATCCAAATCATCTCAAAACAAAAAATACAAAACTTTAAAAGTTATATATATTTAAATTTCTTCAAAACGAACTTGTTTCCTGGTTTCTAAAATAAGCAAAAGGATAAATTCAGATGGTTTATTACCATGCAATGGAACAGCTCATACACCAATGTGTTCTGTCCAAATGTAAAACAGTTCCCCTTTACGTGGAGACATCATGACAATTTCCTCAGTAAATCACTGTAGATACATAAGAAATTTTCAAACATTTGAAGTCTGTTTTAGGCAACCTTTAACTAAAGAAACTAGAACTATCACTAATGTGGTTGGCCATTGATGAAGTTTTATTAGATTACTCTGTAATAAGTCCAGAAAGACAAGGAAAAGGAACAAAGGGCAATAACTCTATAAATACTGAAGATTGAGTTATGGTTATTGTACACTGCACTTCCTCTCATTGCGCTTGACCATTGTATGAAGTTGTATTGAATTCCAACTACTAGTTTTCAAGTTATGCACTGGACATAAAAACAAGAGCTGTCCGTAAGACAGCGCGCTCGACTTTTTTATTGCTTGCCAATAAAAAAAGTTTTTGCAGTAAAAGGCAATACAAGAATCTCTGTATTTTTAAAGTGAACAATGGCCATGAGCATTAAGATATTTAGTGAAGAATTATTTTTTTTAGATTTTTTAAGTTTTTTAGTGCTTGCCTATAATACAAAACATTGACAGTTAAGGGCCATAATTCAAATAAAATCTTTGACAGAATTACCTTCTCCTGGACATGTTTGGGAATCATGATTGTAAACAAGTATTCCAACTTTCAAATTAATATCTCAAACAGTTCAGTCAAAAAGTGGACTGGTACTAAAAACTTAACCAAGATTCTAAGTCGATAAAAGGCCTTAATTTTTAAAACAAATCCTTGACAGAGTTACCTTCTCTTGCGTACAGATGGGGGTAATGATGTGAAATAGCATTAAAAGTTTCAAAGCAATATCTCAAAGGGTTAAGGCAATAAGTGGATTTTACCCATATTCAATGTATTTTCTAAGTCAAAAAGGGGCATAATTCTGTCAAAAACCTTGACAGAGTTATGTCCTCTTGTCTGTTGATGAAGGTCGTGATGGTAAACAAGTATGGTCAGTTTCAAAGCAATATCTCAAAGGGTTAAGGCAATAATTGGATTTTACCCATATTCAATGTATTTTCTAAGTCAAAAAGGGGCATAATTCTGTCAAAAACCTTGACAGAGTTATGTCCTCTTGTCTGTTGATGAAGGTCGTGATGGTAAACAAGTATGGTCAGTTTCAAAGCAATATCTCAAAGGGTTAAGGCAATAATTGGATTTTACCCATATTCAATGTATTTTCTAAGTCAAAAAGGGGCATAATTCTGTCAAAAACCTTGACAGAGTTATGTCCTCTTGTCTGTTGATGAAGGTCGTGATGGTAAACAAGTATGGTCAGTTTCAAAGCAATACCTCCAATGGTTTTGAAATAAAGTGAGGTGGTACAAAAAACTTAACCAAGCTCAATACACTTTCTAAGTCAAAAAAGGGCCATAATTCTGTCAAAAACCTTGACAGAGTTATGTACTCTTGTCTGTAGATGGAGGTTATGATGGTGAACAAGTATGGTAAGTTTCAAAGCCATACTTGAAATACTTCTGAAATAAAGTGGGGTGGTACGAAAAACTTAACCAAGGTGTGACGCCAACGCCAACGCCGACGCCGACGCCGGGGCGAGTAGGATAGCTCCCCTTTTCATAGAAAAGTCGAGCTAAAAAGTAACAAAGGCAATAACTGTAATTAGTCCAAATAGAGTTATTGTTATTGTGCACTGCACTTCATCTCACTGCCCTTGACCATTGTATAAAGTTTCATTGAATTCCAACCATTAATTTTCAAGTTATGCACTGGACAATAAAAAGTAACAAAGGGCAAAAACTTTTAAATTAGTCAAAAAAGAGTTATGGTTTCTGTGCACGTCACTTCCTCTCAATATACTTGACCATTGTATGAAATAGTTTTGAATTCCAACTACAGTGGAGCCTTGCTAATCCGAACCCTTCTAATCCGGAATTCTCTCTCATCCAAACAAAGAGTCCGGTCCCGATTTTATTCCTTCTATTTTCAATAGTAAAAAAACCTTTCGGATCCAGAACCTGTCTACTCCGAATTCCGGACGATTTTTTCAATTTTTGTTCTTATTTTACTCTAAAATTAACCTCTGGGATCAAAACAGATTTTGCCAAATGTCACATCTACATTCAAAATAAACATACACCAAACTGATAAGTGTTATTTCCCTTGATTAATGGGTGAAACATATGATCTGCAAAGGTGTGAAAATTACACTTAGCTTGCCTTTATATCTACTTTAATTGCTTAATTGATTGATTTTCGTCACCTTCAATAAACATTTTGATATGATGCAATAGAAATATCATTTAATCTTTTGTAATGAATTTAATGACACATGATTAAATGGAAACTGTCAGTGAATTCGGATAGTCCCTGAATTGGATAAGTGTAAACAACAATTGACAAATGCTGGTACAAATATTTAATCATGTCTCATGCTTATTCATTTATTTAAATTTATTTATTTTTGTATTCACATATGTTAAAATAAACGATAAGAGACTGCAAAAATAAAATATTTATATTGCAATTTCAAGTGCATTTTCATTTTCTTTCCTTAAACTATTCTGCCAATAACATGAACAAACATGTGAAAAACCTTCTAATCCGGAAACCTTTCTAATCGGAACTTTTCTTCTGGTCCGGACAAGTTTGGATTAGACAGGTTCCACTGTAGTAGTTTTCAAGTTATGCTCTGGACAAGAAAAAAGCAATGGAAAAGTAACAAAGGGCAATAACTGTAATTACTCTGAACAGAGTTATAGTTCTTGTGCTTGGCCATTGTATGAAGTTGTTTTGAATTCCAACCAGTAGTTTTCAAGTTATGCTCCGGACAAGCAAAAGTAACAAAGGGCAGTAACTCTGTAATTAGTCAAAATGGAGTTATGGTTCTTGTGCACTGCACTTCCTCTTATTGTGTTTGACCATTGTATGAAGTTGTTTTAAATTCCAACCAGTATGTTTTAAGTTATGCTCCGGACAAGGAAAAGTATCAAAGGGCAATAACTCTGTAATTTGTCAAAATGGAGTTATAATTCTTGTGCACTGCATATCTTGACAACTGCATGAAGTTGTTTTGAATTCCAACCGTTAGTTTTCAAGTTATGCTCCAGACAAGGAAAAGTAACAAAGGGCAATAACTCTGTCGTTAGTCAGGATGGAGTTATGGTTCTCATACACTGCACTTCCTCTCAATGTGCTTGACCATTGTATGAAGTTATATTGAATTCCAACCATTAGTCTTAAAGTTATGCTCCAGACAAAAAAAGCAAATAAAGTAACAAAGGGCAATAACTCTGTAATTAGTCAAGATGGAGTTATGGTTCTTGTGCATGGCACTTCCCCTTATTACATGCTTAATGACCATTGTATGAAGTTGTTTTGAATTCCAACCAGTAGTTTTTAAGTAATGCTCCGGACAAGGAAAAGTAACAAAGGGCAGTAACTCTGTAATTAGTCAAAATGGAGTTATGGTTCTTGTGCACTGCACTTCCTATCAATGTGCTTGACCTTTGTATGAAGTTATATTGAATTCCAACTATTAGTATTCAAGTTATATTCCGGACAAAAGAAAGCAATTGATAAATAACAAAGGGCAATAACTCTGTAACTACTTTAGATAGAGTTATGGTTGTTGTGCACTGCACTTCCCCTTATTGTGCTTGACAATTGTATGAAGTTGTTTCGAGTTTCAACCAGTAGTTTTCAAGTTATGCTCCAGACAAGGAAAAGTAACAAAGGGCAATAACTATGTTATAAGTCAAGATGAAGTTATGGTTCTTGTGCACTGCACTTCCTCTCAATGTGCTTGACCATTGTATGAAGTTATATTGAATTCCAACCATTAGTCTTCAAGTTATGCTCCAGACAAGGAAAATGCAACCGACCGACCCACCAACCGACCGACCACCGGGTGACTCCTATATACCCCCCACAAACTTCGTTTTTGGGGGTATAACTAGAAAAAGTATCCATTAATGGTCTCTGAAAAAGACTTGCCTAAGAAAGTTGAAAGAGTTGCCATTTTAAAGATCTCACAAAAAAGCAAGTCTAAGAAGATGGGAAGTTTAAAAATTAATGGTCTCTCAAGAACAATTTCCTTTTATGAACATAATAATACAACAACAATTTCCTTTTATGAACATAATATTCAACAATAATTTCCTTTTATGAACATAATATTCAACAATAATTTCCTTTCATGAACATAAATCATACAACAACAATTTCCTTTTATGAACATAATATTCAACAATAAATTCCTTTTATGAACATAATATTCAACAATAATTTCCTTTTATGAACATAAATCATACAACAACAATTTCCTTTTATGATCATTATCATACAACAACAATTTCCTTTTATGAACATAATCATACAACAACAATTTCCTTTTATGATCATTATCATAAAACAACAATTTCCTTTTATGAACATAATCATACAACAACAATTTCCTTTTATTGACAAAATTATACAATAGTTCCCTTTTATGAACATGATTATGCAATAGTTATTTCATTTTATGGACAATTATAGTTATTTTATTTTGTGAAAATTATCACATATTAGTTATTTCTTTTCATAGATGTTAACATAAAACTGTGAGTGTTGACATTATGAAACAACACATATTTCTTCTCATAAAGTAGTATGGATATCATCATAGAATAGTTATTTCCTTTTATATCGATAAAGAATCAACAGTAATTTCCTATTAAAGACATAATTTATGGTGGTGGTATTAGTAGTTTTCACTCCGGATCACGGCAGTAAGCCAGTCTGAATTGACCATGGGCAGGCTGTCAAGCAGTTTACCAGTACTAGTTGCCTTTACTTTTGCAAGGAACTGTAACCTTCTGTAAATGCCCGAGCAGAGGTACATGGTAAATGACCATAGAAAAGATTTCATATATACAATGAAAGTGACCTGCACCTTTAATAGATATAATTAAACAAATATTATTCCTTAAATAGACATAACTAAACTAGACGTATCACTGAAGGTGATTGATACCCCCACCAGCAACTTTGACTTTTGAAAAATTAGTGGTCTGAAGAAATATTTGAACTCAACCTACGGTAAATAAAGTATCAACAGCACTATGTACAAAGAATTATTTTAATTTATTGCAATCCCAACCAGGATCTTGATATAAGCTCGCTATACACCAAGTTTGATTACAATATCTCATTCCTAACCCTGGTAATTGTCCGGAAACCATTTTTCTACTTTTAGTAACCAAGACCTTGACCCCAAGGGATCCAAATGCAATACCAAGCACGGTCTTCATGTTAGCTTGCTTAACACCAAGTTTGATTACAATATCTCATTCCTAACTCTAGTTATTGTCCAGAAACCATTTTTCTATTTTTAGAAATGGTGACCTTGACCTTGGCCCCAGGGGGTCCAAATGCAATACAAACTGGGGTCTCCACATAAGCTTGCTATACACCAAGTTTGATAACAATATCTCATTCCTAACTCTAGTAATTGTCTGGAAACCATTTTCCTATTTTTAGTAACTGTGACCATGACCTTGACCCAAGAGGGTCCAAATGCAATATCAACCGCTGTCTTCATGTAAGCTTGCAATACACCACATTTGATTACAATATCTCATTCCTAACTTGAGTTATTGTCCGGAGACCATTATTCTATTTTTAGTAATGGTGACCTTGACCTTGGCCCCAGGGGGTCCACATGTAATACAAACCGGGGTCTTCATGTAAGCTTGCTATATACCAAGTTTGATTACAATATCTCATTATTGTCCGGAAATCATTTTTCTATTTTTAGAAACTGTGACCTTGACCCCAGGGGGTCCAAATGCAATACCAACCGGGGTTTCCACATAAGGTTGCTATATACCAAGTTTGATTACAATACCTCACTCCAAACTCTAGTTATCGTCCGGAAACCATGATGTGGACAGACCGACGGACCCACCGACAAGCTGACTCCTTTATACCCCACCTAAACTTCGTTTGTGGGGGTATAACAATTATTATTTCCTTTTTTAAAAAGACATTTTATTTAATTAAAGTATGAACACTATTATATAATATTTATTTCCATTAATTAACATTAACATAGTTTTTTCCTTTTATGGAAATGAACTATACTTATAATAGATATCTCCTTTTATGGGCATTATTAAAAATTGGTTATTTTTATTTACAGATATATTATTTTACAATAATTGTAACAGTGTAAGATGACTGCCTTTTTATGATTCTCTCATTGTCACCTACACAAACAACATCATATTTTAAACTATTACCTTGTATGTTTTAATCAGCATGTAGGCATCATAATATAACATTGTCATGTATTGTGGGGTTGGTTAAACCACCTGCTAACTCATATAAAAATAATAAAGTGGATTCTAGTATTTCACATAAACTATTCAATTCATAAAAGTAATTCAGAGTCAGAAAATTGGATAGCAATGTCTCCGTTTACGACAAGAAAATATAATTTAAAATAAATATTTAGGTTTCTTGACATTATTACAAGAATCCATATACCACTAGGTAACAACAACAACTTTTAGAAAGTTTCATGGCTCTACACTTTTGAAGCAACAAACGTCTCAATATACTATTTTTTTTAATTAATCAGGGGTCATAACTCTGTTTATCCAATAAATCAAAATACCCAGGTGTGTAAGATAGCATACTGGTAATTATTCTCATCATAAAGTTTAATGGCTCTATCAGTAGTTGTTATATGTTCAGAGTTACAACCAACACAAAGTCTACACATTTTAGTTTGCTTAACCAAGGTGAATAACTCTGTCAATTTCTCAAAATAACTTCACATTCAATAGGGTTTTGGTTCTAAACCAGTGTGTTTCTCTTTAATCGTGTAAATTTACTGCTTGTTCTACAAAATATCATACAATTTTGGCCTTACCTTTTCTACAAAGTTGAACAGCTTGCTATAACCACTCTTTATGCAAATCACACAACGACTAGTCTATCAAGGGACATCATCCATCTTGTGGCCTGTAAGATTAAAAACAACTATTATCATAAATATGAGAACCTATAAATCTTTCCTAGACTAATGTACCTTGACAAACGAGCATTCAAATACAAATGTCTACAAACAAAATAAACTTACAATTTATTATCAATTCTTCATATATTAATCATTGCTTGTAAAGTAGTGTTAAGTTTTGCTGATTATATGAACTAGTGTTTATATGAACTACATCAGTTTCTTCAAGATAAATGTCTGGCTTGAGTTATTAATATAACATAATAAACCTACTCTTCCATTCAAACTGTAAAAGGAGCTATTAACAGAATTAGTTTAGTACTGTCACTTTAGCTGGTGTTCTTAATGAAATTAAAAAAAAGAAATATCACTTCTACTAGACTTGAATCATTCACATGTGTATGAGAATAACTGTGTGTCTGGAACATAAATTCTTTGGTACAAAGGTTTATTCATGTTGTTGATAAGATTTTAAATATTTTAAAGCTGAAATATTACACAGCTCAATAATCACTACCTTAGTGTGTAACTAGTTTATCAACATATGTGACTGTGTTTATTAAGATCATTGATTGCAAATCACTCGCCAATCACCACATCGGGGCTCGGATCCCTCACAGACATACATTAAATCCTTTCATTTACGAAAGTTATCAAGCTAATATTATTATGGAAGGTCACTGGCTGTACTCAAGATGCCGGACATAATTCTCATGGTAGTATTCCTGCAGGACATTCACTATCCTTTACAGTGGAGATGTGACTTATACACAGCAGCAAAGATAACACAATGCAATTACATTAGTTTCAGACAAGGACATATATGATTGCTGACAACTGATCTTTACGACAATATTGCTCATGTGTGCAACATTAGCATTGTTATTTATGACCTGTTCAAAGAAACAGATAAAGTTGTTACTATGACAGACAGACAAGACATTTTACAACATACAGATATCTTGATACACAACAACACAAGAGCCAATGCAAGCAAGGCAACACAACTTTTGCCTATTTCTAAAGCCTAACACATCAGAAGAAATTCATTGTGGTGAAACAGTTTTCAAAGGCAACATCAATTCAAGTTAAGAGAATTAATGAAAATTCAACAAGCCAATGACAATGTCATTTTAAGGCAAAAATCATTCTAGAATGACTCAACATGAAGGTATTGTCATAAGTGTAAGTATGAATCAAATCCATACATATTTATGGCCAATTTTAGCATAATCAAACACATTGACCTTAACAGTCCAGGTCATGACTGTTTTTTTTAATAACACAGTAATCATTTTATACAATTTTGTTTGCTTTAATATAAACAAACAGTTATATCAAGAGAGACACAAGGTTCACTTAAATAAAGACATTATAGAAAAAAAGACATTATAGAAAAAAGACATTATAGAAAAAAGAGACGTTATAGAAAAGAGTACTTATGTCAGATTTTTGTTGTAAGAGAAACAAATTTCTAACAACCTATAATTTTATAAAACAGGAAGTGTTCTGACCAACCTCTCTCTTAATTCTAACACTTCTTTGATGAAGTAAAAGTGTTATATTGAGTCAAGACACCAAGAAAAGCTTTACTTAATGTGAAATATGAAGGTTTAAAAGCAATCCCGATAATGCCCATTATTGAAAAAATAAACACGTACATTAGAAATAATGTCCAAGAAGCCATTCAGTTTAATACAATTATTTTTTTCTAGCAAAAACTTCCTTGTATACATCTATAGCTTAATGGTTTAGGAAAACAGATCACACTACAACTCTCACAAGAACGCCTTGGAAGGCTTACCTGACACTTCTTGCTAGAAAAGGTCACAATTCTTCTTTGCAGAATCAGTAATAAACTCACATTATGTTGTCATTACTGTGTTTTACATAAATTAAGAAACCCCCAGGTGGGGCCAGTTCTGACCCCAGAGGCATTATTTATATAATTTTGTGATGCCTCATGACAAATATCTTAGCTCTGGGAATTCTTGTTTTCTAGATGTTTTTAAAAACTAGAAATGTGTCCATAGGACACGGGTGCCCCCACCGCGCCACTGTTCTGTCAATATTTTTACTAAGTCAAGGGAAATAACTCTACAAATACTGGATAAATCCACAAGCGAAACACCAGGTGCAAATCTAAATATGCTGAGCAAGCTGCCCATAAGGTTTAATGACTATGTAAAATCTTTTTTTGAGTAACTTGCAACACAAGTTGAAAATTGCAAAAAATTTCTAAGTGAAGGGCAATAACTCTAAAAATACTAAATAAATCACGACGAAAATACCTGGTGCACAACTGCACATGCTGATCAATATTCCTGTAAAGTTACATGACTCTAGGTCAAATACTTTTTGAGTTACATGCGACACATGTTGAAAATTGCAAAATTTTACTAAGTCAAGGGCAATAACTCCGAAAATACTAAAAATATCCAGACGAAAATACCCAAGTGCACAACTACACATGCTGATCAACATTCCTGTAAAGTTTCATGACTCTAGGTCAAATTCTTTTCGAGTTACATGTGACACAAGTTGAAAATTGCAAAATTTTACTAAGTCAAGGGCAATAACTCTGAAAATACTAAAAATATCCACACGAAAATACCCAAGTGCACAACCACACATGCTGATCAACATTCCTGTAAAGTTTCATGACTCTAGGTCAAATTCTTTTCGAGTTACATGCGACACAAGTTGAAAATTGCAAAATTTTACTAAGTCAAGGGCAATAACTCTGAAAATACTAAAAATATCCACACGAAAATACCCAGGTGCACAACAACACATGCTGATCAACATTCCTGTAAAGTTTCATGACTCTAGGTCAAATACTTTTTGAGTTACATGCGACACAAGTTGAAAATTGCAAAATTTTACTAAGTCAAGGGCAATAACTCCGAAAATACTAAAAATATCCAGACGAAAATACCCAGGTGCACAACTACACATGCTGATTAACATTCCTGTAAAGTTTCATGACACTAGGTCAAATACTTTTTGAGTTACATGCGACACAAGTTGAAAATTGCAAAATTTTACTAAGTCAAGGGCAATAACTCTGAAAATACTAAAAATATCCAGACGAAAATACCCAGGTGCACAACTACACATGCTGATCAACATTCCTGTAAAGTTTCATGACTCTAGGTCAAATACTTTTTGAGTTACGTGCGACACAAAAGTGAACGGACGGACGGACGGAAGGACGGACGGAAGGACGGACAAGGGTAAATCTAAATGCCCGCCACTAACGTGGGGGCACAAAAATATTTTTGCTATAAAAGTCTATGTAAAGTAAGTGACCCCCAGGTCTGGGCAATTTTTACCACTGGAATAACTTTTGTAGAGGACCACAAGGTGATACTACAAGCCAAATATCTGAGCTCTGGGCATGGCAGTTTCTGTGATTTCATATTTTTAAAGTGTTTTTGAGCTCCTGTGATCTATTTATGCATCAGACTGGAACTATTTATATATAATATGTATGATACGCTGTATTATGCCAGTGACTGGTGATTAAAGCCAACCATATATGTATATTTGTGCTATTCTCCGCCAGATTGAGTGAAAAACACTTCTCACATTTGGGTCATTTTTTCACAAATAGAGTAATCATTCTGGAAAAATGGAGTGAGCAAATGATCTGAAATTTTGCATATATTGGTTATCGGTCTTAAGACCTATATCAAGTGGAATATTTGATGCAAATTTTTTTCTAGTCCTACCATGTCAAAAAAACATAAGTGGAGTCCCTTTAAGCTTCCAAACACATGTGACGACAGCTGAAAAATATGTCTTAATTATTACATTACTCTACAATCAAAGACAGAGCTGCAAGCCAATAATAAACATCAGTATTTCCATTTATAATGAAACATGGAAGAAATATATGTATCAATTAGAGGGAAGTATGTGGGATTATATTCTTTCCTTCAGGGCTAGTACAGTAACATTATTTTAACAAATGCTCACATATCTATTTTACCAAGTACATACAATTACATTTTGCAATCACTGAAAAACATGTTTTACTATCATAATGGTTAATTTAAATGTACAGGAAGTTGTTAGTTCTTTACATGATGCTCTCATAGCTGCCATATTAATGTCATTTTATAAATAGTGAAAGATTCCTCTATAGTATTCTATTATATATTATCTTATTGCCAATCCATTTTTCATTCCCCCACAGATTTTTTACATATATTTTGGTCATATCTCAGTAGTGAATCAACCTAACTCGCATTCCTGGATAACTAACCACTCTCAGATAAATCAGCAGCAAACCATAAAGATCTTTAATTTATTATCATGGTGGCAACAAACTGATACCACATTAATTTCAAATAATAGATGGAGCTATGGATGGATGGATGCACTTTCATAAAATGACCTACTTTATGCTACCAGTGACCTTGACCTGTGACCTTTTTTCATTAAAACAGGCATCGAGGTTGATTAAGTTTAATATTTTTTAATGTAATAGCCTTGTTAACATTAAAATTAATGACCATAAGTAAAAGATGGACAGAAAAGTTGACCCAATGCCAACATTACCCTGTGGGCGATGACAATAGAATCAGCTTCTGGCAATACTTTTAAGATGCTATGGGGTGTTTTTTTTCACGGCCAACTTAGAACTTAGTTGCTAATGTACAAGCCCCTCCTATATTAAACTGAGTACACACAATGATTACTACCAGTGCATTGTCACAGTTCAGATTATTATCAAGAATGTCATGTCATGTGACAAATATTCATATCATTTTATATAATTGTATATAATTATGAATATTTTGTCCTTGTAAATGTATATAATTATCACTTATAATTGTCTTGTTATTTATGTTATGTTTCATTACGGCCAGCTCTATAATCATATTATATATAATTTTCTAAGTCGTCATCAACTCATCCTATCAACTATTTTCATGTTTATTTTAGACAAAGCTTGCATGCCGAATCTAAGGTTATACAAAAGTCCTGTACAAATAATCTTTGCAAAATATTTCTATGCTTCAAGCCAGAAGTTGTTTTCTGGTAATTTTATTTAACCCTTTACCTCATATATAAGGGGGATGTGCCCCCTTCTGTTTGGGGGGTTTGAAGGGAGGGCGGTAGTCCCCCTCATTGCCAAGAAAATTTTGGACTTGTGAGAGGCTAAAAATGAGCCCAGGTCGATCATAAGGTAACGTGTAACCAACACTGAAAAGCCTTTGACTCTATCTCAATCCCTTGAGAAGTTGCAGCACTTTGAAATAAATTTTGATGGAAAAAATCGAGGCAAAATAGTGATTTTTGGCACATTTGAGACATCCCCTCGTTGCCATGGTAACAGGAAATTTAAGACTGAGCATGTCGTTACAACGGCAATGATCCAGTCAACATTTGTGCCAAGTTTGATTAATATTGAAGCATTTTTCATAGTTTCATAGCAGTTTGAACTTGTAACAGGAGGCTTTTCAGTGAAAATGGCCATTTTTCACAATATGCTCATGAGGGAAAGGGTTATAAAGACATTATGTTTCTGTCTTTTACAAAATTAATAATTGTTGGTAATCACAATGTTTCATTGTTGAGCAATTTAAACATTTATTTATTCCCCCACTGCATTTATGCACACCTTGCAATATATTTCTATACTTGTTATCAAGGTGTAAGCTAGTTATGTCTTGTACAGGCCCCAGTGAGAAAGGATCATACATACATGTATGCTATTCAGTTATTGCAATATATCAGAACTTCCTGGAAGAACTTTACCCCTGTTTGCCCAAATCACTTCCTATTATTTTTGTTTTGCAGCAAGTCTGTTTCTCGTTGCCATTCTTCACTTTAATGTCAGTGACGTGCCAGTCAGACCATTACTTTAATCATGCTGTTACCATATTTGGTATTACACAAATACAACAAGTGTGCAAAGTTTCAAAGCCATATGTCAATGGACTTTGAAAATATTTGAACTATTACAACTAGAACTGCCACTATCATGGCATGAATACCCCCGCATACCACTTTGTCACAATCAACAGTGGCCATTTAGAGCTCAAGGAAAACCTCCTTGCCAAATCGGAGGTTACTAAGCCAGTGCATTGCTAAGTTATGTATTCTACATGCTGCAAATGTGAAAATGTCAAAATCAATTCATTGCGGACAGGACATTCTTTAGCAATTGAGAAGAAAATCTTTTTTTTGTCAAGGTCCCTGTGACCTTGACCTTTGACCCAGTGACCTCAAAATCAATAGGGGTCACCTTATAGTCATGATCAACATCCATGCCAAATATGAAGACTGTGGGTCAAAGGAATCTTAAGTTAATGGGTGGACAAACTTTTTGAAGTCAAAGTCCCTATGACCTTGACCTTTGATCCAGTGATCTCAAAATCAAAAGGGGTCATCTACTAATCATGATCAACATCCATTCCAAATATGAAGACTGTGGGTCAAAGGAATCTAAAGTTATTGGGCAGACAAACTTTTTGATGTCCCTGTGACCTTGACCTTTGACCTGGTGACCTCAAAATCAATAGGGGTCATCTACTAATCATGACTAACCTCCATTCCAAATATGAAGACTGTGGGTCAAAGAAATCTTAAGTTATTGGGCGGACAAGCTTTTTGAAGTCAAGGCCGCTGTGACCTTGACCTTTGACCTGGTGACCTCAAAGTCAATAGGGGTCATCTACTAATCATGACTAACCTCCATGCCAAATATGAAGACTGTGGGTCAAAGGAATCTTAAGTTATTGGGCGGACAAGCTTTTAGAAGTCATGGTCCCTATGACCTTGACCTTTGACCTGGTGACCTCAAAGTCAATAGGGGTCATCTACTTATCATGACTAGCCTCCATGCCAAATATGACGACTGTGGGTCAAAGGAATCTTAAGTTATTGGGCGGACAAGCTTTTTGAAGTCAAGGCCCCTGTGACCTTGACATTTGACCTGGTGACCTCAAAATCAATAGGGGTCATCTACTAATCATGACTAACCTCCATGCCAAATATGACGACTGTGGGTCAAAGGAATCTTAAGTTATTGGGCGGACAAGCTTTTTGAAGTCAAGGCCCCTGTGACCTTGACCTTTGACCTAGTGACCTCAAAATCAATAGGGGTCATCTACTAATCATGACTAACCTCCATGCCAAATATGAAGACTAAGGGTCAAAGGAATCTTAAGTTATTGGGCGGACAAGAAAAAACCGACCGGCCGTCCGGACAGCCGGACAAGCTGATTCCAGTATACCCCCCTTACAACTTTGTTGTGCGGGGAATTAATTAACTTATAACTGGTAACAAGGTCATTCAGAAGCAATAAATCTTGGTAGAGGTTCACTTCGCAAAGTCTCATGCCATAAATTTAACCTCTAGCCTTTGTCAATTCAGAGAAGAAAATTTTTCAAGTTTTTACTTTATACATATAAGGAAAACTATCGCCTCTGGGGAAGGACAATTTTAACACTAGGGGCATAATTAAAACAACTTTAGTAGAGGACCCATAGATGATATCATATACCAAATATCAAAGCTCTAGCTAGAGGTTCACTACACAATGTTTCATGCAAAATATCTTAACTCTAGCCTTTGTAAATTTAGAGAAGATGATTTTTAAAGTTTTTACTTTATACATATAAGGAAAACCTATATGGCCCCTGGGGCGGGGCTAATTTTGACACTAGAGGCAAAATTTGAACAACTTTGGTAGAGTACCTATAGATGATATCATGTAAGGTATGAGCCCCCTAATGGGCACTATAAGGAACTATAAAATTGACAACATAGGTCAGTTATATACCTTAAAAGACACAAGAATGCAAAATTTAAACAAAGTTTACCGTATGGTTTACGAGTTATGGAGATTTTTCTTAAGTAAAACTTGGCTATTAGAAGGGCTCTTTTTCAGAAATGAGAAACTCTAAATATTCTATTTTATAATCATTATGAAATAAAATGTTTTCCTATGAGAAACAAATAATAGCATTCAGCTAACAAATGACCCAGCAAAATTATTGTTTCTTCTCAAAATGTTTGAAATATGTATATAAATGTTACCCTACCCCACCCATTTTAAGTACTTGTTTGATCATTTTTCTACTTGGAGGGCCTTATTCAAAATATCGCTAAAATTTACTCAAATCAGGGGCTGTTTTCAAAGTTTGCATAAATTTTCTTAAAAGTATATTGGTTTCGCTTGTCAAATATAAAATACTTTTACCTTCTAGTTTTTATTTTATTAGACTTTGAAAATATCAGGTACCATATTTGATAAGAATTTGGCACAATTTAGCCAATAAATACCAATAATAATTTCATAATTAAAATGAAACACTTTTTTCTTCTCAAGAGTGATATGAGACACACAAATAATGTTCAAAAAAAAAAAAGAAAGAAAAAAAAAGTTGCCGCTTCTGGGGCTTGAACCCGCGCCCTTCAGTTACAATGCAGTTGACAGTAGTTCTAGCCTATTTGAATACTCTTCAAAGTGGAGGTAATGCATTAGGTGGATCATACCTTAAACAAATATTAAAGCTCTAAGCCTTGTACCTTCAGACAATAAGATTTTTTGATTTTTTACTATATGTATATATTGAAAATCAATGACCCCCAGGGCGGGGGGCAATTTTGATCCCAGGGCTATAATTTGAACAATCTTGCTAGAGGTTCACTACACAATGTTTCATGCAAAATATCTAACCTCTAGCATTTGTCAATTGCTAGAAGAAAGTTTTTACTATATACATATAAAGAAAACCAATGACCCCGGGGCAGGGCCGATTTTGACCCCAGGGCTATAATTTGAACAATCTTGGTAGAGGTCTACCAGACAATGCCTTATGCAAAATATCTAAGCTCTATGCCTTTTGGGTCTTTACAAGAAGATTTTTTAAATTTATTCTTATAATTCCTTTTGGTTGCCATGGCAACCAGATTTCTGCATTGAATGAAATTCTTTGAACAACTTTGGAAGCCCTTCACCCAAGGATCAATCCTGCCAAGTTTGGTTGAAATTGGACAAGTGGTTTTTCACAAGAAGATCTTTTAAGTTCACTATATAATCTATATAACACACACACAAACAAACACACACACAGGTGAATAGCTATATAGATGCTGCGGTGGCATTAAAATATCCACACGAAAATACCCAGGTGCACAACTACACATGCTGATCAACATTCTTGTAAGGTTTCATGACTCTAGGTCAAATATTTTTTGAGTTACATGCGACACAATAAATGGATGTTGTACACCAAACTTAGTTTGAGGACAACCAGCTCAGGCAAGCTAAAACATTGATAACACCTAGGATCAAAACCACGTAGACAATTTTGTAACAGTTTATTCAAAATGATATGTAATATGAAGACTTTCAACAAAATCATATTAGTAAGGCCTTTATTCCTCCTACAAGTATTGTTACATCATTACATCCTACGTTATTTTATTCTACATCTTTATCTTCTCTTTGTTATTTAGGCTACTTCATAATCTTAGAAAACTACTTCCATTTTTTTATGAGTCTAAAATTCACCATATTTTCTCACACTAGATAATAGGAATTATGCCTACATTGTGCCAAGTATTATATTTATAATTCAATAACAGACCAATATTATATCCTATTGTCCATATCAAGAGTTTTGGCTTCAAGCCATTCTTATAATTTCAACAAAGAATATTTTCATCTTCCTGACAGAGAAGACACGGCAACAATAATTATTTCATTATTGGGGTGGAATATTAATATGACATTTCTTCTTTCTGTGTAGCAATATTTGCAGTTCTTACAAGTGGCAGGAAAAGAATTTTTACATTAACCTTTTAAATTGTAAAATTTACAATGTCAGTGTAGGAAAATATTGAAACCTGATTTTTGAAAAATTAAACCAACTTGACATGTATGCTTTGACTTGCATGTTATACAATTTATATCTTAATGTTGGTCATGGGTACCAATTTATTTTGAATTTCCATCATGGATACATAAGTAACCAGGCACCAGGGACACTACATGTCCGACCCTATTTTATGTTGGTGGCATCAAAACACTAAATGAAGATGTTTGTGCTCATTTCATCTGAATTTTAGCATTAAAATATTACTATAAAGTAAGAAAAGACATTAAATCTTAATTTTAGACAACCTAGACTAACATATACTTGTCATCCCTACATACCTACACACACAATGTATGTTTCTACTGGAGTCGGTCTATACTCAATACCTCTTTGTATTTTATAAACCGAAAATCATTTGTCCTTACCAACAAACAGCTTTTTTAAATTTGTATTTACATTAATTTATATTTAAGGCAAAAATCAAAATCATTCAAATCTGGTAGTAGTTATTATTGTCAATTTTGTCAATATTTTCAGTTTGCTATAGAGTTATTTACCAGTGTTGCTACAACATTTCATACCTTTCAATATCTGGTGGCATATTATTTTTTTATTGCTCTTTTGGTTTCAAGTAACACTGAAAATTATCCAAGACAGAAAAGCCAATTCTACCAGTACCTAATTAGTTCATAACTTGTGGTAACAAACTTCCATCTATATATAGGAAGCTAATTAAGGCTGATTTATATATTATATACTATACAAGTACAATTGCCTTATAATTTGATTTTATCTTAACCACCTGTTGAACCTAATTGAGGAAATTAAACAACAAGGGACTTGAAATAGAATCATGATACCTTCATGTAACAACCAAACCATGCTGTACTTCAATTTAGTTAACTTATTTATCAAAAAGCCTCTCTTCCAATAAGCATGCCATTAACCATGATAGATGCCTTATTTTGTCTTTAGATCTCTAGTTAATACAGCATATGTTTGTGAATTTACTGCTACTAATTACTCACTGATATCATTACTGGAAATTGAGGAAATACAGGAAATGTTGTTATCAGTATAAACTATTGTTGATAATTGCTTGTCATTTAATGTTCACATGATCAAAACCATTAGTTAATCAGTCAGTCAAATATACAAAATAGTTTACAATATATAGTTACATCTACCATGTCTTTATTCTAACTGTTCTTTGTTAGTTAGCGTTTATGGCCATTAATAAAGGGAAGCTGTAGTGTCAATATAAAAATTAAACTGTACCACAACATGTATGCCCCTGATAAGTCATTTACATGGAATTCTTATCTTACAACTAAATCTTAGATATGTAGGCTTATTAAGTGTACTTTATTTATTGATCAGACATGCTTTTTAATCATAAAGGTGACCTTGAACTTTTAACTTCCTGACCTCAAAACCATGAAGGGTCAACCACTAACCATGACCAACATCTAAGGATTGTGGGCCAAATCATTCCCTATTAGGTGAGGTTTTTTATGGTCAAGGTAACACATTGACTCTTCAAAATCAATTGGGGATAATCTTTTAGCCATGACTAAGCTCCTAACCAAATCAAAGAACTGTAGGCTTCAGCATTCTCTAGTCATTGGTCAAACAAGGTCTGGTCTATGGACATACCAACAGATGACAAACAAAGGAATATACCCCAACTTCTTTGAAGGAGGGCATAAATATCTTTTTTAATTTGATGATACTGAGTTACCTTTGATTAAGCATTCTTATTTTATGTTTGCAAAGTACAATTTTTGAAAAAAATCTAGACAGTTTTTTCTCTTAAAGTTTAATTCTAAAATGGCCATGAATGTAGTATCTTGAAATCAAATCTGTTTCATTTAACATTTTATAATATTTAGCAGAGTCTTTGGATCAGTTACATGTATTTTTACTTTTTATACATATAGTAACTAAGTTTGATGTTTTCTTAGTTTTTATGACAATGTGAACACAAGTTTTGGTCATGTCTTGGCAATTCATGCACCAAAACTTCTATTCCGGATAACTAGCCATTATTACCAATTTCTCCACTTGTGATCAACTTCTAATCTCACATGAGTAAAAGGTGAGATTCCTGTATCAGTTGTCACAGAGAAAATATGCCTCACCTGAAGACTGTACCAATGAGTGCTGGATTACTGATGCTCTCCTTGATGATATAAAAATTATTATCATATGAAAGTAAGATATACTAGACATTGTAAGGTTTCTAAAATGCTTCATTGAACTCAGATGCTGTGCATCAATTAATTTTTGTGTAATTTTTACCACAACAAAAACTTAAGCTCATTTAGTTAAGACTTTGTGGTATTGATCATCATTCTGCTGTATCAAACATTCAGTAAGCCAATTACCAGCTTCTAAGACTATAATTTTAGCACATTACATTAGGCAAACTGATCAGTGTAATATCATATTAGCCAGAAATTTCCTGTTTATTGAGGAACTTGTCACAAATCCAAAGTCTTTATCCATCCCTACAAACATGTGACAATATAAGCCTCAGTGTAACCAAGGATATATTACAAGACTGCATTTACCACCTCAATCAGCCTTGATTACTTAAACAATCAAAGTGCTGCAGCACTGAATGCGACGGACATGCAACCGTCAGCATTTAGGGTTTTTTAGAAAAAAAAATAAAACACAAAATATATAACAGAGAAAATTTGTTCCATACAAGGAGCAATATATTTTGTGTCCCAATCTGATATAATCCAGATTTTCAACTTTCAAGCAGAATGAAATATATGCCTAAAACCCTGGTCAAACTTGTAAATCAGTGATATTATCGATTTATTCCAAGAAATGATATGTAAATGGAAAAAAAACTTTCAACGACATATTTCTAAAATAAAACCATGCAAATAGACTTCAAGCATAATACATTATACCACGGATAAATCCGTGATTATACATGTGAGAATGTTATTTAGAATTGCTTCGTGTTTTAACATAGTGGGCATATAGACAATAAAATATAAGTCATTTGTATTTTTATTTCTTTTGGATATGTACGTCTCATTAAAAATATTTTTGGTTAAAATCATCAGCAATTAATAGTCACCGTATTTTTTAGATTTTTTTATTTTGCAAGGACCAGAGCACATCGTTTTTATTTTAATCTAAATGTCACACTTTTTTTTTAAAAGCACTATAGTGTTTAGTTGTCCTTTTCATTTTCACACTAAATTACATTTTCAACTTCTTTGCTTCTTACAATTGTATAGAATTTCTAAAAGTATTGCATGTGAACAAAGTAAGTATCCGCTGGTTTATAACATGTATAATGTGTACTCCCTACTGTCCGAAAATCAGCACAGGTAAAGCAGAATCTATTTTTAGAATAGCGAAGGTTAACTCATATCGTGACCTAGAAAATGTATCTAATTTATTAATAACTGCTGAATATTCAGCTAAACCCGCGGTATGAGTCACGAAAATAGTTCTTCTTTTATTAATGCGCGAGTTATTCTAGAGTCCAAAAAACTTTTGATTTGTTAATAATAATGTTTTGTATAATGTAGAAATATTCATTTCCTACTAATAATTTCTTGGAACTCAGAGCTTACACCTTTATTAAAGTATAATTTGCTGTCCTACTTTTTCGACAGCGGTAAATCGTTTCGGCAGTAATTTGCATAATTGCGCAATAATACTACGGGACTACAACGTTTTTATCAATCATATACGTCCATATTTTAACTTGGATAACTTAATTTGAAATTGAAAAGGCTAAATATGGAAGATTTTAAGATATCCCGACATAGTATGCGAGTTTTAAAGGATCAAATTCATGTACTTTTTCTTGGGCTGTTAATCAGTTGAGGACACTTTGCGCGAGTGTAGCAGACGAAATCCCATGTAGATGACTTAGCTCTGAACGCGCCTGAGGGCGCGTCCGTCGCAATAAAGAGCCAACACCAGTAGGGCATCTTCAGTTAAATTCAATGATTTGGCCATTTTAAGGTCAAAGAGTTGTACTTGAAATATTCAACACCTCAGTTTTGTTATATTTAGTCTTCTTTTGTCTGTAAATACATGTAAATCAAATCAGTCCATAAAGAACAAAGTTATGTCATTTTAGCAAAGTTCAATCATCTGACCTTGACAATAAAGGTAATTTTAAGGTCAGTATCATACATGATTGCTCAACATGATGGTTTAAAGTGTTGTTTTGTCTTATATAGTTTTCTCTAAGTGTTAATTTTACATTTGTCCATTAAAAACAGTCATGGCCAATTTTAGCAAATTCAAAAGTTGAACCATAAACTTTTAAGAATTAGTATATCTGTATAATCAGATCAGTGAACTATTTAAACTCATGTTAATTTTATATGGTTATTATGCACCAACATTATCAAAATTATTTCACAAAGTAAAAGTTTTTTTTAGGATCACTAAATACACCATTAAATGCTCTATATAAAGGCGCACCATATTATTTATTTATACATGTAAATCAAATTAAATTATGATTTAATCAATTTAACTATCATTTTCTTACAAAAATTATCCTTTACTTTGTTAAAGAAAGCAAAAGTTGTCAATTACATAATATAATAAAGTTCAGACGTCTCCTTTAATAAATGATGACCATTTATACTAACAGTAAAAAAATAGCTAACAGTAAACACCCACCTCTAATAAATATGCCATAAAAGAGAAAACTTAATGAGGAAACCTGGGGGGTTTAGTCAATAACTTCAACCTTTTGTTTGTCTTAAATAACACACAGAAATTAAAGAAAACCAGATGCAGCCTTCATAAAGCTGCATTAATCTACACCAATGTATATAACTAAATGTTTCCAAAATCTTTCAGGATTCTGATATTGCAGAAATTAATCATTTCCCATAGGATGCTCTGTGGCCTTAAATTACGAATAATGTTTAATTGATAGGTTTGTAAAAAAAGCTCATACATCTTTCATGTCACAAATTGTATCAAGATTTATTAAAACAGAACTCCACCAAAAGTCAAAATCACTCTTAAAACTTGAAATTGCACTATTATATCCTCCAACATATTCCCAAAACAATAATAAAGATAGCCATCTTCAAATGCAATCAAAGGATAAACATAATAATTCAAATTTCATGTGCAATAAATTTTGCTTTAAAGCGAAGAAAAATTCTTTATAAATGTGATATACTGCAGCATACAAGTCCTACTCATATAAACAAGATCTTAGTAATAAATAATCTAAATAATAGTACAAAACCTTACAAATTTGAAAAAAAAGAGGAAAATTGTGAAAATCCTTCATCAAGTGGTAGTCTGGTGTGCCTTGGTTATTATTTGGACATAAGTTGTCTAACATGTTTCTTATTAAAGTTTGTTTAAATTTCTACGAACTTATATTTTTTAACATTATTTCAGAAATCCTAGATTATCTTCTCTGCCCACTTCTACCATTATCTAAGGAACATTTCAACAATGACATGCATTATGTGTCAAACAAAGTTGAGGTGTACAGAACAGATCCAACTATAACTCAAACATTCCAAAACAATGATTCAATCACAATACAATTATTACTTGGAAAAAAAAAGAAAATAAACAAAAAACTATATAATTATATAAGTAAATGTGGCCGTCTTTTCATATGTTCAATTATTATACAAAAATATATAAATGGTTCCAAATCCCTAGACATACAGTACCAAATTTTAATATGCCCCATCTGTCAAATTTATAGAATAAAGTTTACTGTTTCTACTTTAGTTGATTTTTTGTTCTTTTAAATCACATTCCTTCATAAATCATTTTTTAATAAACAGTAAATTATTTTCAGAATTCTCCAAAGATTAAGGACTGAGAAAAGTAATTGAAGGATTGAAACTAAACATTGCTATGCATACCAATACCATCACTCAGTTGCTATGCATACCAATACCATCACTCAATTGCTATACATACCAATACCATCACTCAATTGCTATACATACCAATACCATCACTCAATTGCTATACATACCAATACCATCACTCAATTGCTATACATACAATACCATCACTCAATTGCTATACATACCAATACCATCACTCGATTGCTATGCATACCAATACCATCACTCAATTGCTATACATACCAATACCATCACTCAATTGCTATACATACCAATACCATCACTCAATTGCTATACATACCAATACCATCACTCAATTGCTATACATACCCATACCATCACTCAATTGCTATACATACCAATACCATCACTCAGTTACTATACATACATACCCATACCGTCACACAATTGCTATACATACCAATACCATCACTCAATTGCTATACATACCAATACCATCACTCAGTTACTATACATACCCATACCATCACTCAATTGCTATACATACCAATACCATCACTCAATTGCTATACATACCAATACCATCACTCAGTTACTATACATACCCATACCATCACACAATTGCTTCACATACCAATACCATCACTCAATTGCTATGCATACCAATACCAACACTCAATTGCTATACATACCAATACCATCACTCAGTTGCTATGCATACCAATACCATCACTCAATTGCTATACATACCCATACCATCACTCAATTGCTATACATACCAATACCATCACTCAATTGCTATGCATACCAATACCATCACTCAATTGCTATACATACCATACCATCACTCAATTGCTTTACATACCAATACCATCACTCAGTTGCTATACATAGCAATACCATCACTCAATTGCTTACATACCAATACCATCACTCAATTGCTTCACATACCAAAAACCATCACTCAATTGCTATGCATACCAGTACCATCACTTAATTGCTATACATACCCATACCATCACTTAATTGCTTCACATACCAATACCATCACTCAATTGCTATACATACCAATACCATCACTCAATTGCTATACATACCAACACCATCACTCAATTGCTATACATAACCATACCATCACTCAATTGCTATACATAGCAATACCATCACTCAATTGCTATACATACCAATACCATCACTCAATTGCTATACATACCAAAACAATCACACAATTGCTATACATACCAATACCATCACACAATTGCTATACATACCCATACCATCACTCAATTGCTTTTACATACCAATACCATCACTCAATTGCTATACATACCAATACCATCACTCAATTGCTATACATACCAATACCATCACTCAATTGCTATACATACCAAAACAATCACACAATTCCTATACATACCAATACCATCACACAATTGCTATACATACCAATACCATCACTCAATTGCTTTACATACCAATACCATCACTCAATTGCTATACACACCAATACCATCACTCAATTGCTATACATACCAATACCATCACTCAATTGCTATACATACCAATACCATCACTCAATTGCTATACATACCAAAACAATCACACAATTGCTATACATACCAATACCATCACACAATTGCTATACATACCAATACCATCACTCAATTGCTATGTATACCAATACCATCACTCAATTGCTTTACATACCAATACCATCACACAATTGCTATACATACCAATACAATCACTCAATTGCTATACATACCAATACAATCACTCAATTGCTAGCCTATACATACTAATACCATCACTCAGTTACTATACATACCAATACCATCACTCACATTACCATCACTCAGTTGATATACATACAAGTACCATCACTCAATTGCTACTGACAACTGACATGCCTCAAAACTTGAGAGGTTGATAAACTTTGTGCAAGAGATAAGTAAATGATTTGGAACTGAATATTCAGTTTACATTGATTTAAATTGTTGCAAGGGACCATTAGTATGCTAACTCTAGTATCATATATGTATATAAACAATACAATGTTAATAATATAGACAAGTAAGCAATAAGTCAAGAACACCAAAGTGGGTTTAAAAAACTTAATTTATCAACTACTTTGGAAAGGTTTCTGCAAGCAATGACCTTGATCAAGAGAAAAAATATGTACAAAACTATTTCAAAAATAACATATCAACCACGATTTTGTTTCCAACAGTGAAAATTGCTTAAATATGATTGAAATTCATACAATCTAAATTATTTGAATCAAGTTGTTACCACAATATAAATAAACAAAACTGGCTGGAGTCTGGGTTCATAGTAAGTTAATCCTTTTAGAAAATAGGCTGCCAGTCATGTATGAAATTAACAGTAGACTGTACTTCTATGAAATGGAGAATATGACTTCATTACAAGTTTGAATCTTTGAAAATTGTGGGAAAAAAAAACATCATGGAGCAAGAGATATCAAGTAACAAGTCAGTACTACTGATTGTGTGTAGTTTGGTTGACATTGTTGGGTCTTGATTTATCTCTCTATTGATGGCATAATTGCTTTTAGATTTAATTAAAGGGACTCCACTGAGGTTTAAAAGCCTAAAAACATAACATTAGAATTTCTTACATAAATGAACTGGGGCGCTTTAAACAGAAATATATGCAAAGATAGTTAAGAAATATACTTTAAGATAAATCGAAAATCGTAGTTTTATGCTTTTCTTAGCCTAATTTGAGTGAAAAGCGTTTAAACGTTTTTTATTTTGGGTTGTTTTTTTACAATTTGAATAATTATTATGGAAAAACGAATTGCGCGAATGATCTAAAAGTTTGCACAAAGATTCGTGGTCTACACCTACATCAAATGGTACATTTATCTGGAAAAAATATTTTCAGTCACATCATGTCAAAAAACCTCAGTGGAGTCCCTTTAACTATGCAATATAAAATAAAAGATAAATACCTTGTTAAAAAATCTCAAGTGAAAATACAACATTACAGAAGATAAAATATTACACATATTTGTTCAAATTTAGGCTGCAGTACTCCAGATGTAATACATTTCATCTTTTTGTCATCCTAATATGTGCAAAGCGGATCAAATGCAATAACATAACAAAATAACTTTTCTAAAATGCTCTATTCAGATTTAAAGACACTAAGCTAATTGTTGGGCAGCAAATAACACCCCAGGTGTTGAAAATGTAGGATGTTAAACATAGTTAAGGAGCTTAAAGACTACTTTTAGAAATCACAAAGGTTCTCTTTTTGTTGTATTACTTACAAATCTTCTCTGTAAAATCTTACTTCAGTGTATTAGTGTTTTCTGTCATTTTAATATACAAAAACTGAAACAAGTGAAGCAATCTTCTTCAAGTTTCACATTTACTGAATTTGTGTTTTATGTGTTTGGCATTCTATTCCATTTTCAATGTTTGTATCTTTATAAAACAAGAGGGCCATGATGGCCCTGAGGTCACTCACCTGTATATAGGCCCCACCAACCCCCTCCCCCACCAAACGTTGCAGGGCCAATTTAACCCAAGGGCTTTTATTTGCACAAACTTGGTAGACACCCATAAGAAGATGTTTCATGCTAAACATGTAAGCTCTAGCTCATTGGGCTTTTTAAAAGAAGATTTTTTTAAAGTTTTTACTATACACATATAGTTCAAAACAATGACACCCCTGGGGCCGGGCCAGTTTTGACCCCAGGGCTTGTATTTGAACAAACTTTGTAGACACTTACTAGAAGATGTTTCATGCTTAATATCTAAACTCTAGCTATTTGGGTTTTTCCAAAGATTTTAAGTTTTTGCTATACACATATAAGGAAAATCAATGACCCCCGGGGCGGGGCCAATTTTTTGACCCCTGGTCTTTCACTTGAACAAACTTGGTTACACACCTATTAGAACATGTTTCATGCTAAATATCTTAGCCATAGCTCTTTGAGTTCTTTAAAAGAAGATTTTTTAAGTTTTTACTATATGCATATAGGGAAAATCAATGACCCCCCAGGGCGGGGCCAATTTTGACCCCAGGGCTTTTATTTGGACAAACTTGGTAGACACTTATTAGAACATGTTTCATGCTAAATATCTTAGCTCTAACTCTTTTGGTTCTTTAAAAGAAGATTTTTTAAGTTTTTACTATATGCACATAGGGAAAATCAATGACCCCTGGGGCGGGGCCAATTTTGACCCCAGGGCTTTTATTTGAACAAACTTGGTAGACACCTATTAGAACATGTTTGATGCTCAATATCTTAGCCATAGCTCTTTGAGTTCTTTAAAAGAAGATTTTTTAATTTTTTACTATATGCATATAGGGAAAATCAATGACCCCCCGGGGCGGGGCCAATTTTGACCCCAGGGCTTTTATTTGAACAAACTTGGTAGACACTCACTAGAAGATGTTTCTTGCCAAATATCTAAGCTCTAGCTCTTATGATTTTTTAAAAGAAAATATTTAAAGTTTTTTCTTTCGGTTGCCCATGATGGCAACCCAGAGTTCTGCATGGAATTAAATTCTTTGAACAATTTTTTAAGGTGACCACCAAAGGAACATTCCTGTAAAGTTTGGATGAAATTGGCTTCGTGGTTTATGAGGAGATGTCATTTAAAGTAAAAGTTTACGGACGGACGCCGGACGGACGATGGACGGACGGACGCCGGACGAAAAGCGATCACAAAAGCTCACCCTATCACTTTGTGACAGGTGAGCTAAAAATCCCCACTAGATTAAAGCAAGCCATGTCATTGCCCTGCATGCAATGAAATCCGATTCATTCAAAGATTGTTGTGGTCAAGTTTGTAGACATGTTGTGGCCAAGTATGTAAACATGTTGTGGTCAAGTTTGTAGACATGTTGTGGCCAAGTTTGTAGACATGTTGTGGTCAAGTTTGTAAACATGTTGTGGTCAAGTTTGTAGACATGTTGTGGCCAAGTTTGTAGACATGATGTGGCCAAGTTTGTAAACATGTTGTGGTCAAGTTTGTAGACATGTTGTGGCCAAGTTTGCAGACATGTTGTGGTCAAGTTTGTAGACATGTTGTGGTCAAGTTTGTAGACATGTTGTGGCCAAGTTTGTAGACATGTTGTGGTCAAGTTTGTAAACATGTTGTGGTCAAGTTTGTAGACATGTTGTGGCCAAGTTTGTAGACATGTTGTGGCCAAGTTTGTAAACATGTTGTGGTCAAGTTTGTAGACATGTTGTGGTCAAGTTTGTAGACATGTTGTGGCCAAGTTTGTAGACATGTTGTGGCCAAGTTTGTAAACATGTGGTCAAGTTTGTAGACATGATGTAGCCAAGTTTGTAGACATGTTGTGGCCAAGTTTGTAGACATGATGTGGCAAAGTTTGTAGACATGTTGTGGCCAAGTTTATAGACAATCCATTCATTAATAATAATAAAGTTATAGCCAGTTGTAACAAAAATCTAACAAAATTCAATAATTTTACCTGCAAGGTCAAGGTCATCTATCAGATTAAGGGTCAGAGTCAAGGTCAGTTTAATTTCTTGAAGGTCTTTTCTTACACATTGTTGTGTCCTAGTATGAAGACAATCATAAAAAAGTTTTTATACAATGATAATCAGCACATTTTCATAGCCTATCCGAAACTTGTTATATATCCAAAAATAAACATCTACAGTAAAACTATCAACGAGAAGTTTCGCTTTATTTAACTTTCAACAAAAGAAAATTACTGGAAAATATAAAAAAAAATAATTTTGGGGGGGGTAAAACCCTTTTTTTTTAAATTTGGGAAACCATTAAGTTAACAAGCAATTATCATAGTTTGCAAGGCAATCCAAATAAGTCCGCCTAAACCGGTTAGAACCCAAAGCAACATTCTGAATTGGGGGGGGGGGGGGGGGCGGGCGGGGGGCATTGTTGCCATTCAATTTTACCAGTGAATGAATGAACATGAATGAACTTAATCTTTTGAAGTTCTAAAGTTTTGTCTATATTCACAGTTATGTTGTTAAGTTTCCCTGCCTAGTAAGGAAATTATTGTTTATACAACCTTGTCATATTATTTACGATGTGGGATTTTAAAGTAAATCCTATAAGGAATGAAGAAGTTGGAGTGCAAAATACCAAAAAAAATCTAAAGTTCAAGGGGGACAATAATTCTGCAAATAGTCTTGCTAGTAAGTATTTAACCTTTCTCAAAAAGTGTGTTTGAAAATGATAATAAGAAGACATATATATGAAGTTTGAAAGTAGATACATTAGGAAATAAAGAAGTTATTTAAAAACAAGAGGGGCCATGATGGCCCTAGATCGCTCACCTGAAATTATCAAACACTCATCCAAACAATTACCTAGAACAAGCCATTCTGAACCAAGTCTCCATGACAGGTGAGTCAAAAAATGTGAACCACTACGTGTTTTAACAAAGGATTTATCCATATTTGAGCAGTGGTGACCTAGTTTTTTTACCCCAGGTGACATAATTCAAAACTTGACCTAGAAATGCATCAAAAACAACCTTTCAAGACCAATTTCCAGGATACTTGAATCAAAACAGGTAGCAACTAGAGTGTTAAAAAGATTTTTCTATTTTTAGCTCCGGTGACCCTAGTTTCACATGCGATTTCGAAACTCATCCAAGCAATTACCTAGACAAGCATCCTGACCAAGTTTGATGATAATTGAGTCGACAAATGTGACCACTAGAATGTTAACAAGGTTTTTCCATATTTGGGCGGTGTGACCTAGTTTTTTCATCCAAGATGATCCATGTTCGATCTTGACTTAGAAAATGCATCAAAACAAACTTTCAGACCAATTAACAGAATATTTTGGATCACAACAGTAGCCACTAGAGTGTTAACAAGATTTTTTCTATTTTTAGCTCCTGTGACCTAGTTTTTTCATCCGAGATGTCCCATGTTCGATTTTATTCCCAGCAATGACCTTAACAAGTTTCCTGACCAAGTTTGATGACAATTGAGTCAAAATTGTGACCACTAAAGTGTTAACAAGGTTTTTTTCTATTTTTAGCTCCTGTGACCTAGTTTTTTCATCCGAGATGACCCATGTTTCGAACTCATCCGAGCTATCACCTAGACAGCATCTTGATTCAAGTTTGATGATGATTGATGCAAAAAAATGTGACCGCTTTAAGTGTTAACAAGGTTTTTTTTTCTATTTTTAGGCTCCGGTGACCTACTTTTTTCATCTGAGATGTTTGTTTGTTTGTTTCATTTTACGCCTTTTTCCAACAGTATTTCAGTCATATAGGCGGGTAGTTTCCCTAACCATCGTTCCTGGAGAGTTACACCAGTACTAGACAACCTTCCTCCGCGCTAAACTACCAAAGCATCTCCCGGGGATCGAACCCACGCCAGAGAGGTAACTGGATTAGAAGTCATCGACTCTAACCCCTCGACCACGGAGGCGGTTTCATCCGAGATGACCCATGTTCGAACTCATCCGAGATGACCCATGTTCGAACTCATCCAAGCTTTCAACTAGATAAGCATCCTGACCAAGTTTGATGATGATTGATGCAAAAATGTGACCGCTAGAGTGTTAACAAGGTTTTTCTATTTATAGCTCCGGTGACCTATTTTTCATCCGAGATTGACCCCATATTCGAACTCATCCGAACTCATCCGAGCTATTATCTAAACAAGCATCCTGACAAAGTTTGATGATGATTGGGGTCAAAAATGTGACCGCTAGAGTGTTCACAAGGTTTTTCCTATTTTTAGCTCCTGTGACCTAGTTTTTCATCCGAGATGACCCATGTTTGAACTCAATCCAAGCAATGACTAGACAAGCATTCTGACCAAGTTTTGATGATGATTGGTTCAAAAATGTGACCACTAGAGAGTTCACAAGGTTTTTCTATTTTATAGCTCCTGTGACCTACTTTTTCATACGAGATGACCCATGTTCGAACTCATCCGAGCTATCACCTAGACAAACATCCTGACCAAGTTTTGATGATGATTGGGTCAAAAATGTGACCTTCTAGAGTGTTTCACAAGGTTTTTTCTATTTTTAGCTCTTGTGACCTAGTTTTTCATCCGAGATGAACCCTGTTCAAACTCATCCGAGCTTTCAACTAGATAAGCATCCTTACCAAGTTTTGATGATGATTGAGGCAAAAATGCGACCGCTAGAGTGTTCACAAGCAATTGTGGACGGCCGGACGGACGACGGACATTCACCGATCCTAAAAGCTCACCCTGAGCAAGCTCAGGTGAGCTAAAAAGACAACATTTTTTTTCATAAAAATTCTAAGTTCAAGGGAGGTAATACTGATAATTTTTGTGCTAGAGTTGTAAACCTTGTCACATATGATGTGGTTGATGACCAGAAACTTATTTAAAGTTTGAAGTAAACACCTTAAGAAATAAAGAACTTATAGTGAAAAAGCTGAAAAATTTAAATCAGAAATCTTGAATTTCAGGCTATTTGTTGCCATAGCAACCAGAATTTTCAACAGAGGAAGAAAAGAAAAAAATGTGCATAATCTCAAGACTGCCATCTACCCATATTTCAAGTTTCATAAAAATATTTTCAGTACTTTTTGAGTTATCACTGGATCCAGTTTATGTGTTAAATTTGCCATATTTTCAGACTATTTGTTGCCATAGCAACCAGAATTTTCAACATAGGAAGAAAACTAGAAATGTGTCCATAGAACACGGATGCTCCCACACGCCACTGTTCTGTCAATCTTATGACTCTAGGTCAAATATTTTTTGGACTACATGTGGCCACAAGTTGAAAACTAAAAATCAACAAGGGCCATAATTCTGTTAAATTTGGTCGCAGCAAAAATTCCTTCCTTTACTACCATCTACACATTAAGGTTGTTAATCCCTGGAAGTTTAAGCAAAATCTGCCATCCGGTTTAAGAGGAGTTGCGTTCACAAAATCTACATAGTATATAATGAAAAAAATCAACAAAGGGCCATAATTCTGTTAAATTTGGTTGCAAAAAAAATTCCTTCCTTTACTGCCATTACACATTAAGGTTGTTCATACCCTGGAAGTTTAAGCAAAATCTGCCATCCGGTTTAAGAGGAGTTTTTGCATTCACAAAATTTCTAACATTAGTATATAATGAAAAAATCAAACAAAGGGCCATAATTCTGTAAAATTTTGGTCGCAGCAACAAATTCCTTCCTTTACTAAACCATCTACACCTTAATTGTTCATCCCTGTAAGTTTAAGCAAAAATCTGCCATCCGGGTTTAAGAGGAGTTTGCGTTCACAAAATTTCTACATAGTATATAGTGAAAAATCAAAAAGGGCCATAATTCTGTTAAATTTGGTCGCAACAGAAAAATTCCTTCTTTACTACCATCTACACCTTAAGATTGTTCATCCCTGTAAGTTTAAGCAAAATCTGCCATCCGGTTTAAGAGGAGTTGCGTTCACAAAATTTCTACATAGTATATAGTGAAAAAATCACAAAGGGCCATAATTCTGTTAAATTTGGTCGCAGGAAAAAATTCCTTCCTTTACTGCCATCTACACATTAAGGTTGTTTTCATCCCTGTAAGTTTAAGCAAAATCTGCCATCCTGTTTAAGAGGAGTTGCGTTCACAAAATTTTTCTACATAGTATATAGTGAAAAAATCAACAAGGGCCATTAATTCTGTTAAAATTTGGTCGCAGCGAAAATTCCTTCCTTACTTACCATCTACACATTAAGGGTTGTTCATCCGTCGGTAAGTTTAAGCAAAATCTGCCATCCGGTTTAAGAGGAGTTGCGTTCACAAGATTTCGGGACGTACGGACGGACAAGTGCAACGCTATATGCTCCACATTGTGGGGGCATAAAAAAGACTGCATAATCTCCATACTGCCATCTATCCATTATAAGTTTCCCATAAAAAATATTTTCAGTACTTTTTGCGTTTAATCGCGGGATCCAGTTTTGTGGACAGACGGACTGACGTCCTGACAGACGGACGGACGGACAGACAGACGGACGGTAAACCTAAAGTCCCCTCCGGTTAAACCGGTAGGGGACTAATAAAAAATATAGTTAGTTGTAGCAAAATCAAGCAAACTTAAAATAATTTGACCTTGAATGTCAAGGTCATTTAGGCCTGAAAGTCAAGTTCAGTCTGATCAACTTGAAAGTCTTGTCCAAAATGGTTGTTGTGTCCAAGTATGAAGGCAATCCACAGGAAAATAAAAATTTTTGACCAACATTAAATTTTTATGACTACAACATCAACCAAAATGACTACATGACTGGCAAGTAAATTATCTCTTTTCTCAGGAAATTATGACTCATAATTTTCTTTAAACTTGATTTACAATTTTTATCTATGATGCAAGTAAAATGTTGTTCATTTCTTCAATTCTTCAACAACTTGATATACTTCACAAGATAATTTATGTACAAATGTATTTTAATCATCACTGGAATTAATTTACATCAATCATGTTTGATATGTTTCCCCCCCCCCCCACCAATTTTACTTTAATTGATCACATTAAAATTTTTACATTTCAAATAAAATCTATGTAATATAATTATATATTATATATATCTTGAATGGACTTGTCCATCTTTCAGTTTGGACAAAATCATTCATCTTTTGTAGGAAAAATTTCAAAATACATGTATGTAATTACTGAATAGTGAACTGTGCAGACCATGATCAGATGGCACGGATGGTAGGCAACTATTAGTACTTCGTGCAACTCACTACCACCAAATTCACAATAATAAATACCTTTATCTTTTGTGATGAAGAAACTGGCTTTGTAGCCAAAGATGTAAGCAACCAAGGTAGTACCAACAACCTTTCCAACAATGATTTTCCCTAAAAATTCGTCATTAACTAAGTGCTTACATTGGTTTTTAATCTTCTATAATTTTAAAAACCAAACATTTGTTTTTTTATTTACTGACAATAAAATAAGAAAAGTGAAATAATCAAAAGAGACTCATAGTGAATGAACCACCAATTTATATCTGGTAAATGATGTATAACTGACCTAGATTCAGGAAATAACAGTTCTGTCACTATTTTTTTTTTTAATTTTTTTTTTTATTTTCTATAGTTACTGTATATAAGATTCTTATTTGACAATACCTTATTATAAAAGATAATCTTGTATATAATTATATATCTAAAGAACAAAATAGATATATATCTTCACAGGTTTAAGATTTTGTTCCCTTGTATAACAAGATTTTAATTTTCACACCTGTCTTTTATATAAGTTTATATATATTTAAAGATTCAAATGGTGACATCATTTTTACCTAAATGATTATGATTTTTCTTAAATAGAGAAAATGACAGGCAGAAATTGACAACCCTCCCATTAATTAGCTGGTTCAAATTTTTTTTACAATATACATAGTTTTAAAATAGGGTACGAAAAATTAAACATTCAACATTACCTTAAATGGTTTAAACTGACTTTGACCCTAATCAATCTAAAACCCCTGTAATATTTTAAATGGCAAAAATTAATATTCATCTAAGTTGGCCATTTTGAATTGAATTTAAAAATGTGAATGGTGACTGAACAAGACATAGTAAAGGGTACGCCTTCACACTCACTTTAACTCCATTGCAACAAAGCAAACATTTTTTGTGAATCCAACCCATGGTAAATAGAGTTCAAGCATGGTATTTTCCTGTAACTAAGATAATGAAGAAGTAAGGACAAAAGAACGTTCAGGACAAACTGGCAGCCTTATTCTCTCCTGGTTTTCATGATGCATTAATTGGATAAACAAAACATCCATATTTTGAAAATCATTTTCTACATATCTGAAAGACATTCCAATTTTGCTAGAAACTTCAGAAATTTTATGCAAAATTAATTGGATTTTAAAGCCAGAAAATTCTCTCAATATGTGATGTTTATAGAGACATTAAATTTATTCTAATCAAAGGAGGACCTATTTCCTTTACCAATACAATTTTACATTTTAAGTCACTGGTTAATAAATACACAGCCATAGTATGCAGCTAGAAACATATGACATGGATTAAATAGTAAAAGCCAGATCTAAAAATAAACAAGAACTTGTTTTTGGAAACACAAATATGCCCAACCAGATTCTTGTCAGTCACAAATTTTCAAAAAAGGTAACCATTCGACGTCAGTTATGGATGAAAATTGTAAACATAGTAATATTACTTGACAGAGTCATGACTTTTAAGTACTGAGAAAAAATGCTAGTTGACATGTCTTTGGTATTTGAATGAAAAGTTGAATGCCACCCAAACTTAAAGGGACACCCAAGGTATGTTCCATCTTCATATGAATGACATTGGTTAAAAAAAGTAAAGGTTGTACCTGAAACGTGTTTAATCAATATACATGTAATGCTGAATGTTTTTTCTGGCGTATAAAAACTATTGTCAGTGACCTTCATCTTGTTA
Source organism: Ruditapes philippinarum (assembly GCF_026571515.1). Classification (NCBI taxonomy): domain Eukaryota; kingdom Metazoa; phylum Mollusca; class Bivalvia; order Venerida; family Veneridae; genus Ruditapes; species Ruditapes philippinarum. The sequence continues at coordinate 589,107 of NW_026856049.1, forward strand.
TCCCTATCACTGGACTATGGAAGGTAATGTTCCTTTCAAAACATGAAAAAACATCAGTCAATAAATAAGGGTGTTTTAAGCAAATTTGTAGAAATATTTTTTTTGGCACCTTTGACCTTGACCACTGATTCATAACTACAACCAAAGGATATGAAAGGCTGTAAAATCAAATGTGTAGAGTTCTGTTGTTGGCACCCTTGACCCACTGACCCTAACTACATCCAAAGAAAGGAGACCATCCAAGTTATCTTCCTGCCAAATATAAAAGCCATCTGTCAATAAAATAAAGGCTGTTAAAATGTATTTTAGCACTGGTGACTTTAACCCCAGTGACCCTAAACTCCATCAAAAATTTAAAGGACCATTAAAGGCATTTACCACATATGGAAGATATCATTAAATAAATGAAGTTATTTGAATAAATTTAATGCAACTTGACACAATAATTAGGTTTACCATACCAGGCCATATTTTAAAAGTGATAAAAAGGGCAATAACTTGGAAAAATTGAAGTCATAGTTATTAAACTTGCCAAGATGATGAACTTTGTATTGAAAAGTACATCTGTTAATTTTGAAACCACTACATGTAGTACTTTAAGATATTTATTTTATTTATTTCTCATGCTTAACTTTATATGGTGTTTGTTTGATTGGGTTTCACACAGACACAGTATAGGTCATATGGCGACGTTCCAGCTTTACTGGTGGAGGAAGAACTCAGGTAACTTTCTGTGCATTATTTCAGGCAGGAATAGGCACCTGAGTAGAACCACCGCTGTTCAGTAAGTTCAACTTTATCTGGCAGTAAAGCAATGGATAGCATGCTCTCTAATCTCAGTGCTAAAAAGGTAATAATATATCAGATAAGATACCAGTGACCTACAATTAAGACATTTCAAGTGAAATCCTCAAGCAAGACTTCTAACAATTCATAAAATTGAAAATTTAAGTCAAAATCCATGACAAGTCAAGCTTACTAGCCTTTTAAACTTTTATGTTCAGTGTTTCTGTATACATGTATATTGTAAGGACACTGACCTGAGTCACAATACACTTACAAATAAATATTCTAGCGCAATGCCATTAAAACAAGATATGTTTGTAAAACATGTATGCCCCCTATCAGCAGCCAATTAGTCATGTGATAAGGTTATTATGCATGACTTCTGACCCAGTGATCAAACAATTAATAAGGGTTATAAAGTATCTACTGGTCATGACCTTGACCTTTGACCTCTTGACCCAAAACTCAATAGGGGTCATCTGCTGGTCACGACCAATCATCATACAAAGTTTGAAGTTCCTAGGCCTAGGCGTTTTTAGTAAATTGATCAGAAACAGTTTTTACCTACAAGGTCAATGTGACCTTGACCTTTGACCCCTTGACCCCAAAATCAATAGGGGTCATCTGCTGGTCATGACCAATCACCATGCCTAGGTTGAAGTTCCTAGGCTTAAGGGTTCTCTTATTATTGATCGGAAACCGTTTTAACATACAAGGTCAATGTGACCTTGACCTTTGACCCAAAATCAATAGGGGTCATCTGCTGGTCATGACCAATCACCATGCCAAGTTTGAAGTTCCTAGGCCGAAGCGTTCTTTAGTTATTGATCAGAAACCGTTTTTTACTTACAAGGTCATTGTGACCTTGACCTTTGACCCCTTAATCCCCCAAAATCAATAGGAGTAATCTGCTGGTCATGACAAATCACCATACCAAGTTTGAAGTTCCTAGGCCTAAGTGTTCTTGAGTTATTGATCAGAAACTGTTTTTACTTAAAAGGTCAATGTGACCTTGACCTTTGACCCCTTCACCTAAAACTCAATAGGGGTCATCTGCTGGTCATGACCAATCATCACACAAAGGTTGAAGTTCCTAGGCCTAAGCGTTTTTAGTTAATTGATCGGAAACCGTTTTTACCTACAAGGTCAATGTGACCTTGACCTTTGACCCCTTGACCCCAAAATCAATAGGTCATCTGCTGGTCATGACCAATCACCATACCAAGTTTGAAGTTCCTAGGCATAAGGGTTCTTAAGTTATTGATCGGAAAGCATTTTTACCTACAAGGTCAATGTGACCTTGCCCTTTAACCCCTTAACCCCAAAATCAATAGGGGTCATCTGCTGGTCATGACCAATCACCATACCAAGTTTGAAGTTCCTAGGCCTAAGGGTTCTTTAGTTATTGATCGGAAACCGTTTTTACCTAAGAAGTCAATGTGACCTTGACCTTTGACCCCTTGACCCCAAAATCAATAGGGGTCATCTACTGATCATGACCAATCACCATCTCAAGTTTGAAGTCCCTAGGCCTAAGGGTTCTTCCATTATTGATCGGAAACCGTTTTTACCTACAAGGTCAATGTGACCTTGACCTTTGACCCCTTAACCCCAAAATCAATAGGGGTCATCTGATTGGTCATAACCAATCACCATACCAAGTTTGAAGTTCCTAGGCCTTAAGGTTCTTTAGTTATTGATTGGAAACCGTTTTTACCTACAAGGTCAATGTGACCTTGACCTTTGACCCCAAAATCAATAGGGGTCATCTACTGATCATGACCAATCACCATACCAAGTTTGAAGTTCCTAGGCCTTAAGGTTCTTTAGTTATTGATCGGAAACCGTTTTTACCTACAAGGTCAATGTGACCTTGACCTTTGACCCCTTGACCCCAAAATCAATAGGGGTCATCTACTGATCATGACCAATCACCATACCAAGTTTGATGTTCCTAAGCCTTAAGGTTCTTTAGGTATTGATCGGAAACCGTTTTTACCTACAAGGTCAATGTGACCTTGACCTTTGACCCCTTGACCCCAAAATCAATAGGGGTCATCTACTGGTCATGACCAATCACCATACCAAGTTTGAAGTTCCTAGGCCTTAAGGTTCTTTAGTTATTGATCAGAAACTGTTTTTGCTTACAAGGTCAATGTCACCTTGACCTTTGACCCCTTGACCCCAAAATCAATAGGGGTCATCTACTGATCATGACCAATCACCATACCAAGTTTGAAGTTCCTAGGCCTTAAGGTTCTTTAGTTATTGATCGGAAATCGTTTTTGCTTTTAAGGTCAATGTCACCTTGACCTTTGACCCCTTGACCCCAAAATCAATAGGGGTCATCTACTGATCATGACCAATCACCATACCAAGTTTGAAGTTCCTAGGCCTTAAGATTCTTTAGTTATTGATCGGAAACCGTTTTTGCTTTCAAGGTCAATGTGAACTTGACCTTTGACCCCTTGACCCCAAAATCAATAGGGGTCATCTACTGGTCATGACCAATCACCATACCAAGTTTGAAGTTCCTAGGCCTTAAGGTTCTTTAGTTATTGATCGGAAACCGTTTTTGCTTTCAAGGTCAATGTGACCTTGACCTTTGACCCCTTGACCCAAAATCAATAGGGGTCATCTACTGGTCATGACCAATCACCATACCAAGTTTGAAGTTCCTAGGCCTTAAGGTTCTTTAGTTATTGATCGGAAACCGTTTTTTTGCTTTCAAGGTCAATGTGACCTTGATCTTTGACCCCTTGACCCCAAAATCAATAGGGGTCATCTACTGGTCATGACCAATCACCATACCAAGTTTGAAGTTCCTAGGCCTTAAGGTTCTTTAGTTATTGATCGGAAACCGTTTTTGCTTTCAAGGTCAATGTGACCTTGACCTTTGACCCCTTGACCCCAAAATCAATAGGGGTCATGTACTGGTCATGACCAATCACCATACTAAGTTTGAAGTTCCTAGGCCTAAGGGTTCTTTAGTTATCACTCGGAAACCATTTGGTCTACGGACCGACGGACCGACAAGTGCAAAGCAATATACCCCCTTTTTTTCAAAATGGGGGCATAATAACATTTAACAATGATCTGGATACATTTAGAGAATTCTCAATGCATGAAATGAAAGAAAACCAACCCAAAATATAAGAACTTTTCTGATGTTGCCATATTTTATTTTTTTGCACAGTGCTTTTAATATTAGCTTCTGAACAACAACCATCTTTTTGGCGTCCAGTAAATTTAAGATTATATGAGATACAAGTTAAAATAAGAGTTGTGAATAACATTTACAGTATAATCTCGATCAATTATTTAAAATACACACAAAAGTTAACTGACTTCCTTCACATGGCACTACAGAACTATAAAATTTTATGCTGCAGGAAAAAATCTCATTAAAACTTTTATCGCTTCAAGTTGAGAGTTTGACACGTTTCATTGCAGACTTACAATATTTCATTTCAGTGTCACAGAAATTTTATGGCTTTTAGCAGAAACAAATGATCTGTAACAACAAGAATTTATGGTCCATCTAAAAATAATCAAATAAAAGTAAGAGCAGCTATATTTTTGTCCTAATTTATTGGGATTTTTTTATTATATTGATTCTCGGATTCAAATAGTAAATAATATCTAACAAAACAGGCAAATACTGACAAACAAGGACAACTATTTTACATTTACAATATCTTGACTAAAACAATGGACTGGTGACAGACAAACCACAATTTATCACATCTTCACTGAGAAGTTTATATTATTAGTTACAAGAAAAGCATTGATGCAAAGCATCAAAGGGCGTCCAAGCAAGAAACGCATCAGGTGCAGATGAACTAGTAGATATATGTTGATAAACTGTTCAATGGTTCATTGGCTTTTACCAGAATTGTATATCACTTATGAACGAAGGAACAATTAAAAGACATTGTTCATTATTTATAAATTTGATTGGCATGCTAGAAATTAGAATATTACTTGTTATTTCTTTATGATCGTGATTATTAATAGCAACGGATATACATGTATACAATCATTTATAATCCATTTGAGTAACGCATGATCAACACCACACTTGTGTAATTGTCCCTTATTATGTTATCGCTATTAGCGAAGACCCCCTCTTAAGGTATCTGTTCACACTAAGTAACAATAAGACACTTGTTATATTACCATGTTGATCATGTTGAGCATAAATGTTTATTATATACTAATTGTAATATCTTTTTTAATAAAAAAAATACAGATTTTATGAATATTGTTTGCTTTTCTTTTTTGTGTTTTATGCACTATTTTAATACTGAATTTTTACGTTTACTATTATTTTAAGAATTCAATTGTCATAATGACCGACGATTATAAGTCAAAACTTAACTGCAAAAAGTCAGTAAATTATGGTTAATCTTTCAATATATAATATTGTTTATTCTTAAACCATATACATGTACATTTGTATTTTTCTTTATCATTTCTTAAATTATCAATCAATTGAATAATTCATAAAATCTGATTTGTAACTTTGAACAATTCCTCGGCATCTTTACTAAACACGAATAACAGATTAAATAAAATGTTTCAAAGTTGATAGTGTCATATTAATGCCATAAAAATGTACATTTTTTCTCAATTATTGTACATATTTATTGTTTTTATCTCATATAGATAAAATAAAACATGCAATGTGTGTTGTTGGGTTTTATTTTCGAATTGTATGTATATCTATAACAATAATCAATAATTTTGAGAGTTGATCTGTGTTTCTTAATTATTGTAACCAAACTAAGTGACAAACATTCATTTTGAAAAAAAAGCTTATTTATCTCACCGATTTATAATAATAAATCCGTGTTTATCTGTAAAAATATTTGTTCTGTTCTGTAACGATATCAAACATCTACTCCAAAACCGGGAGAGACCGGACAATAAACGATGGTACTATTCGCCGGTCGTCAAAATAGACCAGGAGAGACCGGGATTTACCGACAGGAGTACATCCATCTATAAATAGATTTTCGGAATATTTAGGTCATCAACTCATCTTTCTATTTACAGCTTTCGGAATAACATACTATAATAATCCACTGTGTACTACAAAATGATAAATAGAAATACCCTGAAGAGCGCGATTTATTGACGGAAAAGGTTATTTAGATTCTAATTTGAAAATGTTTGCATTGCGAAATTCTCCAGTTCGCTATTCATTGTACAAATCGCGACTAATTAATAATCAAGCACCCTCATACCGATCGGAATGATCGGCTTTTATTATGAACAACTATAAAAGGCTCGAGAAGTTGCTGTCGCCCTTTCACAAAATCTGATTTCATTACATAAAAGGCGACGCGCTTCGGCGCGGACGCCAATAAAGATTTTTGACAGGTTATATGGCCCTATATTACCAGTAACAGTTGTTTGTAAATATAACCCAAGCCACCAGGCAACATAACCTGTCGAGAATATTTATATTTAATTTATAATACAGTGTAACTTCTGAATTCCGGAACTTCTGAAATCCGGAAACTTCTAAAAACCGAACAATTTTTTCGGTTCCGATTTTTTCCCTTCTATTTTCTATGAATATAATACTTCTGAATTCCGGAACTTCTAAATTCTGAATTCCGGACGCTTTTTTCGAAAAATTAGAGTCAAATCAATGCAATTTTACCTCCAAAAACCGGAAATATCCAAAGGTGTGAAATACATTGTAAATCGAGAATGTTTACCCTGCAGGAAGATTTAATCTATTGTTTACTAATTAGCGGTGATCGTATAATTTGACAACGCGTTAAAATTACAAACTGTGAAATGGTAAATGTTTGAAGTGATGGGTTTAATCAAAAGTAATTTACGGCGGTCAGTTAATTTGAAAGTGTTTTTTATTAGCAGGATTAAATGACAATGAAATTGGACAATGTATGCATCAAACGTTTTAAGGATTTTATTGCATTTGATGATATAATTAATTAACGGTAGCATCGACGATATGTAAGTTATGCAATTAACAATAATATCTACAAACTGAATAAAATTTCAAAAGCATTTTCAGGTAAGATAAAAATGTATTATTTTCATTCTCATCTTTATCTTGATTAAAAGACTATTATATATGACATTACAGTAATGGCCAAATCTTTCTTGACATTTAGTGATATTAAGTGGCTTACTCTTGTTCACATTATCATAAACCTCTGAATTCCGGAAACCTCTGAAATCCGAACTTTTTGACAAGTCACATGGGTGTTCGGTTTTCGGAAGTTACACTGTACTGCAAAATTTCTATTGAGATTTCTTAATGAATTGTCAGCAACCGTGTAAATAAAACTATATAAACGTCACAATAATCTAATGAAAAGCAACGTTACAAACGTGCAATATTATAAATATATTTATGCGTATAATCATACTAAGAAATATTTTTTCTGCAAACTTTGTCTATGAAAAGCAATATTGTTGTAGCACACTTTTTGGCCTGTCATTCACATACATGTGAACTTTTTTTTATTATTAAGTTGGAGATTTTTCTTTAAAAAGAGAGAGATTTTTAGAAATTTAAACAATAAACAGTAATTATGTTTCTGACATTCAAAAAATTTCTTTTATTTGTGAAAAAATACCCTTATTTTAAGAAAAATCTTTGAATATATGGGCTGAAGAAAAGAGGGAGTCTCGCTAAAAAGGGGGTGAGTTCACATAATATGCATTCCAAACTGTAATAAATAATAAACCATGAGGGGATATGTTATTTGGTGAAATCACTATGTGTGGTGTCAGGAAACAGATTAACTGTTTCACACTTATATACCCTTAAACAATACCAAACAATGGTATCCTCGGGTTAGACATTTTGAAAACTAAGAAATAAAAGTTTTTTTTCTTTCTCTTAGACACATAACAACTAAAAGCTTGCATTAAAAAAATGCAATGATTGCAACAAATCTAAAAGGACTTTCATTAAAAATTCACAAAAATAACACTGAAAAAAATTTTTTCCATCTTTCCTCCATTAATCATAAAAAACTAATGCCATGCACTTCTATTTTGTGTGGTAGATGAAAATATTCATTGCTAAAATTGGAAGACTAGCTGGAGGTCACAGAGCTCAGTTAATATGGACAGTAGATTTTTATATTGGTTGCGTTATTTGGTAATAAATATAATATATGACACAAAGTGGCTAATAATTCCATCATCTGGTGCACAAAATATAGTTACATTCAGACAGGAAGAAATTATTCCTATAAACACAGTTTTTATGATGAAATTTTTGGCCGGCTATAGGAAAACAGTGGACTTTGTCTTACAATAATGTGACTTATTTTTATATTACCGTTTTGGTTTGTTACAGTAAATTCAAGTAAAACATTACAGCACCCTAAAGAAGCTGGGTAAAAATTGTCTATACAAATCTGTTCAGGTTATCTAAAATAATCTTTGAATTGACCCATTTATGAAATTTGTCTGAAACATGTTTTTATCTTAGTTATCCCTAATATGCCATTTAGTGGCACCCAGGTTGGGCCATTTATGAGGGGGGCCTCCAATGGCCGAGGTGGTTAAGGTCCCGCTGACTTGAAGATCACAGGTCCCTCAACCCGCTGTAAAAGGTTTCGATCCTTATTCGGGTCGAAAAATTTATCAATGTGAGGGAAGCCATCCCCAGCTGGCTTACAGAAGGTCGGTGGTTCTACCCAGGTGCCTGCTTGTGCCTTTGAAAAATAATGGGCCTGGAGGGGCACCTGGGGTTTCCCTCCACCAATAAAGGCTGGAAAAAATTCGACAAAAAATCTTGGCGGGACGCTCTATTAATGGCCCTACTTGAGTGTACAGTCCGCCCATATGGGCTTTCCGGCGGTGGGACCTTAAATAAACGCAATATTAAAACAAGAGGGCCACGATGGCCCTGAAGTCGCTCACCTGTATATAGGCCCCGGAGCGGGGCCAGTTTAAAACCCCCAGGGCTTTTATTTGAACAAAAACTTGGTAGACAACACATTAGAAGATGTTTCTGCTAAACCTCTAAGGTCTAGCTCCTCAAGTTTTTCTTTACACATATAGTAAAAAACAATGACACACCTGGGGCAGGGCCAGTTTTGACCCCAGGGCTTTTATTTGAACAAATCCTTTGTAGACACAAAATGTTTCAGGCTTAATGATCTAAACTCTAGCTATTCGGGTTTTTTCAAAGAAAAATTTTAAGTTTTTGCTATACACATATAAGGAAAATCAATGTCCCCCGGGGCGGGGCCAATTTTGACCCCAGGGCTTTTATTTGAACAAACTTCTTAGACACTCACTAGAAGATGCTTCGTGCTTAATATCTTAACTCTAGCTATTTGAGTTTTTTCAAAAAAGATTTTTTAAGTTTTTGTTAAACACATATAAGGAAAATGAATGACCCCCGGGGCAGGGCCAATTTTGACCCCAGGGCTTTTAACTGAACAAACTTGGTAGACACTCACTAGAAGATGTTTCATGCTAAATATCTTAGCTCTAGCTCTTTGGGTTCTTTAAAAGAATATTTTTTAAGTTTTTACTATATGCATATAGGGAAAATCAATGACCCCCTGGGGCGGGGCCAATTTTGACCCCAGGGCTTTTATTTGAACAAACTTGGTAGACACCCATTAGAAGATGTTTCATGCTAAATATCTTAGCTCTAGCTCTTTGGGTTCTTTAAAAGAAGATTTTTTTAAGTTTTTACTATATGCATATAGGGAAAATCAATGACCCCCTGGGGCGGGGCCAATTTTGACCCCAGGGCTTTTATTTGAACAAACTTGGTAGACACTCACTAGAAGATAATTCATGCCAAATATCTAAGCTCTAGCTCTTTGGGTTTTATAGAAGAAGATATTTAAAGTTTTTTCTTTTGGTTGCCATGGCAACCAGAGTTCTGCATGGAATTAAATTCTTTGAACAATTTTCAAAGGTGACCACCAAAGAAACATTCCTGTGAAGTTTGGATGAAATTGGCTTAGTGGTTTATGATGAGATGTCATTTAAAGTAAAAGTTTACGGACGACGGACGGACGACAAGCGATCACAAAAGCTCACCCTGTCACTTTGTGACAGGTGAGCTATAAATAAAAAATAAAAATAACAAGAGCCATGTCAACATGGCCATCCCCCGCCGAATGTGTTTGCTCATTGGAAGAATGTATATGTAGTAGAGCAGAATAATTCCATTTTAAGAGGTCTTTTGGTAATGAAAACTGATGGCTATAGTGATTACAGATTTGAAACCTATGTGAATACTGATGGCTGAAAATAACAAAGGGCAATAACTGAAAAATAATGCAGGGTAGGTTATCATTCTTGTGGGGTGCTGCATCCCTCCTCAGTAAAATCTATCCACCTATGAAGTTTCAAGTTTTGATACCTCAAATACTTTTGTGAGAAAAAAATTGAATTGAAAAATTAAGTATGAAAAATAACAAAGGGCAATAACTCAAAAATTATGAAAGGTAGAGTTATCATTCTTGTGTAGTGCACATCTCCTGAGTGAGATCTATGCACCTATGAAGTTTCATTTTGATATCTCAAAGGCTTTTTGAGTTTATGCTCTGGACAAAAATTATTTTGAAAAATAACAAAGGGCAATAACTCAAAAATACTGCAGGGTAGAGTTATCATTCTTAAGCACTGCACTCCTCCTCAATGAGATCCATCCACCTTTGAAGTTTCAAGTTGATACCGCAAATACTTTTTGAGATTAGCTCTGGACAAAATAGCATGAAAAAAAAACAAAGGGCAATAACTCAAAAATTGTATAGGGAAGAGTTATCATTCTTGCGCACAACATTCCTCCTCAATAAGATCTATCCACCTATGACATTTCATGTTGATATCTCAAACACTTTTTGAGTTATGCTCCACTTAGGTGAAAAATTAGGTATGAAAAATAACAAAGGGCAATAACTCAAAAATTATGAAAGGTACAGTTATCATTCTTATGCAATGCACACCTCCTGAGTGAGATCTATGCACCTATGAAGTTTCATGTTAATATCTCATAGGCTTTTGGAGTTATGCTCTGGACAAAAATCAATTTTGAAAAATAACAAAGGGCAATAACTCAAAAATCATGCAAGGTAGAGTTATCATTCTTGTGCACTGCACTCCTCCTCAATGAGGTCTATCCACCTATGAAGTTTCAAGTTGATAACTCAAATACTTTTAGAGATATGCTCCGGACAAAAATGTCGGACGGAAGGACGGACATACTTAGCAGACGTGTTTGTGGGGTTATTCCTTTGATCTCTTAACCCCACAAGAGCAAATTTTTTTAACCCCATAAGAGCATTTTTAACCACATAATACATGTCTCTACGGAATGAACCCCATACAGAGTGCCTGTACATAAACCTAAACCTCATAATGTAGCTCTCGTCTGCTCGGACGGACGGACGGAAGGACGGACGGAGACTATTTCTATATCCTCCGCCGAAAATTTTCGGCGGGGGATAACAAGAGGGCCATGATGGCCCTGAGGTCGCTCATCTATATTTAGGCCCCCCTGAGCGGGGCTAGTATAAACCCCAGGGCTTTTATTTAAACAAACTTGGAAAACACTCATTAGAAGATGTTTCATGATGTTAAGTTTTTACTACACACATATAATGAAAAACAATGACCTCCCCCCTCCTCTTTGGCAGGGCCAATTTAAACCCAAGGGCTTTTATTTGAACAAACTTGGTAGACACCCACAAAAAAATGCTTCCTGCAATCTAACCTCTAGCTCATTGGGTTTTTTAAAAGAAGATTTTTTAAGTTTTACTATACACATATAGTTAAAAAACAATGACACCTCCGGGGCGGGCCAGTTTTAGCTCCAGGGTTGTTATTTGAACAAACTTTGTAGACACTTACTAGAAGATGTTTCATGCTTAATATCTAAACTCTAGCTATTTGAGTTTTTTCAAAGAAGATTTTTTAAGTTTTTGCCATACACATATCAGGAAAATCAATGACCCCAGGGCGGGGCCAATTTTGACCCCAGGGCTTTTTTTTAACAAACTTGGTAGACACTCACTAGAAGATGTTTCATGCCAAATATCTAAGCTCTAGCTATTTGGGTTTTTTCAAAGAAGATTTTTTAAGTTTTTGCAATACACATAATAAGGAAAATCAATGACCCCGGGGGCGGGGCCAATTTTGACCCCAGGGATTTTATTTGAACAAACTTTGTAGACACCCATTAGCACATGTTTCATGCTAAATATCTTAGCTCTAGCTCTTGTGGTTCTTTAAAAGAAGATTTTTTAGGTATTTACTATATGCATATAGGGAAAATCAATGACCCCCTGGGGCGGGGCCAATTTTGACCCCAGGGCTTTTATTTGAACAAACTTGGTAGACACCCATTAGAACATGTTTCATGCTAAATATCTTAGCTCTAGCTCTATGGGTTCTTTAAAAGAAGATTTTTTAAGTTTTTACTATATGCATATAGGGAAAATCAATGACCCCCTGGGGCGGGGCCAATTTTGACCCCAGGGCTTTTATTTGAACAAACGTGGTAGACATTTATTAGAAGATGTTTCATGCTAAATATCTTAGTTCTAGCTCTATGGGTTCTTAAAAAGAAGTTTTTTTAAATTTTTACTATATGCATATAGGGAAAATCAATGACCCCCGAGGCGGGGCCAATTTTGACCCCAGGGCTTTTATTTAAACAAACTTTGTAGACACCCATTAGAACATGTTTCATGCTAAACATCTTAGCTCTTTGGGTTCTTTAAAAGAAGATTTTTTAAGTTTTTACTATATGCATATAGGGAAAATCAATGACCCCTGGGGCGGGGCCAATTTTGACCCCAGGGCTTTTATTTGAACAAACTTGGTAGACACTTACTAGATGATGTTTCATGCTAAATATCTTAGCTCTAGCTCCATGGGTTCTTTAAAAGAAGATTTTTTAAGGTTTTACTATATGCATATAGGGAAAATCAATGACCCCCTGGGGCAGGGCCAATTTTGACCCCAGGGCTTTTATTTGAACTCGTGTTTTTTAAAAAAAGATATTTAAAGTTTTTTCTTTCGGTTGCCGTGGCAACCAGAGTTCTGCATGGAATTAAATTCTTTGAACAATTTTTAAAGGTGACCACCAAAGGAACATTCCTGTGAAGTTTGGATGAATTTGGCTTAGTGGTTTATGAGGAGATGTCATTTAAAGTAAAAGTTTACGGACGGACACGGGACGGACGGACGGACGAAAAGCGATCACAAAAGCTCACCCTGTCACTTTTTGACAGGTGAGCTGAAAAGCCATTTATGACTCTATATTTATGATTTATATAATGTTTGTAAAGGTCTTTTAGACAGTGCTAAATACCAAATATCTAACTCCAGGCATTGTAGTTTTCAACAAGAAGATACTAGAAATGTGTCCATAGGACACGGGTGACCCCACCGCGCCACTGTTCTGTCAATCTTAAGACTCTAGGTCAAATATTTTTTGAAAACTAAAAATCTTTTACTAAGTAAAGGGCAAGAACTTTACAAACACAAGCAAACCCCAAGTTGAAAATTGCAAATTTATACTACTGTAAGTCAAGAGCAATAACTCTAACAAAACTGAAAAAATCCACATGCAAAGTCCCAGGTTCATAGCTACACAGTGATGTGAATCATTATTCCTGTAATTTAGTGATATTGATCATTATTCCTGTAAAGTTGGTCGATTCTAACTTAAGCACTCAAGGAACAAATAACAACATAATGAAACAGTTTTTACTAAGTCAAGGGAAATAACTCTACAAATACTGGATAAATCCACAAGCAAAACCCCAAGTGCAAAACTAAATATGCTGAGCAACCTTCCCATAAGGTTTTATGACTCTATGTCAAATCCTTTTTGAGTTACATGCGACACAAGTTGAAAATTGCAAAATTTTCTAAGTCAAGGGCAATAACTCTAAAAATACTAAATTAATCCCAACTACACATGCTGATCAACATTCCTGTAAAGTTTCATGACTCTAGGTCAAATACTTTTTGAGTAACATGCGACACAATTTGAAAATTGCAAAATTTTTCTAAGTCAAGGGCAATAACTCTAAAAATACTAAAATTATCCAGACAAAAATACCCAGGTGCACAACTACACATACTGATCAACATTGCTGTAAAGTTTCATGACTCTAGGTCAAATACTTTTTGAGTTACATGCGACACAAGTTGAAAATTGCAAAATTTTACTAAGTCAAGGGCAATAACTCTAAAAATACTAAAAATATCCAGACGAAAATACCCAGGTGCACAACTTCACATGCTGATCAACATTCCTGTAAAGTTTCATGACTCTAGGTCAAATACTTTTTGAGTTACATGCGACACAAGTTGAAAATTGCAAAATTTTCTAAGTCAAGGGCAATAACTCTAAAAATACTAAATTAATCCCAACTACACATGCTGATCAACATTCCTGAAAAGTTTCATGACTCTAGGTCAAATACTTTTTGAGTTACATGCGACACAAGTTGAAAATTGCAAAAATTTTCTAAATCAAGGGCAATAACTCTAAAAATACTAAAATTATCCAGACGAAAATACCCAGGTGCACAACTACACATACTGATCAACATTGCTGTAAAGTTTCATGACTCTAGGTCAAATACTTTTTGAGTTACATGCGACACAAGTTGAAAATTGCAAAATTTTACTAAGTCAAGGGCAATAACTCTAAAAATACTAAAAATATCCAGACGAAAATACCCAGGTGCACAACTTCACATGCTGATCAACATTCCTGTAAAGTTTCATGACTCTAGGTCAAATACTTTTTGAGTTACCTGCGACACAAAAGAGAACGGACGGAAGGACGAACAAGGGTAAATCTAAATGTCCGCCACTAAAGTGGGGGCACAATAAACTGGACATGTACATATTTTGAGATTTCACAAGGGACTATTCTGATCTGTTTTTCTATTCAGTAATCCAATTTGTAATTAACAAGACAAAATATGTTTCTGTCAATACTGTATAAATGATCTAATCTGCATGTCTCAAATAAAGTTTCAATACACGTATATAACAGACTAACACACAAACAACACTAAGTCCATCTGTACAAGCCACCATATTACAGAGTGAGAGACAACAGTAAGCATAATGGCGCATTCTCTACTGTAAAGTGATGTCAAATATTTCTAAAGAAAGCAAATACACAAGTTGGGCAGATAGTTATTACAGAGAGACAAAACCCATAGGAACATTGTGAACTTACTTGATCAGCAACATTTTAACATCTTGCAACTTTTGATTCAATTTATTCCAGCCATCAGTATGCCTTGGGAATTAGAGTTGCCAACTTCATCCATCATAAATCTGCAAAAATATCATAAAATCATTTATAAGCAAACCAATACTTCTCCTCATGATTGTATCAATATGACAAATGACCTTGCTAATATTTTCAAGTTTTCATCTAATATATTATACTTTCTTCAGAGTTTTTTGAGTGTAAAACTCTGGAAAAAAGGTGATCCCTCGGAAGCATTAATCACAATAAAATATCATGAAAATTGCAGACTCGGTTTGATTGAGTCTGTACATGAGGGATAATAAAGAAGTGCAATTTCCCTCATCATAACTAAGTTATGAAAGTTTAAGAAAAATTCAACTTCAGGTCAAGGTCATTTATAAGTCAAGGTCATGTTTCGTCTGGTCTAGTTGATGTCTCATCCAAAGGGTTGTTTTGTCCAAGAATAAAGACAATTCATTAAGCATTAAAATTCATGATCATAGTTGGTGGGCTGTAACAGGAACTGGAACAGCACCATGACTGCAGCAATAGCTCTTATGATTTTTCTAAAAAAACATACCAGCTTGAAACAAACAAATATTTGCACTACAAAATCCTGGATAATGTTATGAAAAATTTAATTATGATGATTTCCTTTTCAATTAAGTTGTGTGTTTAAAGCTTAGTACCTTACTCAGGTCATATCAAGATCATTTAAGGTTATGTCCTCAGCTATATGCAGGGATTCTATGGTATTTAGAGGTAAGACAAAAATGTCCGTATCACACCAGTAGATACATATATTCTTCATCTGAGATAACAATGTTTAACTGATTGAAATTCATGCAGTTGAATATTTGAATGAAATGCTTGTGACATGATTATAAGGCATACACTGTTGGAGGTTGAGTTCAGATCAAGTTAATCTATTCAGGATAAGTTATATTTTTAGTATGGAATTCAGCATATCTATGCTATGTTTAAAGTGGTTGTTTCAGTGATATATCAACAGATTCTAATCTTGTCAGTGTACATTAGCAAACAATGTAGCATGGTAATTTAATATCAAAATGTCTCCAAGATTCGAGATTAACAAAGAGATTATAATGGGAATATCTCTTGTCGTGAAATTTTAGTATTCTTACTTAAACTGCAATTACCAATACCATCCAATCTTAAAGGCCCATTATGCCCCAGGATGCTTTCGTTTTTATTTCATCTGGAGGCATGCAGCTTTAAATGTTCAAAACATATTTGAAATCATCCATTACCAATTCCAGGGATATCAAAGTTTTGTCACATTTGGTTCCAGCATGTAATGGGTGAAATATAATTACCCCTGTTCTTTCTGATGATTGCACTAATATGTTAAGCATAAGGATATTGTTGTTTTAAGAATTTAATTAAAGGATGGTCTTGTGACTTTTAATATGACATTGAATTAGATATTTAAGGCAAAAAACAAGCATATAATCATTTAATTAGAAAATAGGAAACATTAATAAACTAAATGTAAAATATATTTTATTGCTGTTGGAGGAAATATTTTCATTTTAATTATTCCAAAAGTAATTAATGTAAAGTAATTTTCATACAATTTATGTAACAGTCTAAAATTTGAATTTTGGTTCAATGTAATTTAAAAAGCCAGATTGATTGAAGAAATGAAATTAAACCAGATTTATTTATCAAATTAACTTAATTGAATTGGCTTTTCCAGGTTTGTTTCATATTGTATAGATTTCCACCAGGAGACAGTTTAAATAGTCTTGTTATTGCTAATCAACCTTGTTGTTTAATTTCTAGTAAGTCTATTTGTTTCAACATAACATCATATCTTAAGTTAAAGGTGGTTCATCTATTTCTACTGGTCATTTTAACACCACATTTTACAACAAGTAACAACCGTTTCCAAAGATTTCTTTGCAAACTTTTTCAATATTTCTTGGCAGAGTAGATTTTGCAATGAAACATTACAGTTATACAGAGTAATATTGTTAACATTCAATCATATGTTGTTTTTTAACTAAATTATGAAATATGTACACTATATACCAACAAACATAAAAAAGTGGCAACAATTCAAATATAAAAGCTATAGTACTTTCGTCTAATTTCAAAACCAAATGAATTTTTTTATTGCTATAAATGCCCATTCTCAATAAAATAAAGCATTTGAGGTTGAAAAATATTAAAAATTTGATGTTGTCATTGTGTCATTTTTTATCGCTGAAGTAAAAGTTTAGGGTATTTTGCAAGTTTGCCAGAAATATTTTGAACAAGAAACTATGATATAACAGGATGGCATTTATTTCGGTAATGACACTGTATTTCTTCAGTAACGTAGATTTCAGATCTAATAATGTAACATATTGGCTGAATATTAACAACAAATGTCTTTAAAATATATCAAAATCTGTAAATTCTCTATCTAGAGGGACTTTCTAACCCAGGAAAATTCAAGGAGGTTGGGTACCTTGCTAATTTTCAGTTAATTTCTTCAAAGTTAAATATTCGTAGAAAGCAAAAATAGTCAATTTTGGAAATGATTATTTTATGTCTTCATTCAAAGGATATATATCATATATAATATATGAGAGGTCGAATGCATACACAAATATTGTATAAGCAATTTTTTTTCAAAACATTCAACTTTTCACTTTCTTAATATTTGGAAAATTTATTGCTAAGCAGTTCTATATTTATCCCCATATAGGATGTCACGTATGTTTCATTTTATTTAAATGCAAGTAAAGGTTGAGAAAACAATTTTATTTTTTGTAAAATAATGTATATTTATGGATATTATTTTAATATTATTATATATAGAATGAAATACGGCCAGTAAGCTCTTTGCAGAAACGAATTAGTTGTTGCTGAGAACATCAATACCTTGTAAAATATTTTTAACATTTCTGCTGGTACATCAACATATTATTAACATATCTTTCCTTTGTAAAAACAATTTTGTATCTTCTTACATCTAATACAAGGTAACCGTTACTAACAGGCATGATAATCCCAACTTTATCTTTAATTTTCAAAAATTGTTGAATTGTAAGTTGGAGTAACGTATGTTTCACACTCGCTTATTTATGAACTTAATCACGGAATTGAAACTTACATGTAAAATCGACTTTTTTATTTAGGAATCAAATGTACATCATTCTATTGTCATAAAAATGCGATTTTATGTTTTTATATTATGCATGTGTAAACAATATAAAGTCTGTTTGATAAAAGTAACGTTTGTTTCACTGTGGTTACTTAAACAAGTTAAAACTCGACCAAAGTTATCAAAATTTACTTACTAATGTCAAATAGAAGTTAATGTTGCTGTTATGTATAGGTTAGAGTGCATATTGGGTGTTCTTCGTAAATAAGAAAGCTAAAAAGGAGCGGAGCTTGCGAAGCGACTGTAGCTTTCTTATTTACGAAGAACATCCAATATGCACTCTAACCGGCTTAGTGCTCCGCCCATTTTTTTCCGCCCCCCAATAACTGCGTGACGTCACACGATAGCCTAAATGTGTATAACCTATTTGGAAGAGGGTAGCGGTACACATTTTCGGGTCACGTGTTTTGCATAGCTTATTCCGCATTCTGTCTAGGTAAATCAGAACAATATCACGGTGCATATCCATATCGGTACCCTCTTTGCGAAATATTCTCAAACGGTACCCTCTTTGAACATACACAGGTCATTCTCTGCTAAAAACAAATCAGCGATGGATAACAATGCAGTAAAAATTCATTGTAATAAGAAAAGGAGGTATGACCACGGAACGCTAGAATGTTTTATTTATGTGCTGATTTGTCATGTGCCCGATTTTCAAGTACGGCAACTTCACAATAAGCTACAAAATGTCGACATGTCTTGCCTCGCCCGTCACCTCGACATATTTTTCGGGCTGAAATGAACCTGTAGCTTGATTATATATGCAGCATACATATTTATTATGTTCATATACATATCATCTTCGGACAAATGGCAGAATATTGTCAAAAATAAATGTAAAATTAATAAAAACACCCTACTTTCGGTTTTGCAGCGGCACGGGCTGTAATATTTACATAAAAAATAAGAAATATTACATACATACTTTGTTGGAATAAGTGAACTTTTTATTTGGAAATTATAAAATGATACTGGTTCCGTAAGTAATAAAACAGTTTTACTGTTATTTTGCCTGTTTTCATTTAAATGAACCTTTTTTTTTAATTCTATGCCGTAGTGACGATATACATGTGCGTGTACGGAAAAACATGCATAAATATTGATTAGTAGGAGTAAACTTCAAGATCTCTGCACATGCGTATATTTCACTTTAGCGCTCTTCGAAACTTAGCTCCGCCCACTTGCGTTTTATAATATAAAACGTCCAGTTTATATAAAATCTGTTCTATTAAGATTTGAAACCTGAAAATTTGAAAAATCCTCGTCGGTGATTGGCTTAAAAAAATTGGCGAGCACTAAACGTGCTTTCTGACTTCAATTTCCTACGTGCTTTCTGACTTCAATTTCCCTTTTGATAAACTTACTTTAAAAAGTTGATAACGTATGTTTCTGTAACGTATGTTTCATTTTTACATTGAAAGTGGGTCAAAAAATGATGCAAGACCGTTTAACCCGCCATAATTTGTGGTTAATATATCAGAGTTACACACATGTTAATTTTCTTTCTTGTTTGGATTCTTCTTTGAATGGATTGGCTCTTAAATAATGGTAACGTATGTTTCTTTTTAAAATGCTGTTGAAAAGATTTGAATAAAAAATGAAAATTTCCGAAAATATAATGATATTTGAGAGGCTGCAAGCTTATTTTTACTTATAATTATATATATGCTGTATTATTAAGCATGCATCGATTCAATTATGTAATTTCGGTTCCACTTATTATTGTTTTAGGTTTGTCACTATTTATTTACATGCATTTGGCGACATTTGATCATCCATTATATCAATGAGATTTTAACAGTCAAATATAATTTTTACCAATAATCAAAGTTCATATACACACAGCAATGACTAATTGCACATGTTTCGTTTATTCTGGAACTTATTTTTCTGAGACACAATTCAAAGTTGAAAATTCTAGGTGGCGACAGTAACGTATGTTACATTTTAGGGCATTAATGGTACTTGTAAAAGAAAAATAACAGATAGAAAATGTAAAAAACTGAGAGTGTCCCTATTAGACAAAGTGGCAGCCACCTTTCTAACGACATTTTGACCTCAAGAAAAACCTTGGTATAAGAGCTACCCAGTGGAACATCAAATGCTGTGTTTTATTGAGAATGAACGTAAAACACAATTATACTGAAAATACACAGATGCCAAATGGATACATTTTGTGATAGAATGTCAACATAATGATCATTATCTATTTTAAAATATCCTCAAAATATGATGCAGCAATATTCAATTTGCTTGTATGCCAGGATTTCTAAAGCTACAACAACTTGTTCACTTTTTAGCTAGTTCTCTTACTGCAAATGGTTCCTTGAATCTTATCATATATAATGTGTTTACTCCATAAATTATGGTTTAGCAAGAACAAGAAAGGGCAAATCTATATAATTTCAACAATAATGATCAAATCAACCATTGAAACACTAAAAATCTTTATCCCTTTCAACTTCCCATAAACTGGCATTCCAATTAAAATGATATAGAAAGAGTCATGCCAGTTTTATTTTGAACAAATTCACTAGCAAATAAATTTTAATTAAAAGGAAGTACAGTTCACTTCACTTTACAGGTACAAGAAACAATTATTTTCTCCTCTCAAATTTCCATAAAAGCATTCTCCTCTTTTCTTTAAGACATTTGTCCATTAATGTATTTGTGTATGACCATGCAGGCTTATAGATAACTTAGTTTAATGGCTTGAAAATTCTAAGCTTTTTACTAAACAATGCAACACAGCTTCTCAAGGTTATAAAAGGATACACTTGTAAATGAAGAAGTTAATCTGATACTATAATGAAGGTAGAAACTAATGTTTAATGGACACTATTTTCATCCTTGATCAAGGTAAAAGGTAACTGACTCTTCATCAAGATACATTTCCAAGAGAATTAATCAAATTAACAATTCTTTATGTTTCACAAGTGTAAGGAAACATTCACATCTTACAGCTGAAATAAAACACACCTGCTACATTTCAAATATTATTTCAAGCACAGTCATGAAAGAACCAAGACTTCAATATGGTTACAGTAAACTTTCATGTACTTCCTCCTTTGAATATAAAATTGATCAAAGAAGTCCCAGCCTGATGATAAATACATGCTGACTTTGCCAGCCTGGAAACTAGGCTACAACACTCATTAAACAATTTTTTTACAAAATACAATAGCTATTGTAATGCAATCAAATATTCAAAATTTTATTTCTTCTGTATTTAGTATTCTTCTTGACTCAAGCATTCAAAACAAAAACAAAAGCATGTGTTAATTCCAGCAAATACCGTATTGTCTCTATTTACCCCCCCCCCCCCGCATTTTTTTTAAAGGGGGGGGGGGGGCACTAGTTACTGTAAAAATGTGCTTTAATTGTTTTCATTAATTAAAGATACAATTCAATTATAAAAATCATTATTCATTATTATTATTTAATATATAATTTAGTGACTTTTTCAGGATTTTTTTTTAATCAGTGGAGTGTCATTAATTGTTATTTTTTAAATAAAAATATTTGGATTATAAATCTATAGATATTGTAGTAAGATTTTTTTTTTCTAAAAATTATGACAGGGGGAGGAGGCTAATTAGAGGGGTGGTGGGTGTTAATTGGAAACAGTACAGTAATTATCATCAATCAGAAGACTAAATGTTTCCTCAAAGGTAAACTTTTATACCAATTATCTTCAAACCTAAGTTAATATTCATGAAATGTGCAGATTAAAGTTTCACACTTTAACAATAAAAGAATATAACATAGTTATAGAGAATTCTTCAATTTCCACCCATGGTATTCCAAAACAATTTGGTTGTAATGAAGTTTAGTGGATTGATTTACAGATTAATTCAACTGAATTTCAAATTGGAAAATGCTTTTGTTTTTTACTTCAATTTGTTCTAGATGCAGTAAAGAACAGGAGCTACTTAAAGAGTTTTGTGAGTTAAAAGTGTCTGCCTTAATTGAAGAAAACAAAAACCATTTTATTAGAATTACTCTGTAAAGTCTGATACTGATTCTGCTGTATTCAAAGAAAATGATGAAGTTCTCATGATCAACTTACCTAGATAATACAATGATATGATAATGATCACCATGGATTGAACATAAACTTCCTAAATTTAATTAAAGATTGTGCACTACAATGTTCAAATTTAAATGGTCAATCTAAACTTATTTCTTGGAGGAGACAATGCATGAGACCACCAGATATTTTTATTTCTTGAACTATGCTAGCTTAAAATGGACTGAAGGTGCTACACCAGATCTTGGTGATGTTTCACAGTTGTTAAATACAAAAGATAACTATCTCTTATATGTTTCAACATTTTAATCCATTTTGTGGACAAGATTGCTTACATTTATTTGACATGTTCATACATGATGTTGTTTCTTTTTTGCCTTTATTAAAGTTAGATTGTTTGGAATCTAGTGGCTGTGCAGTAAAATGGACCTCAATGAATATCTACTGCAGGATGGAGGACATTATTTGAGTAAAGCCACACGGCTGAGCAAGCAGGGACCCTACCCTTTGTAAATTTTCATTTTACTGTACTGAGGGTGTTTTTACACTCCTTTGTTAATATTTACAATAAAATATATACTGACATTAAAATATGATATTCTCATGCTGCTTCTGGTAGTTGTCACATGTCATGTCTGACACATGAGTGGTTATATGGTAGGTTATATAAAACATACAACCAAGATGGAATGCTATATGTACATATAAAAGCCAATTTAAGACTTTTTATGAAGAATAAAGTGAAAATGACACACATGTCCCCCTCCACTTACCTTTAATGGATAGTAAGAATAAGTAAGCATTACCCATTATCATATCAGGGTAACCTTCCACTTAATGAGGATGATCATCACATGAAATTTGAAGATTGTGTGTCAAAAGATTCTTAAGTTAATCAAGCAGAAATGGTTTTCCTATTCAAGGTCACTGTGACCTTTACCTTCATGCTTTGGCAGCTAAAAACTATACAGGGTCTCCTAACTCAATGAGGTTGATTGTTTCCTATGAAGTTTTGAAGGCTATAGGTCAAATAATACTTTAGTTATTGAGCAGAAATGGTTTTCCCTTCAAGGTCACTGTGACCTAGACCTTCATACCTGGGCTCCCAAAACAAAAGGGCTTTTCTATTCAATGAGGGTGATCATTTTTATGAAGTTTGAAGGCTATTAGTCTAATGGTTCATCAATTATTGAGCAGAAACAAATGGGTCAACCAACAACAGACATGTTGACAGACTGACGAACATTTTATACAAACAATATACCCCCTTTTCTTCAAAAGGTTGTATAAAAAAATGTTACAATAGCAAATAATAATCCCTGAAGTGCTGCGAAATGCTTCTTTTGCACCTCTATTCAGCTAACACCACCAGTACTACACCAGTTGAAATTGTTGAAGTTGTTGGCTATAAAAGAAACCAATACCTGGTACAAACTGCAGGGGGGCCTCCGTGGCCGAGTGGTTAAGGTCACTGACTTGAGATCACAGGTCCCTCACCGCTGTAAGTTCGATCCTCACTCAGGTTGAAATCTTTCATGTGAGGAAGCCATCCAGCTGGCTTACGGAAGGTCGGTGGTTCTACCCAGGTGCCTGCTTGTGCCTAAAATAATGCCCGGAGGGCCACCTGGGGTCTTTCCTCCATCCAATAAAAGCTGGAAAAAAATGCAACAAAATTTCTCGGCGGGACCTCTAAAGGAATGGCCCCGACTTGAAGTGGAAACGGGTCGCCCATATGGGCTTTCCGGCGGCGACCTTAAATAAACGTAATAAAAAAAAAATAAAAAAAAATATACAAACTGCACTGTCATATCACAATAATTTTTTATAGACATTAAAGTTTTGTATTCTTGCTTCCCTGAAAAGTAAACAAGACTGTCATGATGGCCATTCATTTAAATATGCAATACCTTAAAATATAAGGAATACAACTAATAATTGTAAGAGGGAAGAGGACAGAAAATCAGAATTACAAAAACAATCAAATTTCATCTCAGTGTGCTTTGTTTCAGGTCAAAGATTTTAATGGAATATTTGATGAAATTGCCATGATATGAACAAAAGAGACCTAGAGAGAATTGAGAAACACAGGCATGATTAGAAATTTCACAAGAACATTGTTCATGATAATAATAGAGAGCCTGAATTCAAAAGTATGTATATATATTTGAAAATAAAATGGATTTGTGTCTTTCGATCCTGCTGAAAAAAACAACAACAAGACAATGTTGTATTTGTTGTAAGGTAGGTACGATAATGATGTAT